>NW_027526295.1:125899009-126359009 GCF_048455015.1 Haemaphysalis longicornis | reverse complement strand
CACTCATCACATGGTTTTCTGAGATTTGGAACCACTCCCACTTCGCCGGCTCAATAAAACCTTTTTCACTCACTTTCATTCGCTCAAACGCGCCATCTTGGTGCAATGTGTTTAGCGATAGTTGGAGTAAAACACGAGTACCAGTCGTGTCACATTACCACGACGCGCCTGCAGTAGGAGCCTATGTACTGACAGCAGGCAGACGCTCCCGAGTGGGTACCGCTTCCCAATGAACTAACCTAATATGGCGACTAACATATACCAACTCCTGTCCCTAATATAATGGCCCACCCGGGCACCACCGGGTACTACCGCTAGTATATATATATATATATATATATATATATATATATATATACATATCAAGGTTGCAGTCGTCATTGCCACCGCTATTCGGCTTTTTTCGAAATATTTAATAGGGCCGAATGACGTGTGCTTGTCACGTTTCTTTGATTCATTGATAAATAAGCAAAAATATAAGTCGAGAAAAAATCCGCCGTTTTTCCGGGAGCGGGACTCGAACCCACATCTCCGCATAACCGGTGCGGTGCGTTCGCCATTACGCTATCCCACAGCGGCTTCTCTCTCGACTTTAAAGCGGGGGTTTATATTTACAAGAGCTCCGAGGACGGTCAACTAGCGCCGCCCCTCGACTACCGCGGGAGACGTAGAACCTCTTCTTTCCCAGCGGCCGCCACGTAGAACGTGGTCGGAGGTCGGGGTTAGCAATTGGCATATCCGAACTGATGGAGCCAGTGCCTCGTAATGCATGTAGCAGAACAGAGAGATACGGGACGAGGGACTCGGTAAAGATACATATCAAGGTTGCAGTCGTCATTGCCAGTGCTATTCGGCTATTTTCGAAATATTTAATAGGGCCGAATGACGTGTGCTTGTCACGTTTCTTTGATTCAATGATAAATAAGCGAAAATATAAGTCGAGAAAAAATCCGCCGTTTTTCCGGGAGCGGGACTCGAACCCACATCTCCGCATAATCGGTGCGGTGCGTTCGCCATTACGCTATCCCACAGCGGCTTCTCTCTCGACTTTAAAGCGGGGGTTTATATTTACAAGAGCTCTGAGGACGGTCAACTAGCGCCGCCCCTCGACTACCGCGGGAGACGTAGAACGTCTTCTTTCCCAGCGGCCGCCACGTAGAACGTGGTCGGAGGTCGGGGTTAGCAATTGGCATATCCGAACTGCTGGAGCCAGTGCCTCGTAATGCATGTAGCAGAACAGAGAGATACGGGACGAGGGACTCGGTAAAGATATATATCAAGGTTGCAGTCGTCATTGCCAGTGCTATTCGGCTTTTTTCGAAATATTTATTAGGGCCGAATGACGTGTGCTTGTCACGTTTCTTTGATTCATTGATAAATAAGCGAAAATATAAGTCGAGAAAAAATCCGCCGTTTTTCCGGGACCGGGACTCGAACCCACATCTCCGCATAACCGGTGCGGTGCGTTCGCCATTACGCTATCCCACAGCGGCTTCTCTCTCGACTTTAAAGCGGGGGTTTATATTTACAAGAGCTCTGAGGACGGTCAACTAGCGCCGCCCCTTGACTACCGTGGGAGACGTAGAACGTATTCTTTCCCAGCGGCCGCCACGTAGAACGTGGTCGGAGGTCGGGGTTAGCAATTGGCATATCCGAACTGCTGAATATAAACCCCCGCTTTAAAGTCGAGAGAGAAGCCGCTGTGGAATAGCGTAATGGCGAACGCACCGCACCGGTTATGCGGAGATGTGGGTTGGAGTCCCGCTCCCGGAAAAACGGCGGATTTTTTCTCGACTTATATTTTCGCTTATTTATCAATGAATCAAAGAAACGTGACAAGCACACGTCATTCGGCCCTATTAAATATTTCGAAAAACCGAATAGCACTGGCAATGACGACTGCAACCTTGATATGTATCTTTACCGAGTCCCTCGTCCCGTATCTCTCTGTTCTGCTACATGCATTACGAGGCACTGGCTCCAGCAGTTCGGATATGCCAATTGCTAACCCCGACCTCCGACCACGTTCTACGTGGCGGCCGCTGGGAAAGAAGACGTTCTACGTATCCCGCGTTAGTCGAGGGGCGGCGCTAGTTGACCGTCCTCAGAGCTCTTGTAAATATAAACTCCCACTTTAAAGTCGAGAGAGAAGCCGCTGTGGGATAGCGTAATGGCGAACGCACCGCACCGGTTATGCGGAGATGTGGGTTCGAGTCCCGCTCCCGGAAAAACGGTGGATTTTTTCTCGACTTATATTTTCGCTTATTTATCAATGAATCAAAGAAACGTGACAAGCAGACGTCATTCGGCCCTATTAAATATTTCGAAAAAAGCCGAATAGCACTGGCAATGACGACTGCAACCTTGATATGTATCTTTACCGAGTCCCTCGTCCCGTATCTCTCTGTTCTGCTACATGCATTACGAGGCACTGGCTCCAGCAGTTCGGATATGCCAATTGCTAACCCCGACCTCAGACCACGTTCTACGTGGCGGCCGCTGGGAAAGAAGACGTTCTACGTCTCCCGCGGTAGTCGAGGGGCGGCGGTAGTTGACCGAATATAAACCCCCGCTTTAAAGTCGAGAGAGAAGCCGCTGTGGGATAGCGTAATGGCGAACGCACCGCACCGGTTATGCGGAGATGTGGGTTCGAGTCCCGCTCCCGGAAAAACGGCGGATTTTTTCTCGACTTATATTTTCGCTTATTTATCAATGAATCAAAGAAACGTGACAAGCACACGTCATTCGGCCCTATTAAATATTTCGAAAAAAGCCGAATAGCACTGGCAATGACGACTGCAACCTTGATATGTATCTCTACCGAGTCCCTCGTCCCGTATCTATATATATATATATATATAACACAGAAATAAGGGTTGGCAGTCGAGAAAACCTCGGAAAGCAAAGGGGAGGATGTGGTAGATCATTGAAACAGATTAAGAATTTGGAAAGAAAGAAAGAAAGAAAGTGAAGAAAAAATGCCCGCCAGGTGGGATCCGAACCCACGAATCCGAACCCCTTCACCCCGCCCAGGCAGCACAGGACTGTTCGGCCTAAAACAGGCCGGTGTACTTTGGCCGGTGATTTTCTGTCCGGCCGTTTTCCGGCAGCCATGTTCGGCCCATGTCCAAATGTGGGCCTTTTGGCCGTATACGGCCGTACTCCCATGGCTGTCCAACGGCCAGTGTCCGTCGGCCAGTCGACCGGCTTACGGTCATACGGCCAGATTCCAGCCGTAGGGCTCCGGCCATTCCAAAGCCACCCGTGTACGGCCGAAGTACGGCCGCCGGAGGACAGCCGAGATGCGGTCGTCGGACTCCAGCCGGACTAAAGCTACCGGAAATACGGCCGTGCTACGGGCATTGGAGTTCAGCCACAGTACAGGTGCCGTCATAAGTAATTGGAGCACGGGAGCTGTGGCCGAACTGCATAGGAGCGCCGTGCAGCTGCACCAGCGGTAAACGAAAGGAGCAGAACACGCATGCGCGCCTGCTCACGGTGATAGCCCATTTATACTTCTCAACCCACTTACTTTAACGTGGCTTCGAGCATTATTCGCAGCATACTGGTCTCAGCGATGGCGCTGATAGTAGAGGCGGTATCTGGCAGTATCACACACTTTCAGCGCACGCGAGCTGCTGGAGAAGAGTAGCAATCGTAGAGATCTGAAGTGACAATTTTTCTTTTCTAATACTTTTAGCTGGGTATGCTATCAGCGCCAAAGCTGAGACCAGTATGTCGCGAACAACGCTCGAAGCCACGTTAACAGAAGTGGGTTGAGATTGATAGAAGGGCCATCTGCCTCGGCACGCACGCATGCGTGTTCTGCTCCTGTAGTTTACCGCCAGTGCAGCTACACGGCGCTCCTATGCGGCTAGGCCACAGCTCCCGTGCTCCAATTACTTTTGACGCCACCTGTACGTTAACTGTACTGAGGCCGGTCACTGCATGTCGCGCAAGCAGATGACTCATTCGCGCAGTGCAGAAGCAGCACAAACCCAGCATTTTGGGTCAAATGCAGCCACATCAAAGTGAACTCGCGCGCAACCACCAGCCGTCAAGCTTTCAGCGCAGCCTTGCTTAATTACCAGCCTCAGTTGACAGCCAAATTCATTTATTAAACAGTGCTCACAAATTGTCGTTCCTTTAATTGCTGTGCCTCTTTTACTGCCGAACACAGAAAATATTCAGTTCTTTGTAGAGCTTGAATAGATGTATTGTCCAGGTCCTGATATCCTCTGTGGGGCGGCTTACCTGTAATAAACGGGGAAAGAGGAGGGGGGGGGGGGAAGGCGGAGGGCGCATACTTTAGTGGGTTGAATTTCAGAGAGATAAATTGCGCCGCTTTTAGCCAATTTCTTTTAGGGCAATATTCCAGAACACTTTCATGCTATGACTAGATAAACTATTTTTATAACAGTTGCTTGACCAATTTTGATGTATATAAAACCGGCGTGAATGCCTTTACGAAGCGTTTTGGTTCTCAACAAAACACTCAGGAGCATTTAATATAACTCCTTCACCAAAAAAGTATGTCCAGTTCTTGCCCATTTTTCTTGCAAAGACATTTTCTACTCGATCAACTTTTCTGATGATCTTGCGCAGGGCTGATCCTAAGAAGGAGCGAAGAGGTACTTTCATTTGCCATCTATTTTAATGTTGTTTGAATGAGTATACGTCCACACCACTTAATAGTCCAAAAAAACTTAATTTTCTTCTAATGTCATACTACGTTCCAAAAATTCTAGACGCGTTGCGAATGACGCCCTGCTTCAGGTGGCTGCAGTTGTATCCCTCTGTGTTCACGCAAGACTTACATAAAATTAGACTTACATAATTTGTTTCAAACCAATAACATAGAAATGGTAGCATGCATACAGGAAACCTTGCATACTGCAACGAATAGGGCAATAAATATTTTATTGGTCAAGGTTGAATGCGTAGGGTTCTCAACCCGTCGGAGGCAAACTTGCGCCTCTGGAAGTTTATTTATTTATTTATTTATTTATTTATTTATTCATTTATTTATTTATTTATTTATTTATTTATTTGTTTGTTTGTTTTTGTATTTATTTTTATTCATTTATTTATTCGCTGTTTTATTTATTTATTTATTTATTTATTTATTTATTTGATGACTGCATGCATTACAGAAGGGAGATACATAAGGCTAAGCATTAAATATGAGACAAAATAACAAAATAATTCTACAAAGCGCGCTGAAAATCGTCAATATAAACAGTTAATACAATCATCATACGTGGAAGATAATTACACTGCAGTATTGATGTAAAATAAAATGAATCGCGCAAGGCGTCACCTTTAAAGGAAAGTTAATAATTTGCTTTAAGCTAGCGGTCCCACTTTGCCATATTGTCACGAAGCCAAGGACGATGCAGTTGTCTTGCAGGAGAAACAAGTTTATTGGAGCGAACTTGTGCTCCCCTAACAACTCAAAAGAATACAGAGGCGGCGAAGCAGCGGTCAACAAAGTGACTTGCGTCAGCGAGCGTCGCAGAATCGAATGCCCCGGCGTCCGCACTGCAGGCTTTTTATCTTTTGGCGCGCGTGGTTCTCGAAACGTCGATTCGCATCGAGAACGTAGTAGACCCAAGATTATTCTGGGCTGTTCACGTTAGATCGGAATGCTCTCCCTATCACAACAGATAACACATGCGGCATAGAAAGAAAGAATTGAACACGCGCTTTCCTTGGCGCAGAGATAACACAGACCGGCACAGCCGGGCGGTAAAAGCAAAATACAAATAAACAAACCCAATGTATGGTTCGCGGCATTACCCCCCCTCTAAGAGTGCATCGACCCGATGCTAACATAAGCGACAGTCCGAACAAATGAAAATAAAAGTTCGTCATCGTGCGTAGAAAGGTTTTAAGCGAACCACGTGGACGACTTCAGGCCGCGTGCGTCGTCGTGATGTGCCGGAGTCACCATCGGGGATCACTTCGTAGGTAAGTTGGCCAACACGTCGTAGAATCTGGTAGGGTCCGAAATACCGTCGCAGGAGCTTCTCACTGAGTCCGCGTCGTCGGATGGGAGTCCAAACCCACACACGATCCCCTGGTTGGTACTCGGCGTCTCGGCGTCGGAGGTTGTAGCGGCCCGCATCCACCAGCTGCTGGCCCGTTATACGAACTCGAGCGAGCTGGCGGGCCTCCTCCGCACGTTGAAGATATCCGTGGACGTCGGCGTTGAGGTCGTCGTCTTCTACGTGCGGAAGCATGGCGTCGAGCATCGTAGTCGGCCTTCTACCGCAGACAAGCTCGAATGGCGTCAGCTGCGTCGTCTCCTGGATAGCCGTGTTGTACGCAAACGTGACATACGGGAGAACTTCGTCCCAAGTCTTATGTTCAACGTCAACGTACATTGACAGCATATCTGCGATTGTCTTGTTCAGACGTTCTGTTAGTCCGTTCGTTTGGGGGTGGTACGCGGTCGTTCTTCGGTGATCCGTGTTGCTGTAGCGTAATACTCCTTGCATCAGCTCTGCAGTAAATGCCGTTCCGCGGTCTGTGATTAGGACTTCCGGGGCTCCATGTCGTAGCACAACTTGGCTTATAAAGAACTTCGCCACTTCTTGTGCAGTCCCCCTCGGAAGAGCGGCGGTCTCTGCGTAGCGCGTCATGTAGTCTGTCGCTACGACAATCCACTTGTTCTGTGATCGTGACGTAGGGAACGGGCCTAAAAGGTCCATTCCAATCTGTTGAAATGGTCTCGATGGGACGGCGATCGGTTGCAGAAGTCCGGCGGGTCTTGTCGGCGGCGTTTTTCGTCGCTGGCAGTCACGGCAGCTCCGGACGTAGTGGGTGACGTCAGAGGTAAGGCCGGGCCAGTAGTACCTCGCCTTGATTTTTCCAATAGTGCGGGCTGTGCCCAGATGTCCGGAAGACGGGTCGTCGTGGCACGCTTCCAAAATTTCGTCACGAAGGTCCGCGGGGATGACGAGGAGGTAATTCGCTCTTGTTCCGGGGCAGAAATTCTTCTTCACAAGGACGGAGTTTCTCAGGCTGAATGCTGGTAAGCTGCGTTTGAAGGTCCTAGGAACGGCAACGTTGCATCCCTCGAGGTACTCGATTATGACGCGTAAGTCGGGGTCGGCACGCTGCTGGGCGGCTAGGTCGCTCTCCGTCACGATCCCGAAGAACGCGCTGAGTCTTGTGGTGGGTCGACGGGGGCGCGGGACAGGCAGTCGGCGTCGGAGTGTTTCCTGCCGGATTTATAAACGACGGTAACGTCGAACTCCTGCAGGCGCAAGCTCTACCGCCCAAGACGGCCAGAGGGGTCCTTCAAATTGGCGAGCCAACACAGCGCATGGTGGTCTGTTACAACCTTGAATGGCCTTCCATACACGTATGGTCGAAATTTTGAAATCGCCCATATAATAGCCAGGCACTCTTTCTCAGAGGCAGAATAGTTTTTCTCCTCCTTCGACAGACCACGGCTGGCATAGGCGATTACCCTTTCGCAGCCGCTTTGCTTTTGGACAAGGACGGCACCCAAGCCGATATCACTGGCGTCCGTGTGCATTTCCGTTTCGGCATTTTCGTCGAAATGAGCGAGCACGGGCGGGCTTTGCAGGCGTATTTGCAGCTCGCAGAATGCTTTTTCTTGGTCGTTTTCCCAGCTGAAAGGGGTGCTATCTTTCGTCAAGCGCGTGAGTGGCTCTGCAATGCGTGCGAAGTTTGCCACGAAGCGCCGGTAGTATGCGCACAGCCCGAGAAATCTTCGCACGCCCTTCTTGTCTTTCGGCCTTGGGAAGTTCGCAATCGCTGAAGTTTTTGCCGGGTCAGGTAGGACTCCCGCGGCGTTGACGACGTGGCCCAAGAACTTGAGTTCCCCGTATGCGAAACGGCACTTTTCAGGCTTTAGCGTCAACCCCGACGTACGAATGGCCTCGAGTACAGACTCCAACCTTGCAAGGTGTTCGTCGAAAGTCCGGGCGAATACCACTACGTCGTCGAGGTATACGAGGCAGGTGTGCCACTTAAGGCCAGCTAGCACAGTGTCCATGACTCTTTGAAACGTCGCTGGTGCTGTGCACAGCCCAAACGGCATCACCTTGAACTCGTATAGGCCGTCTGGGGTTATAAATGCAGTCTTCTCTCGGTCTCTCTCGTCGACTTCGATTTGCCAGTAGCCGGTCTTCAGGTCCATCGATGAGAAGTACTTCGCGTGGCAGAGGTGGTCGAGGGCGTCGTCGATTCGGGGAAGGGGGTACACGTCCTTTTTCGTGATTTTGTTCAGTCGCCGGTAGTCAACGCAAAACCTTAATGTGCCGTCTTTTTTCTTTACGAGTACGACGGGCGCAGCCCAGGGGCTTTTCGATGGCTGTATAATGTCATCGCTCAGCATGTTGTCGACTTGAGTCCGGATGGCTTCCCGTTCGTGTGAAGAGACGCGGTACGGTGACTGTCTGGTAGGTCGGGCTCCATCTTCGGTTATTATTCGGTGCTTCGCTAGAGGGGTCTGACGTAGTTTTGCGCTCGACGAAAAACATTCGCTGTAGCGACGCAGCAAAGCCAATAATTTTTTCCGTTGTTCTTGCGGTAGCGCCGGATTCACGTCGAATGGCTGCGGGAGCTTGAAGGTTTCTACGGGTGTGCGCTCAAAGTCGGCGACTGCGATCACATCACTTGCTTCTTGCGTTTCTTCGAGGAACGCAATTGCAGCTCCCTTGTTTAAATGCTGGTACTCTTCGGTGAAATTAGTGACCAAAACGTGAGATTGGCGTTGCTTAAAGTGCGCAATGCCTCTTGCGACGGAGACGCCGCGGTCGAGAAGCAACCTTCGATCACTCTCTACGATAGCGTCGATGTCAGAAGCAGCATCCTCACAGTAGACGGCGATCATCAAGCTTGCGCGGGGTGGCAGGGTGATGTGATCGTCGGCGATCCTGACAGCAGCACGGTGATCGGGGTTCGGTTGCGGCGTCGTGGAGTGATCGGAGGAAAATGTTATCGACTTGGTCTGCAGATCAATTATTGCGCCGTTGTCCGTCAAAAAGTCAATTCCGAGAATCACGTCGCGGGAGCAGTTAGGCAGAACGACGAACGCCGCAGGGTACGTTGTGCCGTCTATGGTGACGCGCGATGTGCACATTCCACTTGGCGTCACGAGGTGGCCTCCTGCTGTGCGTATGTGCGGACCGTCCCATCTGGTCATAACTTTCTTCAGTTTAGACGCAAATGGTCCGCTCATTACCGAATAGTCGGCTCCCGTGTCTACGAGGGCGACTACGTCAAAGCCGTCGATGGACACCTTGACGTCGGATGCCGCCTTCCTCGAGTTCCGGGTGCGTCGGGGCGTCGCATCTCGGCTTGTGCGTGTTGACGGTCGGGCACTGTGCGTCGTCGTTGTCATCGTCTTCTCAGCGGACGTCTCGTCGTGTACGGGAGTCTCGTCAGGTCTGGGTCGGGTCGTCGGGATGAGGGCATGTTGTGAGTCACTGTCTTCCGCGAGTCGTTGCGTCGTTGGAGGGTTTTCATTTTTCCGCGATCGTGCAACTTTACCTCCAGAAGTTGCTGCTTTTAGTTTCCCCCGCGTGGGCTGGGGGACCTTCCACGTGAGAACTCAGCATTGCTACGGCGGTTCGGCGACTGGTATGGGTAGGGTGACGGCGAACGGTTGAAACGGGCTGGTCGACGGCTGGTGTTGGACAGGTACTCTTCGATCTCCGATGGGTGCTGGCCGGTTCGGGGGCGGGGTGCGTCGACGGAGAACCCTCGCAAACCGAGCCTCCTGTAGGGGCAGCGACGGTAGACGTGGTCGGCCTCTCCGCAGTGGTAGCACAGCGGACGATTGTCGGACGTTCGCCACACGTCGGTCTTCCTTGGGGCAGGGGGTTGCGCCGCAGGTGGTCGGGCCGGCGAGAGGGGACGACGGTACGGAGCCTCGTGACGATAGGGTGCAGGTGGGCGAGGGCGATGTACAGCAGCCGCGTAGGTCATGGCTTGCGGCTCGCGAGGTGCTACTGGCGTCGTTGAAGTTCCCAGCGCTTGCTGCACTTCTTCTCTAATGACGTCGGTAAGAGAAGCGACTTGTGGTTGCGGCGTCGTCGGGAGCAGTTTCCGCAGCTCCTCCCTCACTATTTCGCGGATAGCCTCGCGTATGCTATCAGCCGGAACCCGCATGTTGTCGATGTAGTTCGCACTGGCCGCGCCAACAAAGTTCCGGTCATACTGCTTAGCACGCATTTCGAGAGCCTTCTCAATCGTGCTGGCTTCGGTCACGAATTCAGCGATGGTTTTGGGCGGGTTGCGGACAAGTCCAGCAAACAGCTCCTCCTTCACACCGCGCATCAAGAAGCGTAACTTCTTTTCTTCCGTCATTTCGGGGTCCGCGCGGCGAAATAATTGCTTCATCTCCTCAACGAAGATCACGACCCCTTCGTTGGGGTGTTGTGTCCGAGTTTCAAGCAAAAGCGCAGCTCGCTCTTTTCTCACAACGGTAGTGAATGTCTTCAGGAACTCCCTTTTGAAGTGAGTCCAGTCGGTCAAAGAACTCTCATGGTTCTCGAACCAAGTTCGAGCAGCATCTTCTAAGTAAAAGAAGACATGCCGGAAAGTTTCTTCGTCGTCCCACCTGTTGAAGATGCGGACGCGCTCCAGCTTCTCCAACCATTCTTCGGTGTCTTCAGCGGGGGCTCCCCGGAACGATGGCGGTTCCCGGGGCTGCTGCAGGACGATTGGCGATGTTGTTTCTTGCACCATGGTGTTGGTTGCAGCGTTCTTTTTCTTGGGCCCTTCTGGCATCAAACCGAACTCGGGTGGTAAATTTTGCAGGCGGGGGCTGGCTCTTGTTGGACTGGCTTGGCGGCTTCTCGAGGTTGTAGTGGGCATGAAGGGTGCGTACCCCGCACCTCCACCAGATGTCACGAAGCCAAGGACGATGCAGTTGTCTTGCAGGAGAAACAAGTTTATTGGAGCGAACTTGTGCTCCCCTAACAACTCAAAAGAATACAGAGGCGGCGAAGCAGCGGTCAACAAAGTGACTTGCGTCAGCGAGCGTCGCAGAATCGAATGCCCCGGCGTCCGCACTGCAGGCTTTTTATCTTTTGGCGCGCGTGGTTCTCGAAACGTCGATTCGCATCGAGAACGTAGTAGACCCAAGATTATTCTGGGCTGTTCACGTTAGATCGGAATGCTCTCCCTATCACAACAGATAACACATGCGGCATAGAAAGAAAGAATTGAACACGCGCTTTCCTTGGCGCAGAGATAACACAGACCGGCACAGCCGGGCGGTAAAAGCAAAATACAAATAAACAAACCCAATGTATGGTTCGCGGCAATATGTAGAATGGCGCTTGGACATACTTCTCCCCTTCTACTCCAGTTTTCGAATGATAGATATTACGAAAAAAGTTCAACCTGTGGTTTCGTCTGTGATCTTTCACGTCCTGCCATTTCAGTTTACTTTTACTTTCTCTCATGCTAAGTTGAGCGTTCCAATTACCTAATACGAATCGCACTGACATATCCTGTATGTTTTCCAGCGTATCAACCAGCTCTTTAGTGTAGGGATCCACGAAAACACATGCGTACTCCAAGATTGAGCGCACATGAGTGAAATACGGTTGTTCTTTTCAGTTCGATGGATGTTCACTGAAATTTCGTCTCAGAAAGCCAAAAACATATGCAGCCGTAACTTTTATGGTGTGAACCTGCCTATTTAACCTCTAACCACTCCCTAAATAAACTCCTAGGTATTTATATTCCTCGGCCCTTGTCACAGCAGCATAATTTGTGGTATACGTATCCAATTGGAATGAAGGTTTTCTTGTAAAGGTGCCGTTAACACACTGTTTAACATCCAAAAACTTTTCTGAATCAGCCCACCAGGATGTTATTAAATCCGAATAAAGCTTTAGGTATACAGAATCACGTTCATTCGCTATAGTCCGGTAAACTACACAGTACTTTTGAACAAAGCTATAGGGCCTATAGTAATAACAATGCAAAAACCGATTCATTCAGTTCATAGGATGAAATGTACTACGCATAAGGTGATATGGAACACCATCATTTGCTTTTTTTCAGTCCAAGAATATACAGCCAACCACTTTAAGCTTATCTATTGCAAGAGCGAAATCGTGCGTGAACTCAACAATCTGTGTTGAACAAGAAAATCCTGACAAAATTCGTGTTTGCTAGGATGCTGGCGATTGTGTTTAACCAAATGAGTCATATCCCAAGAGTAGCTGTTCACCTTCAAACATCGGAACTAAATTAACAGCTAGGCTTCGTCAGTGACAAGGCTCCGTTGTTATCGAAAATTTAATTTTTTTTCTTTCTAAATAGGCAGTCGTAAAATCCCATGAAGTAACATAGTGCAGGGCATGAAGTTGATCCTACCAATGCACGAGCGAGTCTCTTCTACGTTTATCACCAACAACATAGTGCAACATTGCTTGTCGCAGTTTAATTGTAAGCAGAATAACTTGCGCTTTTGCTCGCACTTGCCTTTCTTTGGTGGGGAGTCCTTGACATGGTGGCGGTTTAGCTCCTGCGTGGTGGCCGCTTGCTCGACGCCCTTGAAGACCAGTTATTTTGGTGAACCATCTCCATCTCGGATCGGACATCTCTGCCGGGACGATGTCTCCAATGCTCTCCATTTCTTGAGGGGGCGAATAGCCTCGAGCTGATGCGTCGACGAAGCCGGCGGCAGAGGCGTGGTAGCGGCGATGACTGGCGAGGCTTAGCTCACCCGTCGGTGTGGCACAGTCTTCTTGTGGCAATAAATGACATTTCGATGGCCTAAAAGGCTCCCTGCTAATGTGCAGTGAGTCCTTGCACCTTGCCCGTTCACCAAGAACACTCATTACTGTTTGAAAAACGATGTTCGTTTATTTAAAACGTAGAAACACGGAGCGGATGAAAAACGTGTCCCCGTCGTTCGGCTCCCTAACGGCTTTTTCTCCCCCCAGGAAAAAACCGGTCGGTCTCCTTCCAAACACGCCTGTGCATGAATTCTCGGCGCCCAGGCGCGTGCCGTTGTTCGGCTGTATGCCGTTTGCCGAAAAAATGACGTATAACCAGATACCTTACGTAGGCCGGTCTCCTCTTGAACACCGGTTGCCAAATATTCTGTGGCCATTCGCTTGCCGTAATTCGGCCGAGGACCACTAACCGAATGACAAACGTATATTCTGGGGCCGTACGTCGGCCGGTATCCTTCATAACACTGGTTGCCCGAAGAAAACGAATATTCTACCGCCGGACGCGCGGTTCACCGTTGAAACAACGAATGCACGGCAGCCGCGCTCCGGCCGGTCTCCTTTCGAACACCAACTGCCGCAAGAATACGCATATTCTGTGGCCGGTCGCTTGCCGTGCTTCGGCCGATTACCGCTTCCCGAAGAAAAAACGGATGCCCTAAGGCCGTAATTCGGCCGTTCTCTTTCTCAACATCGGCAGCCGTAAGAAAACTGAATATCTGGCAGCCGGTTAGCTGCCGTTGTGCGTCCGGACACGGGCGGACGGAAAAATACCGAAGCGCTGGTTGCCGAATGTTGGCCGTTCAACGCATGATCAGTGGCTGCCAGAACCTGGATGCTGGCCGGACATGCCAGAAAGCGGCCATAGACGGGCCGGTCTTGGGGCACACTTTCTGTGCCGCCTGGGCGAGTAGTTCGAATGGCGCTGGCTGCCACCCCCAAGCACAGGAAACAAAAATACCTAACATAAATAGCCCAGAAAGTGAAGGGGAAAACCGCCCCGCCGGTAGCGTAGTGGTTATCGCACCAGACCGGTATTCTGGAGGTCGTGGGTTCGGATCCCACCTGGCGGGCATTTTTTCTTCACTTTCTTTCTTTCTTTCCAAATTCTTAATCTGTTTCAATGATCTACCACATCCTCCCCTTTGCTTTCCGATGTTTTCTCGACTGCCAACCCTTATTTCTGTGTTATTTTCAATGAGCCCCTCATTTCCTATTCTGATTCGCTACATGCATAGCGAGGGCCTCTCTTCTGGCAGTCTTGGTGCCATAGGGAGCTTAAGAGGGTTCAACGCTGGTCGACCACTCTGGACATGTCGTAGACACTCGAGTCCCGACCAGGGATTAAAAAGAAGGTCCCCTTCACCCCGAGTAGTCCGAATGGCGCTGGCTGCCACCCCCAAGCACAGGAAACAAAAATACCTAACATAAATAGCCCAGAAAGTGAAGGGGAAAATCGCCCCGCCGGTAGCGTAGTGGTTATCGCACCAGACCGGTATTCTGGAGGTCGTGGGTTCGGATCCCACCTGGCGGGCATTTTTTCTTCACTTTCTTTCTTCCTTTCCAAATTCTTAATCTGTTTCAATGATCTACCACATCCTCCCCTTTGCTTTCCGAGGTTTTCTCGACTGCCAACCCTTATTTCTGTGTTATTTTCAACGAGCCCCTCATTTCCTATTCTGATTCGCTACATATATATATATATATATATATATATATATATATATATATATATATATATATATATATATATATGTATATATATATATATATATATATATATATATATATATATATATATATATATATATACATAAGAAGGTCCCCTTCACCCCGAGTAGTCCGAGTGGCGCTGGCGTCCACCCCCAAGTGCAGGAAACAAAACATACCTTAACATAAATACCCGAGAAAGTGCTGGGGAAACAGCCCCGCCGATAGCGGAATGGTTATCGCACCAGACCGGTATTATGGAGGTCGTGGGTTCGAATCCCACTCGGCGGGCATTTTTTCACCACTTTCTTTTCAACTCAAAATATTCTTCATCTCTTTCTATGACCCACCACAACCTCCCCTTTGCTTTCCGAGGTTTTCATGACTGCCATCCCTTATTTTCTGTCTTATTTCACGGAGCCCCTCATTTCCCATTTTCTGATTCGCTACATGCTTGGCGAGGGCCTCTGTTCTGGCAGTCTTGGTGCCAAAGGGAGCTTGAGAGGGTTCAACGCTGGTCGACCACTCTCGACATGTCGTAGACACTCGAGTCACGGCCCGGGGGTTAAAAAGAAGGTCCCCTTCACCCCGAGTAGTCCGACTGGCGCTGGCTTCCACCCCCAAGTGCAGGAAACAAAAAATACCTTAACATAAATACCCGAGAAAGTGCTGGGGAAACAGCCCCGCCGGTAGCGTAGTGGTTATCGCACCAGACCGGTATTCGGGAGGTCGTGGGTTCGGATCCCACCCGGCGGGCATTTTTTCACCACTTTCTTTTCGACTGAAAAAATTCTTCATCTCTTTCTATGACCCACCACAACCTCCCCTTTGCTTTCCGAGGTTTTCATGTCTGTCATCCCTTATTTTCTGTCTTATTTCACGGAGCCCCTCATTTCCCATTTTCTGATTCGCTATATATATATATATATATATATTTACATATATATATATATATATATATATATATATATATCTACATATATATATATATATATATATATATATATATATATATAATAAAGGGAGTAGTAGAACTTTGAAGATGGTAGAGAACACAAGAGAAGAAAAATTTCGAACAAGGTAAAAGCACGATTGTGGCCTACGTTTCAGCAAAGAGAACTTGCTTTCCGAGGAAAGCAAGTTCTCTTTGCTGAAACGTAGGCCACAATCGTGCTTTTACCTTGTTCGAAGTTTTTCTTCTCTTATATATATAATATATATATATATAGCGCCAAGGGGTAACGTTTCCAGCGCGCACTTGAGCCACGGCATTCATCACATGATTGGATCAGCCACAGTTCAAAGCGCCATAACGTCTCCACTTCCCTCGCTCTGAAAGTGTGGGCGCGTTAGACTTAGATACCTTTCAGCACAGGGGGTGGATAGCCGGGTTCGGTTAGGTAAGGGAACAGTTGAAACTATTTTTGTTGCGTCCGATCCCATATTTTGAGGCTTGCCCGTTAGACTGGCTCTATATACTAATACAGAACGTCCTGTGGAATTACAATAACTAAAGTAATGATTGGTATTCAAATAAACAGTTATTCATATGTGTGTTTACTTTACAACAAAACAGACTTTTCGCTAGAAATTCTGTGAAACTTACGTGGAACGTTGAATACCCCGAAGGGTTTTGAAGAACAATGGTTTATTGTGGTTCCAGAACTGCTAATATATTCAAGAAAATTGAACTGAACATAATTTAGATCAATTTATAGCCGAGCATCATTGCCTACAAACAACAACTAGGAGGATCAATCACCATACCTGTGCTATTAGGCTGTGCACCATGTCGGCGGTGGATATAGCTGCGCCATTGTACTGGGTTGTATGAAGGCCGAAATAAGTTTCCAGTTCACTAGCTGATACTACACTCATTATTAAGATGTAATTCGTCTTACCTAATAACGGGGGATTTAAAATAAAAACACAAATATACAATCAGAATTCCAGGTCCTAGTATAGCGAACGTACGTCAAGGCACTCAAACAACCAGATGACGGTTTCTGTATAACATATTACCTGTAAAAGTTTCTGGTATGTGCCCACAATTTTGTAAAAAGAAAACGTTTAAAGCATTTTTGACTCATTCTTGCAACGCATGTCCCATCTGCATTGCGGGCTTCGTTAGTAAAAAAAATATTTTTTACAGATAAAACGTCACCGAGGAAAATTTTACGTAAGGTTCACCAACTATGGAGACAATCGGTACCATCAATGCATGTCAGCCGAAATGCTGTCCCAAGCGGGTCGTTTATGGAGAGTGCGGCTCCGCTCAGCCGAATCGTACGCTAAAAACTTGTAAGTAATCAAGTATATTCTCTTCTTATTGCACCAACCACAAATTCCGCTGTTATTGATGGTAACACGTCCCCATTCAGGGCATGTTTTGACACCACCGTAAATGTATCTGAAACTGGAGATGTCACAAAATCAACTGTATTGTCCTACCAGATTGGACCGCGTAAGTAACGAAATATTCTTCTCGCATTCGGAATTGTAAGTTATACTGAACTCATATCTTAAGCATAGCATTAGATATCTTTTGCGTCAATATTCCTCTGCTGATATTTACTTGTTGACCACGAGACCTTGCAAACCACGAGACCTTAACAAATGAGAATGCTTTGTCAGAAATCCGGAGCATCACAGCTTCAACACCCTCTAAAAACTGCGTACATAGGTATCTCGGCTGTTTAGGGACGCTGGTAGTAATAGTTGTTTTAAATATTTAAATTTTTTGACTAACATAAAACGTTCTTCAGTAACCCAAATGGGATTACCAAAATATTCAAAATATTCACATGGGCGTAGCGTTGCGAACGCTAAACTGTTTTTAGGGACTTGTCCGGGTAAACACAGTAATAACTGCAGAAACTAGAGAAATATTCCCTGGCATGTTTTCGTCCCTATACATACATGTACTTCAATAAGATTTGATTGATTGATTGTAGGGTTTAACGCGCCGACTCAACGCAGACGATGAGGCGCGCCGTAGCGGAGGGCTCCGGATTAATTTTGACCACCTGGGGATCTTTAACGTGCGCCGAAATCTCGTACACACGGGCATTTTTGCTTTTCGCCTTCATCAGAAAAGCGGCCGCCGCGGCCGGGAATCGAACCCGCGACCTCGTGCTCAGCAGCGCAACGCCTTAGCTGCTTAGCCACCGCGGCGGGTTGTACTTCAATCAGGACACGCAGCAAGATCACATTGTTCGGGCCACATTAAACTTCACAATGATGCTCACTGATCTAAAATTGTTAGAACAAATCACCACTGTTTATTTCTGTTTTTGGGAGAAATACAGGGCTAAATTTCAAATATTGCTGTAACTTTGAAATTCTTCGTGTATTGACAGTTCAAGTGTAAACCGATTTTGCTGATACGAGGGTCGGTTGCATTCTTCCGGAATGGAAAATTATTATTCAAACCTTTTAAAGTCAAACTGAGTAGCTGCGTACAATCAGCTATTAAGAGTCGCAATTGTCATTCCGGAAAACAACACTCCGTGCATTATCCCATATATTTTGATTAGTGGGTAGTATTCTACAATAAATACTTACATGCCTCGAACTTTTATTGGCGCTGCAAATCCTTACAAGAAAGTGGTAACAGACCACTGGAACCGTTGTTTTTTGTTATCGTAAATTGGCAGATAATTGTTACAGCAAGGATTTAAACAAATGGGAAGTATTGAACCAGCCAGTGCCTTGCACAAAGGCTTGTGGGAAATTTGCAGACACCGTGGTCTTTTACCTTCCATAATGATGTGGCGGAAAAGAGTTTTGATAGCTTCCCTTCAGCGGAGTAACTTGAGGAATCGATTCATTCAAGAAAAATCTGTTAAACTGTAAAGCTACGTGGGTGTGAACGGCGCAGGATGTAGGTTGTAAAAAAGGCACTTGTTATCGCTCATAATTACAAGTTTGTATTGCAGTGATGTGTCTTACGAACGCCTTGGTAACCAGTATCGTTAAGTACTTCAACCACGTGAGGACATTTCAGCAATTCGTCCAGATACCTGATGGGCGAGAACTGTGCGGTAGACAACCTTACAATATCTATGATCCACCAATAAGTGCAGAAACTTTCATGCTGCAGAGATTTCATAGGTGTTGTTGACATGTTCAAACAAATGTACAAATAATTCACATGTGGTTCCCGCAGACCATCAAGTACAGCACCGGAAACTTATCTACGTGAATGACGACGCCTCCTGCTGGATTCTTCAAGATCTCAATATTACTAATCACGCAGGTGAGTGTCCACTCCTCGAGGTCGTAATTTTGAGAAAGCATAAATTTTGAAAATTTCACCACGCATCCTGCTCTATTGCCCTTGTTCTTCTCGCGTGATTTATTGGCCTATGAGACATGCAATGAAAGCTTTTACCTTCGCCTATGTTTGCCTAAACCACTGTTTTGTGCAATATATTTTTTTAATAATGTGCGTAGCAGCACTTACAGGACGCGACTACCGTCTTCACTGCCATGTTTGTTTTATCCTGTTTTAACAGCTTAGCGAGATTGGGAATAAAAATGAGCAGCAACTTTTGTGGTGACTTAGTGCCTGAAGCGGTAGGGCGCTTGTGGCAGACTTTGATAGAGGCGACACAGGCAGCTTTTCTAGCTGAAGCGAGCGAAAAATTGAATGCAGTGATGTGTCCGCGGTGTCAATTAGGCCGAAGGTCGCGCTAATGCTCGTTGTCCTCAACGAAGTGCCGCATCTTCGCGCAAAAACACCGATTTAAAGGATATCTCTGACCATGGTAAAAAAGAAGGCTCTTACACCTATTAGAGTGGTTTGTACATTATCGAAATGAATACACAAATCACGCTGAAAATAAACAATCCTTTATCGGAAAATAAGCGTTATACTTGTTGTGAGTAAAAATGTTTGGTTAAATGGAGTGTTGTATGGTAAGAAGAAATGAGAGGTGGGCTAGTTGGTGAATCATGCCTTACAAAACGCAGCCGCAAACGGACGAGACAAAAGAAAGGAAGGTGCACAAAGAAAGGAAGGTGCACAACTCAAACACTGCGTTGTGCACCTTCCTTTCTTTTGTCCCGTCCGTGTGTGCGCTGTTTTTTTGTAAGACATGCCAAGGGCTTGACTGAATACTATGAAATACATTTATTGCTCATATTTGTATGTATCACCGGTTTTGAAGCGCATATTTACTATACATTTTAAAGCTACCGTAAAAGAAGTGTGGCAAATCGGAGACAAGAAACGAAACAAATAGGACAGCAATCGTTCCTCAACGAACAGTTCCCAGAGCTTAACTCGCCAGTTTGTTGCACGTTAACACAAGAACAGAACATTCTGCCTCAATCAGCGGGGCAGTCTGTCGAGGTCCGTTCGCACTGCGGAGCCGCAAGCGATTCTCTAAAAGAGCTAGTTGTTACCTTCTGTGAACAGTTGCCGCAAGAGTGTACGGTGTGCAGTCGGCTGTCAAGCAGTTTCCCGTCTGTAGTGAGCACTGCAGGGTTGGCTCTGAAAGATGGAAGTTTTTTAGTTGAGGACGGTTAATTGTGCTAATGCCCTTCTGGTTTATTTGGAATCGGGGGAAGCATGTTTCGTAGTAGTCGTAGGATTCATCCACGCGTAAAAATGCATCTGCATACCTAGGCGAAGCCCAAGCTGCACCTTTGGCATGGGCTTAGCCTGTTTTTTTTGTGCACCTACTTGCTCTCTACGTTCATTTCGAGGATGTTGTCCTAACAATGATCCTGCCCAAAACTTAGTAAACTCAATATTGGCTGCACCCTGCCTCTTGATATTACATAGGCTAAACTTAATGGCTTCTCGGCTTCAAAACCAAAAGTATGTCAGGTAGCACTGCTTCGGACAATAATTTGCAGAGAATATCTAAGTTTCCGTTTTAAGATATATGACACTACAATGCTACTTTTATGAAGAGGGATCCTTGCGGCATGCAATTGCTCAATTTAGGATGTATGCTTTCCGAGCACTGAAGTTAAGCCAAAAAAGCAAGAGTAGCCGCAACGGTTCTCATTCGCTATGACACAGGAAGGAGACGGGTCATCTGCGCTTGTGTGGCTTAAGGCGTGGGCATGAAAGGTTGTGGTTAAGTCATATTTTTTTTATTTTAAGCGAGAAGGGGAGAGTGTCAGTCTTGAAAAGTGTTTATTCGCTAATTGCGACGCCGGACCGAACGTTTTGGCTGTTTGCTAAGGGAGAAAGCAAGAGCAAGACAAAGCGAGGCAGAGGCAATATTAGTATTCAGTACGATATATTGTGTGGCAGAAAAGGAAGTACGCCGACCGTGGGGACTTCAAGAGTGGTAGCCGAACTGCGGAACTGAGGGGATGCAGCTCCTTCCCTTGTCCTTTTAGTAAGCTCGCGTTAGTTCAGAAGTGAATAGCTGGCCAAAGCTGCATTCATTTTTCCTGAGAGGCGGATTGTGAAAAATGAAATTGTTGTTTCTTGAGCACCCGGTTGGCATTGGAAAATTGGTTCAAACGGGGTGCACGCTTGCGCGAATTTAGCGCAGTTTCATTTTAGTCTAGATTTACAGCCATCAGAAAGTAATTAACCTACCCCAGTTCGGCACAAAGAGTACGGGACATTAAGATTGTATCATTGCTACGGGCCGCTAAACCAAAACAAAAAAAATAGCAGTGGCTTAGTTTGGCTTGCCAGGATATACGTAGCGGGAGCTAAGGTTCGGCTGGTTATTCTTAGCTTTCCTGGTAGTCTAGGATTAGCTTGGTTATCATGCATACTGCTGCTTCAATACCATATACGGTATACGCATTATGTTACACATATATATTTATCAAGCGGCTGCGGTGCAGCGTAACCAGTCGCTCCACAGCTAAGCTGGTTCTACAGGCGCACGCCGGTGTTGCTGCGACGCACAAGCCATCGCAGCCACACCCGGCCACACCTGGCATGATCAAGTGGACTGGTCCGCCACGTGCGGAACGGATGTCTAGGAAGACGCTGCGCGTGTGCGGTGTGTGAGAGACGCCGGGAATCGAGCAACGTTCTGTGCGCCTTGTGAAGTCTCTGCTTCTCGCGCATGCGCAGCACGACTTACTGGGAGCCACGCAAAACTTTCAAGCCTCGGCCAATGTAGCTCACGCTACAAAAAGACGCCCACCCATTCACACGAATCGACAGCATACTCAACCACTTTTGTGAGCGAAGAACAGTAGAACCCCGCTGTTACGTTCCTCAATGTTGCGTTTTCCCGGCTGTTACGTTGTGTGCCATCGGCCCCGGCATAGCTCCATTAGGATATAATGTATTGCGAAACCCGCTGTAACACGGCTGTAACATCGGACCCTGACACTCCGAAGCGGCTGGGGCACCGCAATTTTGGCTTTGGTGAGTCTTGGGCAGGCTTTGTTACTGAACTGGCTACAAGCAGCCGCAAGCGAGTTGGAGAGGCCGTCACTATATAGCCATCCGTCGAACGCGCTATCACGATCATCCCTAAACTTACAACAGAAGCTTCACTTCGGAACGCGGGAAGTGCGTGATCTTAGCGCCGCCAAACTGCTGTAATGGTGCCATGCAGCGTTTTTAGATTAGGCCAGTTGGCAAAGAGCCCAGCTTTCCAGTACCGCAGCACGGGCCGGTGCTGCCGCCGACGAGGCGGTGGCGCTGCTATAGCGTTGACTTAGGTCCCGACGTGTCGTCTGCTGCTCCTTCCTTGCAACTTTCGGCGCTTTCTACACCACCCATACATTCACTTGCGCCAGTCCTCGTAAATCGCCGTTATACACACTGCGCTTTCTGCACCACCGATACAGGCGGTGCTAACGGCGAGCGAGTAGTACGGGGAATTCACGACGCCAGATTTGTAGCCGAGTTTGAGCAGTTTCGCGTGGACCTTGAAGGGCCGTGCTGCGCAAGCGCAAGGAGCATTGGCTTGGATTGGCTTGGATTGGATTGGGTTCGATTCGATTGAATTAAATTGGATTATGTGGAAACTCAATCCAATTGTAGTACGGGTGTCTAGAGAATTGTGTCTGCAGATTCGGCGGTCTGTGCATACCAATAGAGTGACGTCATAGCCGCGGCAGGCGAACTGGCGCCGGCGCGTGCCAAGCTGTGCGCCTCTGTTGCGCAGCAGCAAAGTCTGACGGTGCGCCGGAGCCCCTTGATAGCCGTTACGCGTGGCTCCTGGAGAGCTGGGCGGCGCATGCGCAAGGAACAGTGACTGGACTGGACCGGACTGAATTGGATTGAATTGGACTGGACAGGACTAAGTTCGATTAGATTGAATTGGATTGTAAATCGTTTTAGCAGCTGTAAGCAAGATAATCAGCTAATCCTAGACAACCAGGAAACCTAAGAATAACCAGCTGAACCTTAGCTCACGCTACGTATACCCTGGCATAGCCGAGGTAAGCCACTGCTAATTTTTGTTGTCGGCCTTCACGAGTAGGATGACGGCAAGCGAGTAGTACAGTGATTTTACGACTCCTAACATGACCTGAAGCCGTCTTAATTGCTATTGGAAAAACTAAATTTGCACATAAAACTACGAAATACCGCTAAATTTGGCAGAACGGGCCGAAACCAAGTTGGAAACAATGGAGCTCTGCTTAGGGGTTGATTTAACGACGCCAGTTAGACGCCGGCTCGTTTTCGTCGCTTTCCTCCTTCTTAGGTTTTCCTGGCTTTTACGGTTTCTTTTCCGGGTCTGGTAAAAACGTATTAATGGGGTTCCACTGTACTTGTCTTCCATGAGCCCGCAAACCTGGTATTGC
Organism: Haemaphysalis longicornis; assembly: GCF_048455015.1. Taxonomy (NCBI): domain Eukaryota; kingdom Metazoa; phylum Arthropoda; class Arachnida; order Ixodida; family Ixodidae; genus Haemaphysalis; species Haemaphysalis longicornis. The sequence goes on along the minus strand of NW_027526295.1, from coordinate 126,335,817 downwards.
CAAGTCAAAGTACACGGGAGAGATAGTGAAAACAATGCGCTCCTAACGCGAGACTGACTGTACGAGTGATAGGTGCTGCCGTTTCTAATCCACACGGCAGCAGCAATGTTTTCAAGAGAGACATCGACGCTGCGCTTGTCGGTCTGAAGAGGCACAACTGTCTCGTCTACCTCTATTACGTTATCACATTCGCCCCGAGATACGGCGAATAGCTTGGAAGATTGGAGTCGGTACTGGAGTCCACACGTACATCGGAATTAACGCTTAGACCTATAAAGACATCGCGTTGGAGGAACTAACGCGTCTGATTTATTGTCAACTCGGAAAAAGTTCTGCCTGACGAACAAAAAATTCAGCGTTTGCAAAATTTCTTAGGCTCAACTACAAGAAAAGACAAGAAATATTCCTCGCAGCTAGCACGTACTTCGGCACCTCTTCGAAAAAACTTCGGGCGCATAGATCTTCTACTTCCACTTCTGACCAACGACAACGTCCCTTTCTGTTGGCGGGAAGCGCAACAGGAAATGTTCAGTGATTGGCACAAATGCCTACTAGCCTGCAATGTCATTGTGCTTTCCCGGTTTGATGAGCATGCCGAAACTGAAATTCACAAAAATGGCATTGACAAATACTTGGGTGTTGTTCTTGCACAGAAAAAAACAGCTCTGAAAATGTAGTCGCTTAGAAAAGCCGTAGTTTGATGAGGGATACGAAAATTCAATGAGCTAAACCAAGTGCAAAATGTCATGCAACAGCGGATGTGAGTGGTTTTTACAAAGGTTTAGATTCGGCTTCTTTTTGTGCATGACAGTAGAGTCGTCTTCATCGACCATATTTAGGGGAAATCCCCAAGGCGGTTTAACTTTCCTGTATAGCTTTCCTTTGTAGCCGCACGGCTGCATTTAGATGGATGTCAAACTTTTCTTCGTAGAGTCGTGTTGACAGCCAATTGTCTTGTTATTTTTATACAGTTCCCGTTAAACCACCGTTACAGCCATTTACTGTAACCACACGTCCTATGTAGATGGCCGCTACTCACAGCAAGCAGTAATTCTGCTATGTCTACTCTTTCACTGCGAACTAAATATGACAAGTAAATGAAACCCGTCGTAATAAAGATTGCTATCCCTCGCCGTTACGGCATAATGGTAGAGTCGTCGTAGGGGTTACTGCTATATAATATTTTTAGGAGTGCCGTCCATAACAAAATACTTATGTAGCAATAATCGCGCCGCCGAATGCCAAGCTTCACTGCGCAATGGGCAGCTTACAAAGGCCGAGCTTATAATATTGGTCTACTTACCATCGGCTTCACCTCTAGACAAACAACGAGTGCAAGTAAGACTATTTGGTAAGCCGCCTTACATCATTGGCGAAGGCCCTACGACCTGTTTTGTATTTCGAAAGAATTTTTCTATGGGCGGAATTCACTGGCGTGGAATGCATGCAGGAAACCATGCGACTGCGCCGCCATATCTGTGGCCAAGCGTCTGTTGCCAAGCCGACGTTGGGCGCATGGCCCTCAGATAAGGCACCCTCTTCTCCTCCATGCCTTCATGGCGCCAGGCAGGCCGCGGGCCGTGGCGTGGCCTTGGGTTTCCGTGCAAAGCGTGTGGGAGTGATTTGATAGTCAGTTGTACCGCGATATCATTGGTTACGCGAAAAGTCATGATTCCGCTAATGATTTTGACAACCTTATCTGCAATTCCGCCCCAGCCTCCGCGCACAACTACGAGCGAGTGCTAGTCGGGTGTGGCACAAAGGCTGCAACGTGAGTGCAGTGGTCCGCTTAGCAGCAGGAACTGCATCATTTCCGAACTGTTGCCCACTGAACGCAAAGTAATACTTCGACGCTAAGTGCTGTTGAGTGCAGCACAGTACGATCTAGCGGTCGCCAGACGCGTATGAAGTAGCCGCCGCAGATCTTCTGATTGCCAGCCGCCGCGCGCTAACGTCAGGCGTGAGTTGTTTTGCTGAGTGTGAAAAATTTAGCGCACGAGACAGCCAGTGCTAAATCGGCGTACACGTGAACCATTTCTCCAAAGAAATTATTCAGCTTTTGTACTCAACCACGCATTAGAGGGCACTTACAAGACATAAAGTCGTGAAAGCGGCACGGGTGCACTTGCGTCGACACCAGCAGCGGCAGCCAACTTCAGCGTCGGACTTATGCGCGCCGTTCGCAGCCGCGGTTTTGTCCTCTGTAGATTCGAAGTGCTAGAGGGTAGGTAGAGCACCCATACATAATCTGAGTGCGATTATTATTGTATCGGTTGATGCCACTATCGATAATCGGCCTCAAACGCAGCAGACGATGTACGCTGGTGTTTTTGTTTCTGCGAGATGCGGGCGCAAAACACATGCGCTGGTATGGTGGCCACCGACATGCCGGTTTTCAGTGTTACCCGACGGAGAAATCGCCCGCTAAACATTTCATTGAATACCACCTACACTGGCAACGATCCTGTGCGAGAAGGAACGTGCTCTGGGGGCAGCGGGGCACGATATCAGTAGAGACTGCAGGGCAGCGCTAAAATAGCGCCGATGTTAAAAGTGTACAGCTTCTAAATAACTGGATCGCTATTATAGGAGTAACTTTTAAGTCTTGCACTACTACTACAGATAAATGAAAGTACTAGTAAAAGACCATTCTGCGCTGTGTTGGCTCCCAATTTGGAAGGACCCCTGTGGCCATCTCCGGCGATACAGCCTGCGCCTGCGGGAGGTCGACCTCACCATCTTCTAGAGACCCGAGAAGATACATTCAGAAGCTGACAGCTCATCACATGCACATGTATACCCACCTCCACAGGATTGTGATGCGGCCAGCGTATTTTTCGGCGTCGTTACAAAGAGACACCTAGTCAATCAGCAGCATGGTTGCCCGAATTCTGTGTCACCATCGTCCTTTTAGAATTACAGTCAGTAAAATGTCCGTATATAACATACGTTCTCCTTCAACTGGCTATATTTAAAACGTTCCGACACATACTCTTCAAGCATGTTAAGGGGAATGAATTCGTTGGCGTAGACTTCAGAATGGTAGAGTAATTTTCTCTAAAATAATTCAAGCCAACAGCACAGAAGCTTGGAAAAACACATGCAGGCTTCCAGTTCCTCGGCCAACGTTAACTGCTCCGACGTTGAAGCTTTGAGTTACGCGCTGCAGTCAGACTGGATCTACTTTTTTTTCTCCTTTTGTGCCTTTTTCTTTTCCCTGGCCGTACAAAGTAGCACAATTTTCTTTGAATTTGGAGGGTGGCTTTAGAGCGGACATTTCTCAATTATAAACTTACTTGTTCATGCAGGTTGTGAACATCTCTGCAGGAACCAAGATTTATAATTATGCCGACTTGACCGATAGTTTTTTGAAGTGGCCGGGCCGGTTCTCACACACTATACGCCGTATTCTGAATGTGTCCTTTACTTCACCTGCCAACAAAAAGATCTTTGAAAGCTATTTCCGCATGTAAAAGCATTTCGGTATCCTCCACTCAGCCAAGTCGAGAAAACGCGTGGAGTGGAGGACAGACTCAGAATAAGGCCATAAATATATTTCGAATGTGACGACTTCCTTCAGGGAGACGCCGCTTTAACGTGAAAGTGTGCAGAAAGCCTCCCGAGATTATGATTCTTTGGCACATTTACGTAATTGGCGACAAACGCGTGCTTCTCACCGTAGTTTATTTGGTCCTTTAAATTCAATGGCGAGTCGAGGCTTGCCTGAATATCCACAGGCAATGATAACACACTGGTTGTTCCCAGCTGGGAATTTTTTTTCAAGGTCCCTCCTGTTATCCCGCAATACAACCACAATCCAAGTTTTTAAAATTTATATGCGACTCTTCACTTCGCCGCAGAACGCGAAGATTACTTCATACTACACGAACCGGCCAGATATGACGATCTTTAGTATATTTGTCGCTTTTCCCACAAAAAAATTGAGTAGTTCTACGCCACACACCAAGCTGGACTTGAACATTTTGATTTAGCGAAGACTCGACCCCGACACCAAGGGAAAATGGTCAGGTGACAGCGCTGTCGCTGTCTCTGTCCCTCTTCTAGTGTCCATGTAGCGTCTGCGCTACCTTAAGATGCTTGACAACCAATACCAACTACGTAAACTGCGCATTCTTCAAAAATTAGATTTCGCTGCAGCGTATCTAAGCAAAGTAGCCGCCTTCAAGATGTCTGGCGCTCATTTAAAATTTTTGTTCATGCAGGTGTGTCTACATGCCGAGCAGTGCATTAACTTATTTATCTAGAAAATGTTAATGCTCTTGCTTTAACAATCCTGTTGAGAAGCCTTTGTTTTCCACTGTGTGGTAATATGTTGTGTACTTTTTTCACAGTAAATTTCAATAGAGCTTGGTCACCTCAACCTATCTTTAAGTTTTTTAGTTGTAATAGCTATTTCTCCCTTGAAGTACCGCCGGATGTTTTCGAATACTATTAAGCGTGTCACCGCAGTACGGCTACAGGGCATATGTCGTGTTTTGTGGGTACAAAACTACAAAAATAGTGCAACAAATTTTAAACCGTGAGATAGAGAACGCTTTCGCTTGGTTTTGTAAAAATTAAAAAAAAATCGAAGATTGCATTTTTTTAGTGGATTTCATATTTCAGCAACATGCGTGACTGTCATGTGATGCAGCGCGTCATTCATGAGAAGATTTTAAAAATAAAATACAACGGATTTGAAGAATAAACTATGATGAAGAAACAATACTAAAAACATATAGCTCCTTAGTTTCTATACACGCACACAAAAAGGGCCCGTCATTTTGGCAGTTTGTAAAAATGTGTAAAGTTTGCAATATTTATTCGAGAGAATGTTCTCTGCAACTCAAACAGTTTGCACGGCTACTTCTTGTAATTTCATAAAGTATTCACAGAAAAAAACTGCACAGATACCCGCAGTATTTAAGTGTTTCGTTTAGAATTTCGTGCGATTCGCCACGACCAAACCAGCGCGCGTGTGACCCAGCCGGCCTTGAGATTTTTATGTATTTATTACAAGTATCTACATGTCCCATTGAGAGTTCTCTTATGGTATAGTAGGAAAAAATGGGAACACGAAATTATAACCAAAATATTATAATACATAACATAATAAAAGAGAAATCTAAAAACTTACAGCACAGCATTGTAAGAAAATAAGAAAATACAGGAGTGCAAAGATAGCACTAATAATACAAAACTAAAAGAAACTGCCAAAGTAAGTACAGAGCAAGAGGAATACAACATTTTAAATGTACGGGTTATTACATGAACTCACAATTCCGTTTCGATGACTCTTAGGAAATTACAGTCGTAGAACATTGATAGTTTTAGCGCGTTCAAGTGTCTAATAGTGTGTGAAAAAAAAGAGTATTTAACTAACATTTAACCGACAGGTATATTCTCTCACTAGTTCTCTGTGATCTCTTCTTTCGGAAATATAACCAAGTGTGCTTAAATATTGTTATTTACACGCTCAAAAGTCAGTATGGAATATATTTTAAAGAAATTTAAGTCTCTGAACTTACCCTCGTGCAGAAAAAGGTTTTAGCAGGGGAAATGTTTTTCCCACAAACTAACTTCAGATATGCTTTTCTTTACACAAGAGGAGCTGTATGTAACATTTTTGTCAATATTAAACATGTCGACCGGACACGCCTGTCCAATCTTTAGAGACAACACTCGCGGGAAAAGTCCTCTGGCACTTAAGCCTCCTAGCGTGGTTTGAAAGCGAAAGCCTAGCATTTGCAAGACGTCTTTTCTGCGGAATTTTTTTCGTGTCTCTTCACTTTTCTGTATTTCTTTTGGTGCAGATTACTTCGACAGTTGGACAGATAGATTGGTGGCAGCCTGCAAGACAGATCCTCCTGAATAAGAGCTCTCCGTGCCAAGTGTTCACCTGTTCTAATCGTTTGCAGTAGCGTTCACCTGTCACGCGGAACGACCAGACAACCTCCTGTTCCCCTCATCCAGGGTGCCTATTAGCTTTATGGTAACTCTATAGTAACCTAAGCTGCCTTGGGAAACAGCGTTTATATCCCACAAAAACCAACCGACGATTTTATTTATCTATTTCCTCCCTCTCCACTGAAGGCTGCATTCAGTGGGAGCAGCAACATGGCACTGCGAGATTTTATCGCTTGTGGTCAACACCACTGCCGGCGCCGGCTTTTCGGCGGCACATGGTCTTACCGCTACATGTTTATATGCCAATGTGTGACTTCGCGGAAGTGTTCTTCAATTGTGAGAATCATGCCATATGTAACACTATACATTTGGAAGACTTAAATATGCAAGGTAGTGAATATAGCTTCGAAAAAATGCAAGGACAGGAATACGCAAAGCACTCAAAAACTCAAAAAGTAGAATCTGTACACCGTACGTCTTTAGGGCGATGGCCATCGACTTTGTGTCCTTGAACGAGTTATGTACAATAAATTGCTGTGAGTGCACGGAATGGCAGAGCAAATTGCTGCGCGGGTCGAGAATACAAAACAGCTCCGAAGGAGGGTTCAAGGAAAGGATGAAAGAGCCTGTTAGAGATAGAGGCTGTCGTCGCATGTTCAATACGAGCCGCGCTGTAGAGAAAATTTAATGACGAGGTGACGACCATGCGACTCTTACGACGGCGAGCAGATAGAAACCGCTTCAGAGAAAGTAAGTGCCTGGTCAAGATATGACGTGCGCGTTCACAAAGTTCAAATAAAATTGAACCGACGACCAACTGTATACCGAACTGGAAAGTTCCTAACATCCCGCATAAATTTTCTAGACTCGTAATTTTTTCACTCAACTGTGTCGTTGGGCATCCCTCATGCTGCCGTAATTTCGGTGTCAAACAATTTTTTCTGGTTAGTGGCCTCGTGCTCTCTGTTTGCTGCTCTGTTGTTTCGGATGATTGCGTGACGCGTGCGGTTGTGTTGCTGCCGTTGTGTCAATGTTGTTTTCTCAACAAAACTGATACAAACATTAACTCTTGTAAAAGGTTATTTTTAGAATTTACTTTAGGAGCCAATACTTATTGTTACAATAGAAAATCTTACACCGGGATTTCACTTCCAAGTTTCCCAATCACTCAGTATAGATTCATTTATTCTGTAATTGATTCTTACTGTTTGCACTGTTTCGGCTTTAACAGGACTTAATTAAGTAAAACAAAATAGAAACAATGAATGCAACTGAATTAGAAGCTGTGAATCACCAAGCCCACCAAAAAGGAAAAAAATTCATTCGGCGTAGTTTTTTTTTTCAAAGCCATTGCGTGTTGTAATCATTGTTAGGATTGCTGCTACAACAACATTTTGAAATGCAGAGTTACGATATTAATTCAGTTTTATATTTTAGGGGACAACAAATTGCAATGCCAACTAATGATGAGTGAAAGCACCGTTAATGGAGATGTTCCACAGGAGTGCCTAAATTCCTACCTCACACACTGCGGGACAGTCACGGCTGGTAGCTACAGACACGGATGCCTACATGAGCCAGACGACAAGAAATTATGTCCTCCTGTCGACCCACGACCACTGGGTTGCTAAACCAACAAGGGAAAAAATCATCCGACTACTTCTAGGATCGCAGAAAAGAAAAACAACCAGTTTTCAGCTGCGGTCATTTGTTTCGAACGGAATAACGGCAAGAAAACCATGCGAAGCGGGTAACTGCATACGTTGTTGACATTTTGCTTCTTTGCTTATGCCTACTGCTGGCGTGGCAAATGCTAGTTTCGTACCTTATATATTTTTTTAAAAATAAAGTACCAGCTCTTCGGAATGGTGTTTTCACACTTGCTTTTAAAGTAAAAGTAGTTTTTGTGTTCAATGAAAAATGGCGGGCAAAATTGAAAATGTGGGATACGTATTCTTGAATGTGCCTGATATGTACCGAGCGTCGTTTCAAACGACTACCATTGGCTAGCCATGCTGACATGAAAACATACTCAACACTCGCCCATCCATGCCCCTCCAATGATAATTTCTTTTTTTACGTTGTACACACTCAGATCCATTCTTATGCAGCGCAGCCTTAGATGGCGTATAGTTTCATTTAATTTTGCGTGGTCGTGGTATTTCCTTTCGTTACCGTTAGTACTTGCAGCGTTGCGGATCCTAAGGTGCCTGATCCTGGGGCCAGTGTTTGCGATTTTCGCATTGACGCTGCTCCGACCGCACCGCCCTGTCCTCTGACGGCAATTATCGCTTGATTGTGCTTCCCAGAGAGTTTCTTAGTAAGTATACTAAAGAAGAAACTGCGCCTCGTAAGCCATGTCGTCGTGGGGGTTCATGGGAAGACATCCTTTTTGGCTTGGGTTGGCATGACAATGGGGTTCTTCAGCGGTTTTTAGGATTTGGTTTCTTCACAATGCATTAACACGTTTATGAGCTACAAGGAAGCCTGAATCCTCCCTGTTCTGTGGTAGCCGTGTTCGGTGAAAAAGCAGGCACTGCGTTATCGCACCTGACGTCGGTCATGCTGCATTCGAAGGACGTATGATTGGGCGGGTATTATGCCGCCGCGGAATTTGTAGCCCACGAAAAGAAGAAGCAAAACGTAATTCGACGGAGACAAGATGCGACAGATACGGGCCCTTGTATGCACCCTATTTTGTCATCGTCCACCACTGTTTAGCGCCACGTTTTCTTTTTTTTTATTCAGTGATTGATTGTGTGGTTTAACGCGCCGACGCAATGCTGGGAATGAGGCACGCTGTAGTGGAGGGCTCCGGATTTATTTTGACCACATGCCCTATTCTCGACTGCACAAATTGCCGCCAATTCGCCATGTTTTTTGCGTAAACACGACGTAAGCAATCAGTGACGTGCTGCCCTTATAGCTGTGACGACGTGTAGTGTAATTTGACGATTCACTCATAAAGATCGCAACCAAGGTAATAAATATTATTCAAGAAAGATATAAAAACACTTGGCATGTACTCTCAAACTTAAGGCAGTAGCTGAGACTGACAAGAAAAACACATTTCTGGAGGTCAAAATTGGCGTCAACACCACATGGCGATCGAGTAACGTTGATCCAAAAGCGAGCGAAAGGCGTATGCCGAACGAAAGAACATCACGCATTTTTTTTTACCGTACTTATTTATTCCTTTCAATCGCTCTTAGTAACATACCTTGGCTCTCTGCTTCAATGCAAGCTTTGTTGCGTTGTCTGCTTCCCTGCCGCCACCGCGCAGCGATATATGTTACAAGTTGACGCCGTGATCATAGAAAAAGACGGCCACGAACATCGCTTCTATGACACATAAGAGCAGCGAAGCGCTACGCCTGATAACCGCGGAGCGCACCGATGTCGCCGATTTAATCATTCGTAAATATCGACTTCAATCAGCGCTGTAATAAACCAAAGAATCAATTTTTTTTGTTATTTTTCTCTTGAGTTCGATCACGTGACCCAACAGCTTACTAGGATGAGTGCGGACAAATGCCATGCATTGAGTTCTCTTTGTAATGGAGAGACTTGTACTGCCCTCTTATGTTGTGATTACGGCAAACAAATGAATTTTATTTTATTGCCAAACATAAAAGCGAAATACTTCACGTTATTTGCATGCTCTATGATCGCTGACTTGGAAGCAGCGAAAACTATAATTTGTTTTGGTAGGAAACATGCTTTAAACAGCATGCATGCGAAAGTGCACCTGCTGCAACTTGGCGGACATTTCGTGGCTCCGAAAGCGGGGGCAATCTTTTGCACTTTTTCCTTGTTTTTGGCGACAAAAACACCCCCATTTTTAAGCTGTTACGTAGCATTACGCCACTTTTACGCAGGATGAAGTTGCCAATGCATGACGTAATCGTTCACGCCAACTGTTTATATTACGTCATGCCTTCTCAGCCAATCACAGATAGGGCGTGTATTACAGGCATTATTGTTGTTCAATAGCAAAGACAGGCTTACGTTGTCATGTCTAGTGCTTTTAGTCTGGTTTTTCATTGCCGGCCAAGAATTATGCGCTTTCACTACAGAGAAATAAGGCAAACTTTAGAACTGGTACCCGTAACCGCAATAAAGGTCAAAATGACGACAGCACACACAACCGCTTTGTCAACCGGAAGCACGTGGCCAAAATTGAACACCAATCAGAAAAGACTTCCAGCGAATTGCCGGCAAACATGGCGAATTGCCGGCAATTTGTGCAGTCGAGCATAGGGCCCCACCTGGGGATTCTTAACATGCGCCGAAATCTCGTACAGACGGGCGTTTTTGCTTTTCGCGTCCATGGGAAATCCGGCCGCCGCGTTTTGTTTTTTTTTGTTAAACTAGCTGCGGGTCGGTGCACCGGTTCATCAAGAAGGCAACGTTTTCTTAGGCACGCCCAAAAAAATTTCCAATCTGTTCAAACGACGTTATATTTTAAATAATGGTAAAATTGTTAAAATCGGAGTCTCTCATGAGTTTACCTCCCCCCCGCCAAATATTAACATTGTTCGTAACTACAACCTTGGCGGCCTGCGGAATAGCAGGCACAACCGTTCCGCAAAAATACGGCTTACTTCTTTTTTTCTTAATTTTAAAACAGCCTGCTTTTATTTTCCACTTACAGAATTGCTCACTAATCTTCGCGTTTTTGTGGCAGTTTGTTTAGATTTGTGCTCACTAAATCGTTTCAATCCAAGACAATGATGAAACTAATGCTAGCGCATGATATAATGGCGGTCCAGGACGACACAGAAGGCCTTGATGTGAGCCACCTAGACGCTAGCGCCAGATTCCTCTCTAGTGTATATTGTAAGAAACTCTATGTTGCTTCTCGCTGTAGCTGGGGGTGCGCCCACACTGCTACGAGCGAGATAAACGCCGCCACCATCTGTGCTCCTCGGCCTAACTCCTCTCCAATGTTCTTGCTACGTAGAGGCGTAGCCAATCAAGAAAAGAGCATTGTAACCTAGACTGTAACATATAATTCTCCGTTGCATTGACCGTAATAAATGACCTATAATGTTTGTTTTCACGCCACCGTTATAGAATCCACGCACGAATTTAAGGTTGGCAGTTGGTGCCGGTAATAATTTTGGTACCGTCATTCGGACTTTCCTTTTCAAACAGTGCCTATCTCGCATTTATACTTTTGTATTTTGTCCGTGAATCAAAGTTCCTCTGCAGCGGGAACGATCTAGAAAACAAGAATAAGCATAAAACATTGCATCAGTGCGCTAAATCATCAGCTTTGAGTGTTTCACCCACCGACATTACACCTTGGTCACGGGGCGTGACTAGTTAAGAGCTACAGATTGTTATGCAGTAGCGGGTGATCTTGACCGGTGCAGAAACGTTGTTGCATAAGCCCGCTTTATTTTTCGGCTTCTTGAGGGAAAAGGCACTTATGGGACAGATTGCAGGGGTGGCAAACAAACCCTACGATGTACATAACGTCGCACACAATGACGTGTCTTTGAGCCTACTATTAACCATCTACGGATCGGTTTATTTTTTGTGTTTCAGTCTGTATTGGTAGCTTGCTTTGTGCGCGTGCATATTTACCCGTGGTGATTTTGAGCGTACAGCTTGTTCAAGAGAAAGATCTGGTCTTAGCCGTAGCCGTACCAATACGCAAGCCGTAGCCAAATACAAGTGGTTGCTTTGGTTCAGCGGTCGCTCACGCAGTGTTGACTATTATAGAGGCATCGCTGTTGTCCTGTCTGCTATGAAAACCTTGTTGATGCTCTCGCATTCGCGTGCGAAACAGTTATTTGGCGGTGTCTGCGCTTAATAAACCGCTGTGAACAGTAGATATATAGAATATTTTTTTCGTAAATCTGGTCTTGCACGACCAATCCAGAGGTTGGGATATACTCCTCGCGAGAACCAAGTCTACTCACCAAAACTAGGCACCTGCCAAAGAAAAAAATATACAGCCCTTTTCTCTTCAGGCCACGAAATCGCCGCGATCCCATCGTATCCACCTCTCTCTCCAAATGGATGCAGAGCATCTGCGTAATAAATTGTTGCTTTCTGATTTCGCTTATCAAAATTATACTTAGCTGTTACTATAACCTTACAACAAAAAAGGTCACTTATAGCCTCAAGCAATTTTAAAAAAAAATCATCAAAACATAGCGAGCCCTTAAATACGCACTGACAAATGCCAGAAATGTAGCAGTCCTGGCACGAGTGATGGAAGGCTTCCCTCAAAAGCTTACACCAATCTCCCTTCCGGGGTATGCACCACTCAGAGAAGAGCAAAAGACAAAGAAGCTGTTTAAGTCTAAAGGCGGCCGCTCAACTTCTTGGCACAAACCAAGTAGCCTTGGAAACTACATCCCACAGAAAAGCTGGTAAACCATCGGAGGCTACTAAGTATACCGTAAAAAAGATAGGTAAATGTCCGTCACCCATTATGTACGTTCTGATCGACCAGTTAACTGCAAACTAGTGTGGCAGTCCGTCAAGCCCTGCGCTATAAGGTTCTACTGGGTGCCACATGTCTCGGCATCCTGTCCGGGAGTAATCCAGGCCCTCCTCAGTTCGCAAGCAGCGCCCGCAACTACGACGCACCAAAGTGCAGCGGCAGTGGCAATGACGCCGATGGGCAACAAAGGAAATGATTCAGCAGTTTCAGGGAGGCCTTCTACCAAGCTCAATGTCGTGTACTCCCGAGATTCCACGCTCTGCACATACAACTAAGCAGCTATATTTAATCCCAATGGCGCTGATCATGATACTGCGCTTGGTTGGTGCCCTATTGCTTTCCATGTAGGTCTTTAGAGCACGGATTAAAGCAAACGATCGACAAAAACCGCAAAAAATTACGTACTTGGCAAACGCTCCTATGATCAAGGATGGTGCCGATGGTTCCAGACCCTCGTCCGAGGAGCCGGCAGTCGGTTTTATGAGCAGCGAAGAGGACTCAACAACTGCTTCAGCCACGCATGGTATCAGATTTGGAAGCAGTAATGTCGCTTCATCGTCTGCAGTTAAAGCCACACGACGCAAACAACGCTCGAGGTACCGTACTCATCGTAAATACTTCGCTAGCACCCATGTCCTCCGTTATTCTGACACGCCGAACTATACCCCACGACACCAAGTAAACCTTACCCGAGTAACGCGCTCAAAAAAACTTAAACCTACTTTCCCCGACTCCAAAAAGTGGCATGGCACCTCGCAGAAGACTACGAGGCTCCACCGTACCGAAATACATGAAAGCTGGAAGTTCTGAAATCCATCAGGCAACGCGGTCTTTTCGCGAGACTTACTCAACAAGCAGACAAGAACAAATAAAGCATCCAGTAAAACATTTTCACGTTTTCATTATGCTCTGTCAAATGGGTCAAGAACTTTGTAAACTTTTTAGGAACTTTACCTCATGCATAGGCGCAATATCAAAGGCCTTTCATTACATCAAAAATAAAAATTTATGTAATCCGTACTCTATTAGGCTTAGCTCTTAGTTGCTGCGCTTGCCGCGATGCACGGAAATATGCCTAAACAGCACTTGATGTTCTCAAGAGCATTTTGAACTGTAACTCTTCTTTTACTAATTAAGGAGCGCCGCCGCCACTCTTCCAGGTCAATTTTGGTGGTGCACGTACTGGGCAGGTTTGAAGTATTTTGTTGTGGTCCTATAATTACGCCAAACAATTACGTGCTCCTTGACACAAAACCACGGCACTTTTAGCAGCCGTAAAACAGACTCATCACGTAGGTCGAAAAACGCGTGCCTTCAGCTCACTAAAGGAACCGTGACAGGAACAAATAAATTCAGTGGGACACGTTAACCAGGCAAGTGCTTAACCACAAAAAGGACGCCCCCTCTGTATTCATTACACGCGTCACAGTTCGTATTTTGCCGGAATTGAAGCAGCATAGGCGACACTGGGACGAGCTATTCCTCTGTCTTGTCCATTCGACCTTTGCGACCGAAAAAATTCTTCTTGGCGAATACCATTAAGTTGGTATGCGCCATTTTTTATATGTCACCAACACCCCACCCAGATCCAGCCATGACTGACATTACGGACAAGCAAGCGTCGTGTCCAACGTTCTCAGTCCAACGAATTTGCAAGACAGAGGCGCAAAGTTTCAACCAACACCATCGGACGAGAGCCATGAAGACCACCTGGCCGCCTGCCCACTCATCCCTTTTCGGCAATCAAGCGGTGCACGGTCGCCTCCGAGAACATGCACGCCGGAAGCGCAATGGGATGACGAGACGGCTATACATGCATCCTACACAACGACTTGACCCTTTACTACAGGATCACAAGACGCACCTTTCATGCGCCGGTCGACCAATCTATGAAAGAACCACATGCCCCCGTTGGACGCCTTCAAACGAGTACATTTCCGAACTCCGCGGGCCCTAACCGTCATTTATTTAGGCGCCAAACAAGCACTAAAAAGTCAACAAAAGACACGGGTGAGCACTTCACGCAACCAGGCATTTTATTCTTGAAGACAAATATATAGTCGCCAAATGGTCTCCGCCCACACGGTAGAACAGCGAAAACAATTAAAGTGACAGGACTGCCGAGCCTTGAAGCTATAAAATTACACCAGTGACATCAATAATTCTGCGTAATCAAGGAACTCTATATCATCACATTTAAATCCTCAAGCACTTTTTCAGGACGTTCCTTAACCGTTGTGTGACTAAAGAAGCCGTCGCGTTTATTCGGATGTGGATTACCGCCGTAATTTCTGCCTTGCGTACCATAGTAAAATATTCGTATCCTGAAAAACGGAGCTACATTTCCATTTATATTTTTCACAACTCAGGGGCAGCTGTTATACAACACTATCCTCATAGGGGCCAAAGTTACATTGCTCGTCACAGCGGTACAAGTCGGTCGCTGTCGGCTAAGCAGAGCACCCTACTACGGAGGGCAGTGAAGGTAAATTCTTAGACCACAAAGGAACACTGTACGCAAAAACGTGAAAAATAGGGCAGAGAAGAAGCCATTGACAGGTAGCAAATGTTATATGAAAAAGAAAAGAAAAGCGAAGAGGAACAAAACCAAGTGCCGTAAGAAACTAAAGTTATCAGCGTAAACCAATGAACATTAAGTTTTTGTTAGAGTAAAGCGTGTGGCTTGTTTGAGTTAATAGTAAGAAAACTTTGGTTGATTCCTCTGTGACAGGTATCGGTAAAACAGGAATATGAAACGTGCAGCGAAATTTGCAGCGAAAGTAGCATGATTACGGGTCGACGGCTCTCCTGTGGGTGTGCTTGGCGGGCGACGTCCTGCTGCTGGGTTGCTGCGGCAAAGGTGCAACCACTTCGGTCCTGCTTTATTGCGTGTACGGCAGACGATTGGGTTGCTATGAGCTCAGCTTGTGGAATTAAGAGGCAGAGTTGGTAGCTTGGACCGTGAATGTGCGAACGTGTTCCACTTCCCCCTGACGCTTCTCTTTGCACCAAATCAGTAACGTTAGCGGAATCCGCTCGTCAGAGTAGTTGCCTTTTTAATGGCGCGTAATATAACCGTATGGCCATCGCGCTGAAAACGACGCAGCTTACGCTGTCCGATCGAGGCGCCAAATGTCGGCACTCGTTAGCGTCCTGATGCAGTACATCGCTTCACTTTTACTAGACAGCGGCACCATCTACGTCAAACAAACTTTTTGTGCAGTTTTTCCAGTGTTGTTGTACTGGGGTCATTTCAGTGACGGATATGATGTCGGTGAAATAAATCTTTGTGTATCCCGGCATAAAACACTTTCGTGTTAAAATAGTGGGCTGGCGCCGCTACCGAACACCTGTTATACAACCAATGCGTTCTTGTAGTAATGACGTACGAAGCAGAAACTTGCGGTTTCAGTAAAGAACCCGAAAATAAAGTTAGCTAGCATTGCCCAGCTATGATTAAAGAATACAAGGAGCCAGAAGCCAGGAAGGGCAGAAAAAACGGGTCTGAAATACATTCTAGCTTACATTAGGCGATGAAAACGGGCACGGCTGGGTAAGGTAATGTCCATGAGGCACAAAAAAGTGGTCCATACATTGCACGGAGAGGCTCACAATATACCGCCAATGCAACAGGGGTCGGCCAAATACTTGGATGAGGGATCATCATCATCATCATCATCACCGGCCTATCTACGTCCACTGCTGGGCAAAGGCCTCTCCCATTATTCTCCAATTGCCTCGGTCATGTGCCAACTGTGACCAATTTATCCCCGCAAACTTCTTTATCTCATCTGCCCATCTAACTTTCTGCCCCCCCCTGCAACGCTTGCCTTCTCTAGGGATCCACTCTGTTACCCTTAATGACCAGCGGTTATCTTGCCTTCGCATTACATGTCCTGCCCACGTCCGTTTCTTCTTCTTAATTTCTACTAATATGTCTTTAACACCAGTTTTCTCCCTGGCCCACTCCGCTCTCTTCCTGTCCCTTAATTTTACACCTATCATTTTCCGCTCCATTGCCCGCTGAGTCGTTCTCAATTTAAGTTGAACCCTCTTAGTGAGCCTCCAAGTTTCTTCCCCGTAGGTGAGTACCGGTAAGATGCAGCTGTCATACACTTTCTTCTTCAGCGACAATGGTAGGCTGCAATTCATTATCTGCGAATGTCTGCCATATGCACCCCACCCCATTCTGATCCTTCTAATTATCTCTGCCTCATGGTTTGGATCTGGGGTCACAACTTGGCCTAAGTGGATATAATCGCTTACCACTTCCACTGCCTCGCCACCTATGTCAAACCGCTGTGCTGTCCCGAGGTTATCGATCATTACTTTAGTTTTCTGCATATTAATCTTCAGTCCCACGGTTCTACTCTGTTCGCCCAGTGCGGAAAGCATGCTTTGCAATTCGTCCCCCGAGTTACTTGGATGAGGGATAAGATACCACAATTTAGTGTGAAAGGGTAAACTCGGTAACACTCGCTAGAAGAGGCTGGAGATCCTTTGGAGAGGCCTTCGTGCTGCAGTCGACACAACAAGGATGATGTTATGCTTGATGGTGACGGGGATGAGAATAGACCCTTATATTACTACTACGTGTGAAAGAGGGAACCGAAGAAAACACAAAAAATAAGAAACGCCCAAATGTTCAAACACCGATCAAATGTAATAACAAAGGCACTACATAACGTAAATTTTCACACACAAGTCGAGGGAACGACTGAAAGTCCCGAAGGAGAAATGTTTCGCAGCATGTTATGTTGAAAGGAGACAACCATTTTAACAGATTATATTCATTTTCTAAGCTTGATATGGCAATCAAGTTTGAAGGAAGGCTGTTGAACAAAAACGTGACATATTAATGACGTCTTCTGTTTCCGTACTTGGCGAAAGCACGCGCGGTGGAATATCGTTCAGCTTGCCGCAGCAATTTCTTCTTTTTCACGGGTGATTTATATTCTGAATCGTAGTATAGGGTAGTGAGTTCAATATAGGTGTATAGGTGAGAAAAATTAATGATCCGTAATTCATTCATTATCTCGGCAGTTCTAGAATGTTATGAACGTTCTATGGAGGGTCTTGTTTATTTTCATTTGCCCTGTGGCAGTACAGCCCCTTAACTTGTTATGCCAAATCGGATGACGCTTTCAGCTAAGGGCAGGAATAAGTAATATCGCGTTCATGTGTGGCAACCATACTGAAACTTATAAATACTCGCTTAGTATGCTTTAGCATTTTACATATTGGAGCAGTTTGTTCTTCCCAGCTGAAATGCTCACGGGTGCAAATACCAAGATGCTCTAAATCATGATCATATTAGAAGCTGGCAAGAATTATTTTTGAAGTCTCTGGTGCGTAGAAACATCGAGGGTCGGGCAGACGCCTTTAAAAAGAATTCCCATTTACGTACCGTTGTTTTTGTTTAGATCATACATATATACTTTTGCGACACTCAAACTAACAGTTTGATTATATCGCCTATATAACTTTGACTTCAGGTTCATGAAAAGAGTGGACATTGTTTAATGCAGTGTCTTCCGCGTGTTGGTAAAAAGGAGGCAATACGGTACGGTACGACAACTTTATTGATAGTGCCTGCAGACGGCTTGTCGCCCATGGAGGTAACGCCGGATCATGTTGTTTTACACATACACAGTATGCTAGTAACATCGGTGTCTGATTTAGATGTTTACATTACCCGACTCGTGTACAAAAGAATAGTAATGTCGCAAATAAAGCATTCAATTATTCCGTTTCGGAAAAGGCTAATCCATATGCGCATTCTGTTCCAGGAATAGTCTCATTGAGAACCATCGCGCCCTGCCTGTTGCACTTCGAGTTCCTTTGCCCTTGACGCCCAACGCTAAACGTTTGTGCTCTGGCTGATAGTTGCGGGATTCTTTGACCGCCTGTTACGATTTCAGAACACCAAGAAATCAACACCATCACGCTGCTTCTTTCCCGTGGGCACTGCTGCTGCTGCTTCTTATCCCTGTAATCACTGACGGTGCCCTCCTCCTGCACTACTACACGCTGGGGACAGTCGATGCTGGCACCAATAAGAGCACAACAGACAGCATTGTGGCAACAGAGATATTTATTGTGACCATAAATCCATAGAATCCAGCCCTATCACGAAACAACAAGCCACGACAGAAGAAAGCACGCCCGAGGCGTCCTCTATGGTTCAGCGAAATGACGAGCGTACCAATTCAGCCGCCAAATCGAGCCGCAACCTGCACAAAGAACACGGTATTTGTACGATACTAACGTTCACCCGGTTTTTATGAAAATTAGCCTTCAAGTTTGTGTGCTTGTTGCAGTAAGTCTGAAAACCGAAGTCTGCTTCAAAGCAGCCAGGAGCCTTGCCACGGACATGAAGTCCTCAAAATTTAACATAAAGGCACCCTGCAACTCTTAGTGCAGTGCAAGTAAACCTGCGTGGCGTTTAGATTACACTGCCAGGAATACCCGAGCCATATATCACACGCACACGTGAAACGGTCATCGCGCAAATTGCTGTGAAAGACGCGGAAAACCCAACCGCGCTTTCTTCTACTGATGTCATTATGCACCCCTGACACGGCCTAAATGACGTCATTTGGGCCAAGGCTGTCCTATTGGCTTTCTCTTATCAACTTCACGGATCATTTCTCGCATTTCCTGTGACGATACGCCGTCGTCGGCGCTGTGTACCAGCCTCTGCTATGTCTGATCCTGTCCGCATAGTTTGGTCTTTATTTTTTGTTCGCGCAACAAACTCAGTACTCCCCTTCGAACGAGACCACTCGACAACAAATGCTTATTGCCCCAAAGACGCCCTACCAGCTTCAGCGCGCGCTTGTGAGTAGGCAGCCATACCAGACCGGAAATAGACCCCTCCATGTTGCGTAGCAAACACGAAAACTCCCCGGCATGTGATATATCGAAGGCCACAAAAAAAAAAAACGCAGCGAGTCGCACCCCTTTCCGAGAGATAGCGCGCAGGTTTCGCCGTGTTGTCCGCGGTTGAGTTGAGAAGGAACAATTATGCGCGATTCGCGCGTAGTTTCGGAGATAGTGAACGGATTTTCATAGTACTGCGCGAGGAGATTGCTGGGACAATAGACTTCACCTCAAAATACATTCCGAGTAGTCGATGGTAAGTGTTGCAGGGTCCCTTCAAATAAATCAAAAGTCTTCTATCAACATCACGTGAGTAAATTTTGTTAAACACATTCCTCAATTGACATTCCTAAGCCAGCTGTTGCACATCTTTCTGCCACTAAAATTGGCCCCTCGTTCCAGCAGTTGTGACTAAGAAAAAGTAACGCTATGAACAAGGGATCCTCATGCAGACCGAGCGTCTCGGAGCTATGAATGCGTGATTGATGTCAGCCAAGTACAGAATATAATTCCATGCTTTGTAACTCTCAGAATCGTGATGCGCAGTATACACCTTAATTCCCGCTTTACTTAGTTTTATAGATCATGCGTTGAAGGGACACGACCCTTATCTATGATGCGCCCCACTCCCGGTGATCACAGGAACACAGATAAGGCCGTCAACCCTAACGTGTCCTGTGCCTCGTGCGTGTGTGTGCAATGAACAGTGAGTGCGCAGGAAACACATTGTTGCGCATCACACCCGGAACAATCTCACAACCATGAAGACTGGCTTAAAAGCAGCGTTCACGAGTGCTGATGGGATAATTGCACGGAATAGTGCAGCGGCAGCGGATGGGCACCATGAGACAAGCACGGGACAGGCAACCACAACTGAAACCCCTGCCGGCCTGGACTAACCAGCACATGTGGTGAGAGTGCACTGTAGTGCTTGGGACAATGGACTCTGAAACTGTCGTGAATCCTCTGGCATGCGGTGTGTTATCTTCCGCAGGATCGTTGCAATACGTTGTTTAGTGTCGCGTTGCGCCGACGACTCTCGGTTTCATGCTGATATTTCTGCACATGCTGTTTTTTTTTGTTATCCCGGAATAAACCGGTGATTTATGTTTTTGCGTTTCATTGTCGCCTCGTCGGTCGGGGTCAGGCTTGCGAACCCTTCACACACGAAGGAGGTTCCTTCAGCGTCAATCGCTCAGATTTCTTCGTAGTTGTTAATTTGTAGCACACTCCTTACTAGGCAATTCGGCAAACTCATTTTTTTTTAATTGCGAGAGCTTGCCCTACGGCATAATGGAAAGTTTTAGAGGTAACACTGCACCCGTTTCCGACAAAATCCGAAAAGAAACTGGTACCGGCGTCCCAACATCCGACACCTAAAACCTCTGGGTCTCCCAGGATGGAGCCCTCTGCCTAGAAGTATTGAATTACAGAGTTTCTGAGACCTAAACAAGTCCACAACAGGTGTTTAACGCCAGCTCCGGCGCAGGCTCCACACAAAAGGGGCGGGTGTCCGAAACCTGGGCGTTATATCGGGCAGTCCAAGCGTGAGTAACTTCTGGGGATAGCGCCGCCCCAACTAGAAGCCTCCGCCGCAAGACCTCCCCCAGCGAGCGAGCCCACTCGGAAGGTCAGTTCCACAAGGTGGAAGTAAAGCACGCGTGGCAGGGCGGAGGGTGTCCTTTTTCGCCGGCAGTTCTTCTAGGGTAGGTACTCGAAGAAGTGGTAGTGGCCGTGGAAAGTCTCTTCGGTGGCAGGTGCGATCTGCCGCAGTGTGGTCAGGAAGCGTGTCCCTGCGAATCCACAACACAAAGAGAGGGCATGGGTAAGTGTTCATAATCACGTGAATGCATGCAGCCACGCTTGTACACCGCACAATGAGATGTAAATCTGAATCGCTGCCGTTGAGTCTGTGAAAATTTAAAGTATCACCCCACTAGTCACTGTCGCTGCAAGCGCCTGCATATCATCCTGAATGGCAGTAAGTTCTGCTAGCAGGCTAGGAAGAGCGCGGAGAGTCTCGTACCTGCAGCTTTCGTTCAAGGCAAGGTAAGACGGACACGTCAAGGCCGTGGTGACAATGTTGTCGTATGCACCGGCGTCCTAGAAAGCCTGGGCAACCGGTTGCGTTGCAGGTACCCTGTCAGGGGCACGAAAGACGGTGTCTGGAGCTGATGTAGGCCAGAGGTACGGACATAGTAGTCAGATGCTTGTTGTCTGTCACCTGATGGTAGAAATAGATCAGCCTAGCTGTAGAAAAGGCTGGAATCGTCTCGAGAGGCTGGCCCATGTACGCGGCGAGAGCTGCCGCCTGTGGAACTAGTCTCCCTTTCGGAAGGCGGGTGGGTAGACGCTGCTGCATGATTTCATTGAGCGTGTTTATTTGAGCTTCCGCTTTCAGCTGCGGGATTGGCGTTAAGCTGGGGAGGCCAGTGGTGTTGCACATGGTGGCCATATTAATGCAGGCAAACGCATCCTCGAAGAGCTAGGCTACCCTTCAGCAGGATCCTCGAGGAGCAGTACCCTGATCCCTAGGTGCATTCGAGAGAAGTTCATAGTGGCCCCCGTGCCCCGAAACGTGCATCCTGTCAACAACGAGGGCAGACGCAAGGCAAGAGCAGCAGCGATCCTCAAACAGATCAAGCAAAAAAACATTATAGCAAGCTTCGTTGACGCTGCGGAGTACAGCAGTGGGAAGACCTTTGCCGTCGCTGTGGTCGACTCCAGCGGAAATATTTCTAACTGCGCTTCCATTCGCACATCAGACCCCCAAGTCGATGAGCAAGTCGCCATCGCCCTCGCCCTGCTAGACGGTCGTGGGTCAGAGATCTACAGTGACTCCAAAACGGCAGTGAGGGCTTTTCAGAATGGCCGCATAGCTGAGCAAGCTGCTCGCCTTCTTAGCGTTTGGCGTACAGATGCTCTCACGCATCATTCAATTCACTGGTTCCCCGCTCATGTAGGATCTCTCGCGGCTGCTCCCCCGAACCTCAATGAGTCTGCTCACGAGGCTGCGCGCGACCTCACTGACCGCGCTTCCTCTGTAAGGAAAGCTGACTCGCCTCCCCCTTACGGCCACAGGGATGCTCCCGCTACTTATAACGAGGTCACGAAATTTTTCTACATGTCTAGAAGGGTCTTTCCACCCCCTCACCCCAAGTTGAATAGGGCGCAAGCCGTTTCCCTTAGACTATTACAGACCTGCACATATCCGTGTTTGGCAGTTCTACACGAAGTTTACCCCGACGTATATCGCGACGACACCTGCCCGTCCTGCGGACAGACCTCTACTCTAGCTCACATGCTCTGGGAGTGCGGGTCCGCACACCCCAAGTTCAGCAAGGAGGACTGGGACTCTCTTCTGCGTAGCTCCGCTCTAGACAAGCAAATCCTGGCAGTCCAGCATGCCCGCGACCGGACCGGTGGGCTAGACCTGCCAATCCCGACGTGGGACTAGCCGGGTGCGCGACGAGCTCGCGTCATCGCCGGACCCTCAATAAAGTTCTTTCACTCACTCACTCACTCATGTGATGGAACTGAGCCGCGGCTGTAGTACGGAACGCACTAGAAGACGGGCAATCGTCCAGTAGGCCTCGCCTGACTTCTGAGAGATACGGCGGACAAGGTGGAGCGGTTTTCCGGCTTTCTGTAGAGAAGATCGTAGCCACTGAGCTTCCGAGTCTGAGGTCGCTATCTCTAAGCGAAGAACCCGAAGGTATACATTCTGAATGGCGGTACCATTAAGCTACAGGACAATCGGCGATAAAGCAAGGGAGAGACGGCCCCAATCATTGGCGACTAGAAGTGCAGCACTCTTCTCTTGAGAGAGGGTGAGGCCCACATACTCAGACATTTCTGGCAGTGTGTTAACGCTTGCTGGAAGCACTCGGCTTGTCTTGTCAGGTCTGGATGGAGTGCTCATACAGTAATGTCATCCGCGTACATGAGGAAGTACAGGTCTTGAATGTGGCCAGGTGCCAGGCTAGCGGCAACAAGACGATCTTAAACGTAGCGGAGACAAAACAGACCCATGTGGCACGCCGCGCACGGGTTTAAAGGAGCCGAATCTTCCACCGTTGCTGCATACAGAGAAATAGGGGTATTGTAGGAAGTGCCGGCCAAAGACACAGACTTTGTCTGGGAGGAGGAGAGAAATTAGTACCTCTAAGATAGCAGCATGACTAACATTGTCTTACGCCTTGCATATGTACATCATAGCTAGCAGTGTCCTCACACGGCGTAAACGGCTTCCCGCCAAAACCATAGATGACAGGTATTCCAACACAGATTGAAGGCGTGCCAGTTGGTATATAAGTAACTTATAAAACAGCGCTAGAAACAGGACTAACGAGGCAGGTCTCTCTGTGTGCCCTTTCTGCAGTCCTGTTTATAGCGCTGTTTTATAAGTTAGGTATTCCAAGCCATCCTCAGTACAAATAGGAGACCTGAATCCAATGTGCGCCGGGTGATACCATTGAAAAGTATCAAGCCACCAAGAAGACGTGTGGCAAGCATCCGCTCTAACAGCTTCAACAGTGTAGATGTCAAGGCGATTGGTCGCAAGTTACTAAGTTCATGTGGTGGTTTCCCAGGCTTTGGGATGTGTACAATATCCTCCCGAAGCCAGGATTCATGGAATTTACCATTTATGGAGTACATTTTGTTGTTTAATAATTATCGACCTAAGGCAGAGGCACTAAATTGTGGTCTGCAGCGGAGCTCATTCTCCTTGTGAGATAATCAAGGGCAGTTTCCTTATGCGCAGATCTAAACATTTTCCAAGGCCGCTGATTTCTGCAAAAAATCTTGACTTCGCCAGCAAAAAGGCTGAAAACGACAGCAAATTTAAGAACTTATGGGGCTTGATTTGCCTGCCTTCGGCTTCTCTAGAAGTAGTGGCATTAGCCTTTCCGATTCTTTTACAATACCCTTCTCTGCACAGGCATGAATCGTGGGTGGGCACAGTCCGTACCAGTAGTTTGTTGTCTAAGGCAATCCTCCGTGTTTTTTACACCGAATATCACGAAGTGTAGCCCACTGTGCCCCAACACTTTGGTAATTATAATAGTGTCTTGGCATTGGAACCGGGATTATAGGAGGTGACTTGCAGTAATATCTGGAACTAAAAATAACTAAAAGCAATATACTGGCTAGTTGGTGAACGTAGACTACTAAAATTTAGGCGCGAACTAAAACAGGGACAACAAAGGACAACAGGGATGACACTGGCGCTTGCTATCAAGGGGAAAGGAAACAAACACTTATACACTTATCAAAGGAAACACTTATAACCACCTTAAAAAACAACAATGTGCGGCATTGTCCTGTCGTGTGGTCCGGTATATGTGGGCCAGACTGGCCGGTGTAATAATGTACCCCTAATTGAACAGCCCTCTTCTTTGCAAGGAATGCCTTGAACTCATTTGACCTTGCATTGTTCTCAATGTAGTTTGCACAGCGTTTTTACGGCAGGGGAGGGCTTTTCAAGTACCGTAATTGCAAAGCAAGAAAACTTGTCGAAACGATCAACTTACAGATAGGGGGATCAGACTTGTCAGCTAACCCTCTTTGAGTATGTCTTGTTTGAAAGGCTTGTCCTTCGCCATGCAGTGTCAAACGCTTTTTCCATGTCTAAAAAGAGAGTCATGCAGTGTTGCTTATGTAAAAATGCATTCCTTGCATAAGACTCAAAGGCCACGAGCCTTGCGGTTGTGCACCTTTTTGATCAAACGCCTGCCTGGGCATTGTCTGAAATTCCATGTTATTCTAAAAAGTACTCTAAAGGCCTGTTAATCATTTTTTCAAACAGCTTGCACAAGCAGCTCGCCAACGCAATCGGCCTATAGCTGCTTGGTACAAACTTTCCTTTCAGTCTTTTAAGATTGCAATACCGCTGGCCCCTGTCCTTGATTTTGGGAGACGTCCTGTTCGCCATATTTTATTGAATAAATGAACAATTGCAGTTTGGGTGTCTGGGTGTGCATGTTTTTTATTTCGTATGTGATACTTTCCGCCCCTGGGGCTGTTTTCCCGCATGTTGAGGGTTCTAAAGAGAACTCATGCATAGTGAATGGGCAGTTGTATCCCATTTTTTTTATTTCGTCTTTCGCAGGGGTTGTTGTTTCATTAGATTTTTCTGTCTTAAAAACAGTACGGTTTAGTGAGCAGAGCTGAAAACACCCTCAAAGTGTCGGCCAAGAGCATTAGCTTGATCTTCAAGCATGTCTCCCGCTGTGCTAACAAGTTGGAAGGTGTTTGTGTTCCGCCCTTGTAATGCACTAATCCTTTCCCAAACTTTGTGTATATCAGTGTTTGAGTTGATGGATGAGATAAATGCTTTCCATCGCTCAGTTTTGCCCGCGCGTCTTATTCGCCTGCCCATTGCTTTCGCACGTTTAAAAGAAATGAGGTTCTGAGTCGTAGGATGCCTTCTAAACACACCCCAGGCTTTGATTTGTTCCTTTCGACTTTCTCTGCACTCCTCGTTCCACAAAGACATCGGTTTGTTGTTGTTTATACCAGAAGTCTGAGGGATAGAGGAATGAGTGGCCTTAATTATGTGTGCGGTGATGATATCTGTAGCGTGGTAAATGTCAAGCTTTTCTAATTGTGCATAAGACATTTGAGACATTTCATTGAATTTTTTCCAATCCCCACACTTCCCATAAAATATTTGTCCACGTGTTGGGAATTGTGGGGATGCTTATAGCGCTTAACGTGACAGGAAAGTGGTCGCCACAATAAGGATTTTAACCTACACTCCACTTTACTAAAGAAAAGAGAGTGGGGGAACCTATTGCCAGTTCGATCGCAGAGTATGTGTTGTGTGTTATACTGTAACAAGTTGGGTGTTTTTTTGTTAAACAAGCAGGTACCAGATGCAGATGATCGCAAAAAATTTTCGATAAGTCGCACCCGGGCATCGGCACGTGGAGAGCCCCCGAGCTCATGGTGAGCATTGAAATCACCCATCAGTATCAAAGGGTGTGGGAGCTGGTCAACTAGACTTTCAAATTTGTTAGCTCGGTGGTATTCAGGTGGTATATATAAATAACAAACTGTTGTTAGCTTATCATAAATAATTGCCCTCAAGGCAACCGCTTCAAGGTTAGTTTGCAGTCTCATTTGGTGACAAGCTATCGACTTCTGAACGACTAGGGCAACACCTCCAGAAGAACGAGTGCAGCCATCTCTATCCTTTCTAAAGACTGTGTACTGTGACAGAAGGCGTGTGTGATTTGCGTTGAGATGTGTTTCCGGGAGACAAATCACATCTGGCTTGTGTTCTGACAGTATTGCGTAAATGTCGTCAAGATTTTTCAACAGGCCCCTACAGTTCTACTGTACAATGTTTTGAAGCATAAATTTCGTTTTAGGAAAGATTGTGCTCGTTTGTTTACTTCAGTTTTATTTGTTACGTTGTAGGCCTGTTACTCTTGCTTTCTGCTTTCTACGCTCAACTGAGGAGTGCCGCTCCCTCGACAGCTCTGGGGCCACCGGGGATGGCGTTACGTTAATTTTTTCGTCGGGCGCCCCATGAGCAGCTGATGGGTCAGGCTCTTTCGGGCGTGCTCCGGGAGGGTTGGTTTCTTGGTCGGCCGCGCGCGCTGGAGGTGTAGAACGCGGCACGGGAAGCGTGGAGGGTGGAGCCGGCCCCGCAAGTTTATGCTCCCCAACCTCTCAGTAACACTGAGGATGGGTGCATTAGACACCGGAGTGGCCGCACTATCTGCAGAAGTCTTTCTCGCCACTGCTGCTGCAGTTACAGGCATTGTGACGACGTTTTGGGCTTCCGAGGGCAGCACAGCGGGGGGCGAGGATGGGACCAAGCCATACCTGCTGTACTGGGTCGCCACCGACACCAGACTCGGCTCCGCACCCCGGTGAGCCGCGTTGGCATATTTAGAAAACATGGCGTGTTTTCTCCGCGCTTCCTGGTATGAGATGCTTTGTGTTACTTTGAGATTGATTGGTTGTTTTCCTGGTTTGAACTTTTCACATTTTCGGGAAGAAGCTGCGTGCGGTACTTCACAGTTGCAACATTTCAGCTCATCAGATGTACAATTTTTGGGAGGGTGATCGTGCGCTGCACACTTGGGGCACGTCAGATGTCCGCGGCAGGAGGTTGTACTGTGCCCATACCGTTGGCACTTGCAGCATCGACCTGGGCTGGGGATGTGTGGTCGAACTTCGCAATGCAAGAATCCTGCAGTGACTGACTGGGGAAGATTGCTCCGATCAAAAGTTACAATTACATGCTTCGTGGGTATTTCATTTCCATCACGCTTTATCATTATTCTCCTGACTGCAGTAACCCCTTATTCACGCATGCCATCTAGGATGTCAGAATCGGTTTTTTTCAGGAGGTGAGGTTCAGAAATTACACCTTGCGAGCTGTTTAAGCTTCGGTGTGTAGTGACAGCTACTTAGATACTTTGATACGCCTTTAAATGATCGACTTGCCTTTGCTATCTTTATGACGTTATCTTCTTTTCTCCAACGTTTGCGACCCACCTCCAGCGACTGTCGGACGTTCTGGCCGTTTTTCGCTGAGCGGGACTTTAACTTAACTCTGGAAAATGCAAGTTTGGATGATGGAAAGTCACCATCCTTTGCCACCTGGTCGATGCTAAAGGAGTGCAACCTGACCCCGACAAGATTGAAGCTGTGCGAAAATTTCCCGTTCCACGCTCAGCAACAGATTTGCGCAGTTTTGTCGGTTTGTGCTCTTATTTCCGCCGCTTCGTCAGAAATTTTGCCGAGATTGCCAAACCCCTTACCGAACTTCTCAAGAATGATACTCCATTTGCTTGGGGCCCTGAGCAAGCCGCAGCCTCTTCTCGCCTCGTGGACTCCCTGACCAGCTCACCAATCTTGGGCCACTTCGACCCTTCTGTTCCCACGCAGGTGCGCACTGACGCCAGTGGCCATGGCATAGGTGCTGTGCTCACCAAAGTCCAGTGTGGTCACGAGCGGGTGATTGCGTTCGCGAGCCCACTCTTGTCACAGGCAGAACGCAACTATTCCATCTCAGAACGCGAGTGCCTTGCGCTGGTTTGGGCTGTCGAAAAATTTCGACCGTATTTATATGTTCGCGATTTCACCATAGTGACAGAGCGCCGTGCGCTCTGCTAGCTATCGTCCTTAAAATACCCCACCGTGCGGTTTGGTCGTTGGGCACTACGACTTCAAGAGTACAACTTCAACGTAGTTCACAAATCTGGATATTTGCACAAAGACGCCGACTGTCTCTCCCGTTACCCCTTCGGTACGCCGGACACCGCTTACATCGCTGACGATGCTTACCTCTTTGCAATATCCGATTTCCTCCAGATGGGCGAAGAGCAACGCCGTGACTCTTCATTGCGCGCAATAATCGAGCGCCTCCAATGTGACCCATCTGAACCATCGCTACAAGCCTTCCTCCGGGACGGAGTCCTCTACCGTCATAACTAGCGCACGGATGGGCGTGACGTCCTCCTTGGGGTACCTGAACACTTGCGCCTAGTTGCATTTAACAGCTTTACGACGTCCACTTGGCTGGCCGTCTCGGCGTTGCGCGCATTTATGCCCGCGTCCGCCACCGATTCTTCTGGCCTGGTCATTATAAGACGGTCAAGCAATACGTCAACGCTTGCGATTTGTGCCAGCGCCGCAAGAAATTGTCAGTGCTCCCTGCAAGTCCTCTTCATGCCGTGGATATTCCGACCGAACCATTCTTCCCCGTCGGCTTCGACCTCCTTGTTCTTTCTCTTTATTGCTGCCCGGCAATAGGCGGATCGCAGTTGCTACCGACTGCGCGACCCGATATGCTATCACCCGTGCCCCGTCAACAAGCTGTGCCACTGATGTTGCCGACTTCCCCCTAAAAACGTCATTGTGCAGCACGGTGCTCCGCGTGAACTCCTCACAGAACGTGGTCGTTCCTTTCTTTCCAAAGTCGTTGCCGACCTGCTACGCTCGTGCTCCACCCGACCCAAGTTGACCACAGCATTCCATCCCCAGACAAATGGTCTAACCGAGCGCTTTAATCGCACACTCACCTAAATGCTGGCCATGTATGTCTCATCTGATCACAAAGACTGGGATGCCGTGCTTCCATATGTCACATTCGCTTATAACTCTTCATGCCAATATACCACCGGCTATTCCCCGTTTTATCCGTTGTACGTTCGAGAACCAGCTTTGCAAAAGGAAACTTTACTGCCTGCTCCTGCTTCTTCACCGACAGCCTAGGCCACCACGCCATCACGCGGGCTGCGCTGGCACGTAACGTCGCTCGCGCGCTGTTGTGTGATTCCCAGGTTGCCGAAAAGTCCCGTTATGACGATAAGCACCACACTGCGTCTTTTCCGCCTGGCTCTCTGGTGCTCCTGTGGACGCCTCTTCGCCATGTTGGCCTTTCCGCAAAGTTGATGCCCCGTTACACCGGATCTTATCAGGTGCGCCGACAGGTGACGGATGTCACGTATGAAGTTTCTCCTTTACTGCCCTCCACATCCCAAGCGTCTCCTTCATCGGACGTTGTTCACGTATCTCGCCTCAAGGCCTATGAGACGCCTGTCGATAGCGACTCCTAGCCAACACCGGGACAGTGCTTTCGCCGCCGGGGGTCATGTTACGTGACGCTTGAAATACAGGCAGACGACGAAGACGACGAGAGACACTGGACGGTGCTCGGTTCGAGACAGAAGAGGAGAAGGTTGATCGGCCAGATTGCGAACTGTTCGTTTATGCGCTGCTGCATGCAACAATCGCAGATTGTGTGAATATCGCAAATACGCCTCATTTTTATCCTAACAATATCATGCATCTCAGTCTCACTCAAGAGTTCATTGGTTTGTTCTTTGGTGTGCACTTCCACGAGAATGTCGCCTGATGTTAGCTTCTTCGCTTTGTAGTTTGCGCCAACTACAATCTCTATAAACTTAGCTACCAAAAGACTGATTTACTGGTGATTGGTGCACCTTTCTCAACAGAATGTATTATCAGAAAACGAGGGCAGTTGTCAGGTCTTGTTAACAATTGAGCAGAAAATGGTGGGAAAGCAATTACTTCTGTGGGAGCCCTCTTCAGAGCTCGATCGTTTCGTTGGGGGGGGGGGGGATTTAGAATATACCATACGCTATAGATACAGCAGGGAACGGGGGTACTTTCTTCTCGAGCCTTACCCTGTTAGCAAAAGAAGTCCCGGAGCTCCCTTCCTGGTAAACAGACAGGGAACCCAACCACCGGAGCTTGACCTGGGCTCCGACGGCCACCGTTTGAGGTTTCTACCCTTCACCTTAAAACACATCGTCACTGTTAGTCACAACTTATGTACGGTGGCTCGGGGTCCGCTGTGTCGCCAATGCTGTCACCAAGATTACTCAAGGTGCCCCATGAGGGGTGAGAGGGGCAATGTAGATAAGCTGTGTTTAAATGATGTAAGATGTTAACTTGTAAATGTCATCATCATCCTTTTCTCTGCGTGTCTTTTCTTTCCTGTATCTCTTCTTTACGGTGACTAAAGTACTTAGTGAATCACCCTTGTAAGACCAGAGCCATGTAACTGAAGTGTTAATTCATGAGACTTAACCTATGAGACCGTGATTGCAAACCCACAACACATGCAGAATAAATGTGATCCAACTTTCGATAAAACCTGTTATAAACTACACTTCTTCCTTTCAAGCCCCATAACCGAAAATTCTGCTCATATAAAAGGTTTGATACTCGTATACCTGAAATTGTTGTGTCACTCATTCAAAACACATTTTTCTTTCCTGCCTCTCAGCTACGAGGAGGCGGAAAATTCAAACTCCAATAAGTTTGCGCAAATAGGTTGCTTTGAGCAGAACTCCAACCAAATGCGATAAGGTAAATTTTATATTCGCAGGTACTACAGCATTACATATTTTAACCGCTAAAATGAAACTAATCTGATCAATTTTACATTAAGCAATGTTTATTCATACACTTAGACGATGCTCCTACTATGGCTCCATAATTAATCTCTTCCCCGTCGTGGTTTGGTGCAGAATAATTCAATATGACATGCACATTCGTACCTGTTTGACAATTCTTAACCAACTGTTTGCAGGTTTAGGATTGATGTATGCACATTTAGTTAATGACACTTTATTTTAGTTCCTGTGATATTGGCCTGGTCTCTGAAAAAGATGTTTTAATGTTGGATAGAAACATATATTTGATAGACACGTATGTTTATAATGTTTTCCTCGCTTTGCTGCATTTTTGCGAAATGTTTAGAAGAGGTCCCGCTTTTGCTCGTTGCGATTTGAGGTCTTATTTATTTATTTATTTATATATTTATTTATTTATTGTTATTTTTTTATTTATTTATTTATTTATTTATTTGTTTATTTATTTATTTATTTATTTATTTATTTATTTATTTATTTATTTATTTATTTATTTATTTATTTATTTATTGTACCCTCGGGGTAAAAATACATTGTAGAGGGTAGGGGCAATAAAAATAAAAAAGCGAACTAT
Source organism: Haemaphysalis longicornis (assembly GCF_048455015.1). Taxonomy (NCBI): domain Eukaryota; kingdom Metazoa; phylum Arthropoda; class Arachnida; order Ixodida; family Ixodidae; genus Haemaphysalis; species Haemaphysalis longicornis. The sequence continues at coordinate 126,304,070 of NW_027526295.1, read as the reverse complement.
ACAAGCACAAAAATACTCCGAAAAGAACATTGGTGAAGAACATCAAGTTCGTAGGAGCTATTTTGACTAAACTACAAGTCAGTGCACAGTTGACACTTAAACAACCACAACAACAATAAAAAAACTTGGCATTTATCTGGAATCCTCTGTATACTTCGTATACCAATGCGAACGCATTCCGTGTATCGAGAAAACAAAGCAGTGGCTAATCTTTCACTGACAGTGGGTAAAAGAAAAAAAAAAGATAAAGGAACGGCGGCGGAATGAGGCTCTTATTTCTACAGTGCATGCGCACAAAAGTACAGGAAGCGGTACATCCAATAATCTATAGCGTTATTGTTTACACTAGATAAAAAAGAACAAAATCATTACAGATAATTTTGAACAATGTCCGCCCATGCTCATACGAAACAAACAAAAACAGCAGCGGAGAAGGACATATAAATCCCATTCCATCACGCTGAATTTCCGCACGCCGCATATCACACTGCAGGTAGCATAGCGGAAACCATAGTGAAAAAAAAATGGCAGCATATCCACTCCGCAGATGATGGCGAGGGAGCGGAGTACGGGGACTCGCAATGACTTTTTAGTTGCGCCACGAGTGACATTCGATTTGCGCCCCGGCCGTCATTCGATTTGAGCCGTGAGCTGCACCTTCATTATTTCCTAAATGAAACTGCAACTCACGGCTCACATCCAATTTCGCTTGATTTTCGCTTGATGGTGGTGTGCGCATGGATGGACGCGGACGGACATGTGAAGGTCTAAGGTAATCCGCATCTTTACAGGCGAGGGAGTAAGCCATTTGAATCTCGGGTACTAACTCACGGTCGGTAGCCCAATGGGTGAGACGACTGACACTAACTCTGTCTTGTCTACCAGACACAAGCTCGAATCCTGCCGGTGCCTGTATAATTTTTTGCTATTGCAAATGCTATGCGCACGGCCGCGGACGGACATTGTGCGCTCTGAAGGTGCTCAGCACCGAAAAGTTAAACAAAAGTATGACACCACGACGGGAGTGAGCTGTTCAACGCATTTTTAAGAGAGTCGGATTGACTATGCAGGTTATGGAATGGGGAGCACAATTCCGGTCATTGCAAGTTTTAGAAAAAAAAATGAGGTTGAGTGCATGACGGTGTTTGAATGAGGAACATCAACTTTCTGGAGGTGGTTTTGGCGCAATGAGATGTAAGATGGAGTCCCTATCAAGATAGGGCGCAAAGCAGGATCATGATAGTACATTTTCTAACAGAGACGCGGGTTTTTCCCCAGGTGGCTAGTCTGGAAAGGCCCAAGTTAAACTTCATTTGCGTTACACTGCATGTGCGATGATAGTTACCAAGAATGAAGCGGGATGCACGGTTCTGAACTCGCTCAAGCATGTCTATTAACGTGGAGTGACCAGGGTCCCACACTGAAGACGCATATTCAAGTTGAGGGCGGCTGTACGTCATGTACACGAGCGGTTTTAGAGCTGTGGGAGCAAGGAAGAATATTCTGCGAAGGTACCCTAGGGTCTGGTTAGCTTTTGCTGCGATATTTTCGATATGAGTATTCCAGGAAAGGCGGTTATGATATTAACGCCAAGGTAAGGGTACGATGTTACAGGATTTAATGGGAAATTGCTTAGGTCTTATGTTCGGGGCGCATCATCTTTCCGGCTTATTCGAATGACGTTGCGTTTCTTAATGTTTGACTCCATTTGCAAAGTTTTACACCAAGTTGATAAAGTGTTCAGATCGCTCTGAAGGTTTGTAATATCCGAGTTAGTAATTTTATGAGAGATGGCACAGTCGTCCGCAAATAATTAAGATTTGGGTCATTCCATGCCAAACGTCCCAGCCGTAAAATCGACCATCCCGGAGTTGCTCAGTAAAAATTGTGGGTGATCCTCGCATGGCCCACAATGCTCCCTGAAAGTGTTTTTGTCCAAAAGAATTTTTGTTCTTTTTCTAGCGGCCATTTTACCTCCATGGTTTAAAGCAAATATACGTCTGTGAAAAAACTCATGAAAAAATAACTTCTGCTACAATCGCCACCATTTTTTGTGAACATCATGTTGAGACCCTTGGCTACGCTATGCCGCTTTTTAAAAATATTTTTCCTTTTCTTGGCTGTGATTACGCCATTCATAATATACACGGTGTCGAGCATTTTCAAACATTTTTAGCAAATACGAGCACATTCTCTCAGCCAATGAAGCATTTGTACCTGTATCTCAGCATTGTGGAAAATTGGTAAAAACTATATTTACACTAAAAACAAGTGAAATGTGCAAGAAAACTTTTGTCAAACTTGGAAAAATCTCCTTTCTGGCCCATATTCAGCATGAAATTGCGCATTGTTGTGCTCGTAGTAAAAATATCAAAAACAAGCCATTCACTAGCACAAATGATCGCAGTTTATTTCAGAAAGTTTAATCATAACAGTTTTTGTTTTAACAGAGAAAAAAAAATTATCAATTTGTACAGCGACACTACTTTACCTCGTTGTTCCACAGAGCGTCTTCTCTGCACGGCATGCACCTGCCTGCATGAAAGAGGCGCGAGCCAGCGGGTTCGCGCTACAAGAATGCCTTTCGCCGCAATGGTATTCGTAGCGTCAGCACAGGAAAAAGGAATATTTTGCGTGTTAGTGGGAAAACTACAACGTTGAGCTAGCGGTGGTGCGCGCATTCCACGAGAACGGGTAACTCAACGAGTAGATGGACATCAGATGTGCATTAAAGCATCGGGTTATGCAATTCCCGCTAACGCACACAAATAAATCCGTTTAACTAAATGACTCCGCCGCTGTTTATTTCATAATTTTCGGCATACTTAAAAGATACCACATATAACGTACCCTGCTTCTTTATGCACGTCCATGTCCAGCTAGTCGTTGAGTTACCCGTACTCGTGGAATGGGCGCACCACCGCTAGCTCAACGTTGAAGTTTTCCCACTAACACGCAAAATATTCCTTTTTCCTGTGCTGACGCTACGAATACCATTGCGGCGAAAGGTATTCTTGTAGCGCGAATCCGCTGGCGCGCGCCTCTTTCATGCAGGCAGGTGCATGCCGTGCAGAGAAGACGCTCTGTGGAACAACGGGGTGAAGTAGTGTCGCTGTACAAATTGAAAACTTTTTTTCTCTGCTAAAACAAAAACTGTTCTGATTAAACTTTCTGGAATGAACTGCGATCATTTGCGCTAGTGAATGGCTTGTTTTTGATATTTTTACTACAAGCACAACAATGCGCAATTTCAAGCTGAATATGGGCCAGAAAGGAGATTTTGCCAAGTTCGAAAAACGTTTTCTCGCACATTTCACCCTTTTTCACAGTAAATATAGTTTTTATCAATTTTCCACAATGCTGAGATACAGGTGCAAATGCTTCATTGGCTGAGAGAATGTGTTCGTATTTGCTAAAAATGTTTGAAAATGCTCGACATCGTGCATTTTCTTTATGGCGTCATTACAGCAAAAAAAAAGAAAAATATTTTAAAAATGCGGCATAGAGCAGCCCAGGGCCTCAACATCACGTTCACAAAAAATTGTGGCAGTTGTAAGAGAAGTTACTTTTTCATGATTTTTTTCACAGACGTAAGTTTGCTTTCAACCCAGGAGGTAAAAGGGCCGCTAGAAAAAGAACATAATTTTTTTGGGCAAAAACACTTTTAGGGAGCATTGTGGGCCATGCGAGGATGACCCACAATTTTTACTGAGCAAATCCGTGATGGTCGATTTTATGGCTGGGGCGTTTGGCATGAATGACCCATTTAAGAATAAATGTTACTAGGCAAGTCGTTCATATAAATTAAAAATAGTAAAAGTCCAAGAACAGACCCTCGGGGGACGCCTGAAAGAACGGGGCCTGTGGGCGAGTGGAATCGTTCGCGTTGACAAATTGTATGCGTGAAGTTAGAAAGGCATGGATCCACCCGAGTATTGAGGGGTCGATATTTAAGTTGTTCATTTTGTGAAGGAGGATGAAATGATTCACCTTGTCAAAAGCTTTCGCAAAATCCAAGAATACGCAGTCAGTTATGAAAGCATTGTCTAGATTTTCATGTAGCTGGTTGGTAAAGGAACCTAACTGAGTGTCGCAAGAGACATTTTCGCGAATCCCGTGCTTGGAGACTGTGAAGAAGTTGTTACTCTCAAGGACACGGGTAAGCTTGGAAAAAATGACATCTTCAATTAATTTACAAGGCACAGGTGTAAGTGAGATGGGTCTGTAATTGCAAGGATCATGGGTTGCTCCAGATTTGTGTACAGGGACAATTTTGTTTGTTTTCCAGTCGTGCGAAAGTATGCCTTCGTTATAGCCGGTATTCAATAGCGTGGAATGCATGCAGCCAACCATGCGAGTGCACCGCCACATCTGTGGCCAAGCGTCTCTTGCCAAGGCGAAGTTTTGCGCACGGCCCACAGATCAGGCACCCCTCTTTTTTCCTCCATTCCTTCACGGCAGCCAGGCGGGCCGTCGGCCACGACGTGACCTTGTGTTTCCGTGCAAGGCGTGTGCGAGTGATTCGATAGTCAGTTGCACCGCGATAGCGTTGGTTACGCGAAAAGTCATGATTCTGCTCATGAGTGTGACAACTTTATCTGCAATTCAACCCCAGCCTCCGCGCACACCTACGAGCGAGTGCGAGTTTTGAACGTGAGAACACTGGTCCGTTTGACAGCAGGAACTGCATGATTTCCAAACTGTTGCCCAATCAACGCAAAGCAATACCTGCACGACAAGTGCTGTTGAATGCAGCGCATAACGGTCTACCTATGGCCAGACACGTATGAAGTAGCCGCCGCGCTCTAACGTCAGACCTAAGTTGTTTTGCTGAGTGTGAAACATTTACCGCACGAGAAAGCCAGCGCTAAATCGGTCTACGCGTGAGCCATTTCTCCAAAGAAATTATTCCGTCTTTGTACTCAAGCACGTATTAGAGGGCACTTACCAGATATAAAGTCGTGCATGCGGTGCGGGTGCACTTGCGTCGACATCCGCGGCGGCAGCCAGCTGCAGCGTCGGACTTATGTGTCTTATACGCACCGTTCGTAGCCGCGGTTTCATCCTCCGTGGATTCGAAATGCTCGAGCGTAGTTAGAGCGCACCACTTAATGTGTGTGCTACTAATATTATATCTGTTGACGCCACTATCGATAATCGGGCTGAAACGCAGCAGAGGATGTACGCTGTGTTTTTTTTTCGAGATGCTGGCGCAAAGCGCATGCACTCGCACGGTGGCCACCGATATGGTGGTTGCCAGTGTTGCCAGGCGGTGAAATCGCCCGCTAAACGTTTCATTGAATAAGGCCTATATGATTGCGAAAATATAAATTGTAAGAATATGCAACAGTACTGGGAGGCCTTCATTGAAAAGTTAGAGATTATTTAGTCCCCGCCGCATGAAGATTTGAATTGATGCCTTTGGATCATTGTTTTAATTCCTGTAGAGCTAAAGGTGATGGGATCCATGGGGGTATGATTATATGGCGGGAGTTCTGGGTATTGAGAGCCGATACCTGACGCAGAAAATAATCTAAGAAAAGTGTGGTTTAGTAAAGAAGCCCAAAGATGGCTTGGCAAATCATCACCAGTAGGGCCAAGTAATTATAGATTGTTACTAGCGGTATGTTTGCAGATGTTCCAAAACTGTTTGCGATTCGTCCTTAAGATGCTAGTAAGGGTAGTGGAAAAGAATGTTGATTTCGTAGCTCTTAAGGCGCCTAAATACTTTTAAGCAGCTTCCTTACACTGCACCTATCGATAAGCGCTTGGTGACCGCCGGAAGCTGCGAAATATTCTTTTTTTTTTTAGTTGGCCAGCCGATTTAAATTCCGATTATACCAGGGGGCGTTAAGATTAGAATAAGCGTGACCAACCGGAATAAATTTATGCATTAGTTCCAGAACCTTATTTTTGACGATATTCCAGTTGGTTTCAACAAACCGTTCAAGGTACCCTGGCAGAAAAATGTCCAGAAATGAACCAATTTATTCATTGATCACCGACTGGTTGCCTTTGCTGTAATCTCTAATGGCTTTGAAGTATTTCAGGGATGATGAGCGACGGTATGGTTTTGATAAATGCAAGAAATTATGATCACTGAGGCCTGGTAAATGCGCGACTGGCGAGATTATACCAGGTGACGAAGTCAAAACAAGATCCAATATAGATGAGGAATGCTCTGTGATTCGTGTAGGCGATGTTACAAGCTGCGAAAGGCCAAAGTCTGCGCAAAGTGTGGTAAAACTGTTTGCTTCCACTTTGTCTGGATGAGGCGAGGGAGGCGTGGTACACCAAATATAATTAGGGAAATTGAAATCACCCAGTAATGGAATGGGCACACCTGGAAATCTAACTCTAATGTGGTTTAGGCAGTCATGCAGTCTTTCGCGAAATAGATGTGGCTGCTGGCGGCGGATGATAACAGTCGCTAAGTATACTTTTTTGAAGTTCACCGTTATGCAACACCCTACAGACTCCAACTCGGATATGAAGGGTAAACAAAAACACTCAAAGCATTCATCAATAGCAATCAGGGCACCTCATTCAATTCTTTCTTTCCTATCGTTCCCAGAAATTCGGTATTGTTTGTTGGCATAAAAAAGTTCAGAATCTCTTACTTTGCTCGATAGCCACGTTTCAGTTAACGCAATCATGTCTGATGGAAAGTCATTAATTAGTGCTCAAAACGCATCTCGTATTGGAATAAGGCTCCCAATGTTGGTGAAAACCACAGGAATGTGGGATTCTGTTGGTGCGAGGCCACCACGCCTCGCATTTTCCTATGTGTATCTACAGGGCCTAACGCGCCCAGAACGAAGGCCTCGTGGAGGCTAATTGGGTTTGTTACCCATTGGTACGCCCATTTCATAGATAGTGTCGTCGGTTGCGTTGTAGCTATATCGTTTGTTATTCGCAGTTAGAACATTGTGCGATATTATAAACGGAACCTTCAAACATTTGCCGTGTTCAGTTACTTTTTTTTTTGCTGCACGAGTTGCTGGACAGAAGTCTACAGACGTCGCTATCTTTGGGTAGCTTCCGGTTTGATAGGACGAGTTCTTTTGTTTTGCATGAGGCAAATTTTACTATGATTGGTCGCGTTTTGCCTTCTTCGAACCATCCGATCCTCTGTGCCCGTTCTATGTGATCACTTGATGAAATAGGAGTGAGGGTGTCCCAAACAATTTTCAAGATTTTGATTTCTCATTCTGGGGATTATTCTTTAGCAGTATCCCGTATGTTAAAAAACAAGAGATCATCTTGAAGAGCACGATCTTCAGCTTCATCGAGACGTGAATGGAGTACGCATGTCTCGCTTTCGACGGGTTTTACCGTTTCGCAACGATTTGTCAAGTCCTGGCGCGACTATTCAAGAACAGACGTTTTGGTTTTCGCTTTTTCTAACCTTGCCTTCACTTCCATGATTTCTTTAGAGTCGTTTTGCTGCTGTAGTTTTAATTGTTCAATTGCTGTAGACATAGCCTTTTGTTCCGATTCCATCCGGATTGATCGAGCATTAAGGTTCTTTACTGTTTCCAGCACCTTAGTTAGGGCGTCACTGGTGGGGCCCGGGTTACGTTCAATGTCACCACACAGCATCAAAAACAAAGAACACAAGGGTTCTGTCAGTGCTATAGGGCATGAAAGCACTACAATGAAAACGTCGTCCGACCTAAAGTAGCGCAGGGGTAACCCTAAAATGTAACTAACCTGCAGAACGAAGAAAACTGGGTGTGAGAACTTCATTCTGTTCGTGCTTCCATGCCCTCTGAGTAACCCGCGAGGGTGCTCCGGCTTTATAGGGTCAAGCAAAGTTCTTCGTGACGTCACTGTGCAGCACTCCGTGATAGCAAGCACGTGCATCGCGCAGATTTGCATCTGAGCAGCGACACAGGGCGATGGCAGGGGCGAGATTGTTGTGGTGCTGCGTAGACGTTCTGCGTGGTTGCTGACAAGTTGAGGCCTCCGTAGCGCTGGGTAGCAGCATTAGAGCACTGGACGGGCCTGATTTTAAGGCCCGAGCCCGGCCCGGGCCCGCTTTGTGAAGCCCGAGCCCGACCCGGGCCCGTGACACCGATCCCGGGCCCGGCCCGGGCCCGGGCATTCATAAGTGAACCTAGCCCGGGCGCGGCCCTGGCCAGCCGTCTCAACCCCAGTCCCGGCCCGGGCCCGGTCATTTATTTTTGAGCCTAGGGAGGGCCCGCATGTGTGTGACCAGGCCCGGTCTTAGACGCTTAAGAAAGTTTGTTTATTATATTTGGACCAGTGTTTCCGTAGCGGGAAATCAGACGGAGCATCTAGTCTGTACAAGCACGTCCTGAATTGAAACGCAAAAAATAAGGGTTTAAAAGTGCACGTAGTTTAGCTTTCACCGTCTGCAGTTCACGCCACATCGGCGTAATAATAGCTCGTATTCTTAAACGAGAGGCATCATCACATTTGATGACCGGACTCTTGGCAATTTCACGTGGTTGTCTCGGTCACAAGTTGGTATTGCTGAGATTTCTTGCTTCCCATTTGAATCCACGAGTACTTGTGGGCGTTGCAATATTTTCCCTGCAGTGGTTGTTAAGCGGTGGTGCTTCTCTGGCACGCGAGTTTGATTTCCAGCCATGGCAGCCGCATTTAGATTGGTTCGACATCGTAAAACACACGTACATAGACATAGGTGTGCAGCTCCAGGGTGTCTTAATTCCTTCCCCGCTAGGGCATTCCTTGTAACCGTATCTTTGATCCGTTATACACCCAAATATAAAACGTGTATGCAGTACATGAAATGTGTATAAAATTACAGTATAGTGACTATCAGACCTAGCAAAACATGTTTGAATCTGAACAATGTTTGAAGTTTGAACATCTGAACAATGTGTACAACTAACATCAAGAAACGCGTAAATGTAAACTCAGAATATTCAATTTTATGCTCTTTTCTACACTTCACGTCAGAACTATTAATAGCCGGAGGTGTGAATTCAAGCCCGAGCCCGGCCCGGGCCCATGGCGTCGAGTCCGAGCCCGGCCCGGGCCCGTGGCACTGAGCCCGGGCCCGGCCCGGGCCCGTGGCACTGAGCCCGGGCCCCGCCCGGGCCCGCCAATAATCGACCTCTGGCGGCCCGGCCCGGCCCGCGGGCCGGGTCGGGCCCGGGCTTTAAGGCCGGCCCGGGCCCGTGCAGTGCTCTAAGAACCGCGGTGCCACCAAGAAGAGGCTAGATAGCTGCAGAACGAAGAAAACTGAGCGTGCGAACTTCATCCTGTTCGTGCTTCCATGCCCTCTGAGGAACCCGCGAGGGTGCTCCGGCTTTATAAGGCTAAGCAAAGTTCTTGGTGACGTCACTGTTCAGCACTCCGTGATAGCAGGCACGTGCATCGCGCAGATATGCATCTGAACAGCGACACAGGGCGATGGCAGGGGGGGGGGGGGGCATTGTTGTGGTGCAGCGCGAACGTTGTCCGTGGTTGCTGACTCGTTCAGGCCTCCGTAGCGCGGGGTAGCAGCATGGAGAAAGAATAAAATAGGAGGGGAAACTAAGCTTCCTGGGGCAGCGTGATAACGTCACAAGCACTTGGCGAACGTCAAGTTTGCGGCATCTGGCGGCAAGCGAAAGAAGTGCGCGGTCATCGGCACGGCCGGGGCGCGTTCTGTTCCCGCTCGCCCAGTCCAACCCGTCCGCGGTATCCCGTCGGCATTTCGCCGGGCTGCCGAAACATTCCGTGGCCGAAGCGAGAGTGTGTGCGCTCTTCTGCGCTTCCGTTGGCTGAAGAGGCCGCCTTCGCGATTAATTTTCGGTCAAATTTAGACCGGCCGGTGCGAGCGAATAAAAGGGGCATTTTCTTTTAATGTGTAACCAATCTTTCGCGAGCACCAAGCCCAGAATAGAGACGTGTACACGCAAAAAAAATGTAAAACCTGTAAACGTACGGCCTTATCTCGCGTGCGATGCGCTCGAAGCGAGTTGAGTGCACCGGTCAGTTTAAGACGTGCGCACGCACGCACGCGCTACGTCGGAGATAAACGCGCGTTCCGTCACCGCGTCGCGCAGCAGCTCGAGCTCGGCTCATGCCTTGTGGTGAATGCTCCAAACAACAGTGTTACTTTTAATACATTCAACCAGGTGCCGCTGTCAAATTGTTCGCCGCCGCAGCTGCGGAGTTTCGTAGGTCGCCGTAGTTATCATTGTGACATTATCTGGTCGCTCGATCGCACCGGCCACAATGGGCGTTTTTTTTTCATTTTTCATTTCATTTATTTCCACCTTAAAGGCCCGAAGGCATTACATAAGGGGGGGCGTACAAGGTATGAATTTCTGCTCAACCAGGAACACAAACAGCCGGAAAAAAAAAGAAAAAGGGAAAAACAAAGTGGCACAAAAAGTGTTGCAATAGACATAGACGCAAAATACATGGCTCCAAAAAATAATCTACAAGGGCATATGTTAGCTCTATTTAGTCATATTGACATGTGACTGCTAAGTTTATTTCGGAAGGTTTGGCGGTTGCCGCACGTGACAATGTTATCAGGCAGGTTGTTCCATAGGGTAATTCCATTGGGGAAAAAGGAGTTGTTCATGGCTGAGGTGCGGCCGCTGATTGGTGCTATAGGGTGGCTGTGGTTAATGCGGGATGAAGTTCTGTGTGATGGTTGTAAGAGGGCGTGCCGTGATTGTGGGCGACAGAAGAAAGCGTGGATCAGGCTGAGCCGACAAACAATGCTACGTGATTCACGAGATGGCAGCTTCAATGATTCTTTTAGTGCGGTCACGCTGATATCGTTAGAATACTGGGAGCAACTGAAACGGGCGGCGCGGTTTTGGATTCGTTCTAGATCGTTAGTAAGATATATGCAAGGGGTGCCAAATTGAACAGTCATACTCGAGTTTCGGTCTCACAAAAGTTTGGTAGGCTAACATCTTAATATCTGGTGAGGCTAGTTTCAGGTTACGGCGCAAGTATCCTAGTGTGCGGGAGGCTTCGGAACAGATAGTTTGTATATGAGTTTCCCATGAAAGTGACGATGACATATGCAATCCGAGGTATTTGTATGAAGATGTAGAGCTAATCGGAACTGAATCAATGTAGTAGGCGTAATGAGGTGAGGTGCGTTTGCGGGTGAACGACATTGTTTTACATTTATTTAGGTTTAACGGCATGAGTGATTTGTTACACCAGGTTGCAATCATTTGGAGATCTTTTTGAAGAGCAGCGCTGTCGTCTGGATTACGGATGGGAGAGTATAGAACGCAGTCATCTGCAAAGAGGCTTAACCTTGATGATATGTTAGTAGGCAAGTCATTAATGTAAATTAGAAACAGCAGAGGGGAGAGCAAGGCACCCTGGGGGATGCCCGACGTTACATCAGAGAGAGGAGAGTCGTAGTTATTTGCGCTAGTGTATTGCTTGCGGTTTTTTAAGAAGTTCTTGATCCAAGAAATAATGTTGAGAGGGATTCCGAGATTATACAACTTAAGGATTAATTGGTTATGGGGGACATGGTCGAATGCTTTTGAAAAATCTAAAAATACGGCATCTGTTTGAATGTTATCGTCCATGAAGTTTTGTATATCGTGCGTGAATTCAGCCAGTTGCGTTTCGCACGACAGAAGTTTCCAGAAGCCGTGTTGGTGATGATAGAAAAAATTGATGGTTTCCAGATGGGTCATTAAAATTGGCGCGATGATGTGTTCGAGCAGTTTGGATGCGATGCTGGTTAAGGAAATAGGGCGGTAGTTGGCTGGCGAAGCGTGATTGCCTGATTTAAAAATTGGTATTATCTGAGCCTCTGATCCTCTCCTATATATTTTTGTTCCGTGGGTAGAAGCATCCAGGAACCCCGGTGCCGCCAAGAAGAGGCTAGAGAGCTGCACAACGAAGAAAACTTGGGGTAGAACTACATCCTGTTCGTGCTTCCATGGCCTCCATGCCCTCGTGATTCCATCTCTTTTATACATAAATGAAACGTACGTAGTAGGGTTACCAGAAATATTTGATTTTATGCATTTATTGCCCGTCGTTAAGAATGCACAGTCACTCTTCTGTGTACCTAGCGAAATCCCTCAAGTTAACTGCATTTGTCTCGCCTGTAATCGAATGATTGCATGCCGAAAATGCTGCACAGCCCCACAAATTATCTTCCCACACCGCCAGGTGAAGTGAAGTTGTAAAGGTGCAATATGAAAGTGTAAAAAGGAGCAAAACGCCATTTCGCCTAACGTTCATGGCGTTTTCATCGCCAGCTAATGATAGTAATGTTCTGATTGGGCAATCTATAGCGAGAAAAGAGGTGTATTTCTGATGCTCTGTTTTTATAATAAGCAAGCGGAAATCCATCTCTAGCATTTTTTTCTGACGTTTTTTGGGTGCATGGAGCTAATTTGACAAAGAAATTAAAGAAATGTAGCGTACACGTTTGCAGGATATTGGCAGTACATTGCATGCTGACAAATGAAGCCCAAGTCTTTTTTTTAATATTATGCCAATCACGACCGCGGTGTCAGATTCGAGATAATAATAAACCAGAGAAGGTGAATCTCTGTAAAAGAGTGTGTAGGTTTTTTTTTAACCCAAAACCACAAGATATACCCGCAACCGGCACAGATAGAGGAAGAACAAACAAATAATAGTGAACCGTGGCAAATGGGTATAGATATCGACATAGAGAGAGTTTAAATAGAAGGGATAGAGTATAATTATTGTGCATAGAAGAAGGACACCGCACATGTTTTTCACTTGTACTCCCGGTTTATTAGGCAGCTCTCGGCCGCGGAGCCCAATCGCGGCGCTGCGGAGTCTTGCGGCAAGGTCACATATCAAGCTTCACGGTTGTGCAACGTACTCCAAGGTGATGTCGCATTCGTAGCGAACGCTGGTCTATTGGAGCGTCGGTGCCGCTCTTCACAGACTCGACGAAACGAATGGCTTCCACAGGAGGGGACCTAGGAGTTCCCGTTGTGGCTGAATAATGGAACGTATAACAGGTCCTAATGCCCGACCGTCATCCGTGCCGGTCACACTGGACACCGCCTATGTTCTCCCTCCCCAGGTTAGCCTACTACACCCTCGGCGCTGTCAGCTCGTGATTGGCCGGCGCGTTGCACTAGGTCGTGCCTTGTCTTCACCCTCAGCGCAATAGCACTGGCTAATGACCTTGGCGCTGCATGCCTCCCGTCTCCTTCTGTCGTTTTCTCTTTCGCGTGGTATTCTTCATTGGCGGGCCCTTGCTATTAACTTTCTTCGCATGACATGGGTAATATTTTGCCCGAGTTATGGGTATTTTTGCAATGTTCAACCGGTTTCTACTCAACTGCAGTATTTTCACGCCAAATACTGTATGGCCACGTTGTTTGCGTTTTTCTAAAAAAAATTCTGTTTTGTTTGCACAGCTCGGCACAGTTCGGCTTTGACATTCTGGCATCACTCCCTCGGTCGCCGCTTGCTTTCGACGCTTTACATAAAAAACTGTTTTTTAGAAGAATGCATCAAAATAGATTGTAAAATCCCCATAATGTTTTTGTTTGTGGATTAATAATACAGCAAAGGTCCACGATGATTTGGGAAGGCTAGCATGCAACATTCTCATAGCCCACGTTATAGGTTGGCGCAGAGGTGCCCATAGCTTGCGATGGACCGGCGAGGATATGTAATTCATGAAATGCGCTGGAAATAGTGGCCAGGAAGAGTAAATGATAAGGAGCAACAAAATAGTGATTGTAAGTATGCCGCAGGCAACCGTTTTGCTCGCGGGGTGCAGTCACCGATAATCTATTTTGCCTTAGTTTAGACAGAAATCCATGTCTTTTAAATCACCCTTTGAACCACGCAGGTGCCGGGATCTGCCCCTTTTCGCTTAGCGTCAAAAGTTCATAATTGAGCCTCAGAAGCACGTCGCTGCAAGCCCTCTCAATAGCATGTATTGTTCCGTTCGACAATTTTCGTTTCCACTCGACTGCAACACGATGCGGATTCCTCTTAGTGGAGTGTGCATTTCTAAGATCTCTGAACGTCGCTCTTGTATGGCTTTTCACGTACTGGGAAACGGCCGTTGTATAGTTTAAACCGAGGTAACGAAACAATTGCGGAGCTTCGTTCTCGGGATCCGCCGCTAGGTCTTCGAAGCGGAGTCTGATAGTACGATTCGGCTGCATTCGTTTCGCCAACTCTTCGAAGCTGTCAAGGTCGGAGCGCATTTGCGCGCACAGGGCTTCGGCACTGTCGCACGCCTCATTGTCCGTACACCAGCGTAGACCACGGCGGGACGAGTAGACGGCACGAGGGTCTCTCACCAGGTGAACCACTTGAACAGCAGGAGCAATGTCTGGATTTCTCTCAATCCAGTCAGCAACCTGCCATAAGTAGAGTCAAACATTCAATCAGCATTGAGTATTTTTATGCGATAACAAAATCTTCGAAATTTTCAATCACTAGAACACAAGGCAACAGGCGTTAAATTCAGTTACACTGCTCTCTAACCATTGAAGTTTGTGCTGAGTGAAAACATTTCTTCTTTACGATGCAAGATAAGTAGCTTCCACTCATCTGTGGTTTTGTCTTTGAAACTTCTCAGTGACGCCTGTGTAATGTTAAGCAGAAGAAATACTCACTGCATTACATCACAGTTTGCTCATATTAAACATGACGTTTGGCTGTAGTACCCCTACACTCTCCAGAAAAGCTCTGGTTGCTTGTCTTCATTGAAAACTGTTCTAGGCAAAAAAACAATCATTGACCGGCTCTTGCATGCCATGTTTCGTTAGGGGCACTTGTGAACATGTTTGTGGTATTTGGGAGCGTTATTTCTTCTCCGGAGCGTTGGAAAATTTTACAATTTCATTGAAGCAATATAGAGAAGACTGAACAGGAGGCCTTTAGGGCGCCCTTTACTTTTAGGTTTCGACAAAAATATCTGTGTTTTCCTTGTATTTTCTGCTCGCCTAAAACACAGTCCGAGAGAAAAATCGCGGAATGCCAGTGACGTTGACAGTTAAGTTTTTACGTGCAGTCAGCATCAGGGAAAACATCACACGCGCAATTTTAAACGGGGAAGGTTATAGTTTGACCTTCTAATTTACGTAGTGCTTCTACTTCTACGTCCAATTGACCTTCTGACACTGATTAACTGCCACTGTAGCTAAAAAATTGAGTGCTTCAAGTTTGCTCAAAATGTCCCACCTGTCAAACAAAAGTTCAGCAAATTATACGCCATTATGTGTCAAAATCAAGGCAAGCAAATATTCATGTACAAAACATTCACAAGTAGGAATGAGTGCTCGAAGCCGGATTACCGACCTGCGCCAGGCGTCCCCAGGTCGCTTCAACCCTGCATGGTACTATTCGCGTACGCCGACTTCAGGTATTGCATTGAGCTATACGTTTTGAAGTGTAAGTCTTCTGGCGGCGATATTACGAGTACTGATTGTCCCACCTAGCGATACCGTTCCCGCACGTCCAAAAAAAAGTTTTTACTGTGTCTCTTTGTGAGTTACCGCATATTAGTCTTGTTTTAGATGGTCAAAAGGACATGTTTCTGTGCCTGTTCCCACAAGACAAAGGTTCTGTTGTTGCCCGTGCTTTACAGGAGAGGTAGACTAAAATGTCGCAAATTTGAGTGCTTGTTATTACCGTGAGGGGAAGGTGTTCGGAGTTGGCTTTTGAGTATGTTTCTCTGCCTACTACGTCTATCGCTGCCTAAGGATGCCTACGACTACGACTGCAAAGCTCTGCTCAGGCCCTGCACGGGTTGGCTATGGCTGGTCTGAATGAGCGTCATGCCAAAAACAGGACGTTTATTGTCAATAAAACATTTGTACCTTTACTGTTGATAGAGCGGAAAGCTGAGCGTGGTGGCGATAAGCTGTTAGCATGATTGCACGGGGTAACGTATAAAAACTAAAACAGGAATGTCCCAACAGGACGAAGTGCGATAGAAAAATGGCCAGTTTTCTGCTGGGCGAGTTCGCGAAATGCTGAAGGCGTGGTTCTTGTGCCTGTCCCTTTTGTGTTCGAACCATGTCATTAAATGTACTTTTTATTTGGGGAAATTGTTTCCAGGTCATATCAACTGCGTTGTAAAACATTTGCTGCCGAATACCTTTTCGAGCCAATCGCATCAGACCGTATAATTAGGTTTCAGGGGGTTAACTCTGCTGTACACTACGCTGCTGCGATGGCATTTGCTTTGCTTATGACGCTGTTCAAATGCTAGGAACTGTTATTTCTTTGCACCACTTCAATTCTCACTGGAACCAAATAGGGATCCAACAAATCTACTTTATTTCCCGCAATGTATTTAAGTTAGAGATCATTGTTTGGCCATGTAAAAAAAAAAACTCTCTCGAGCTGTGACTCCTTATGTCGAACTGCATTCATACAACACTAGAAAATAGTGTCGCCAATTAGCCTTCGGAACGTTGCTCGAGCAAAAACACAAAGAAAAGAACGCGAAAGCGACGCAAATGCAACTCCGCAGTGAATGAGTGAATAAACCTTATTGTGCCGAACACTGGAAAGAGAGGAGCAGAATGGGGTGCCCGGCGGGTCCTTTTCCCTCAGATTGCCTCCAAGAGAACATTGGCCCTAGCGGCATCCTTACCAAGTCTCATCACCTTTCATTGATATTTTTCTTCTCTCCCTCAGGAAGGCGGACGACTCTTAGTTGAGACTCCGCGTCGGAGCTGAGCAGCATTGCGTCCCACAGCTCCCAACTATTAATGAAAACTGTTGGTGCTGTAGGGGCTGCGCGAAGTTCTTGATAATTATGGGCTGGGGTATCCATAATGCTTCGTCTTCAACGCTCATAATCAGACTTAGCTACACATAGAAAGACAACTTTTTCGATGCCATAAAATCAGTCAAGACGGTTTAAAAAAGCAGTCAATAAGACATTAATTGTTTAAATATCATGATCGCACTCTAAAATATACTACTACGCAGGTAATTAGAAAGCAAGTTTAAACTTTTTTTTGTATTTCTCAGAATAGGCATTTTTAGCGAGCTTGATCACCGTCACTCCATTTATAGCGGCGCTATGGGCTGGCTTTTTTCAGTTGTTGGACTGAACTCATTCAATAGCCACTTGTGAAAAAATGGCCACAAAACAAAGCAGAGTGTAATGAGTATCTGCTACGACAAACCTACAGAAGCCGTGCCCTAATGGGCAGGCTGTACTTATTGCATCCAGGGAACTTCCAGACTAAAAAAAAGAGAAATGGGAGCACACGAGTGAACAAGTTCATGCGGCGTTAGAAGAGGGCACTACTCGAGATTTCAGGTCCAATATCCGGCTCAACAAAAATTTCTGGGAAAAAAGGAAAGCAAAAAAAAAAAACGCTCGAAAGGTGTTATATCTAAGAAGGTGAGGAAATATTGGCGAATAATCTTTAAGAAAGCTAGCAGTACGGCACTGAAATTACCACAAACAATCACACAAGCTAAGGGCGGCACCTGGTGTATGCTTACACCCTCGGGCTTTTGTCGACGCGAACCAGCAACATCAAAAGTCGTAAAACTGACAATCGACTTTACTGTAACCTATGAAATTTTGTTATGCACAACGCTGTACGCGCACACAAATCACATGCATCGGTGTCTAAGCTCGGTTACTTCTCCGTACTCTGCAATTCCATGCGCCAGGCGGACGCAACCAAATAGCGAACGGCGTAACATTCCAATGCGTTTTACCCAAAAGCCCGATGAAGTGCTGATACACCATTTGCTGAAAGAAAGGGAATTATTTTGTTCGAAATTCTCCGCCATTCTTAGTGTGTGAGCGACATTGTTAGCTTTGGTACTTTGTCACTAACTGCGGCCGCTAAATCATATATAAACCAGACTAGCAGTAAAAGTTCAAGCAACAAATAGGAACTATGATGTTTTCGTGACACCGTTAAAGAGGAGACAAGCTTCCAATCTTAGAAGCTTATATTCCATCAGAAGCTTGTTTACACATGATGTTTTTTTAATAGTATAGCTAAAAATATTTTAGCGCTTTATTTTACTTTCCTCTGCCATCTACCAAGCTACATGGGAGGCTATACGTGCGTGAGAAAGTGCAATACAATTTTCTTTTTGTAAGAATACATCTCCATCGACGGAACGACGGAAAAGAGAAATAAAACAAAGCTTTCTCGCACCTGACTGACGTAGAGGCGTGTAAACTTCAACACTTGCTGTTGGGCACGAGAGCAGAGGGCGGCCATGTGAGCGGGAGAAGTGCAGGACTGCCCGCCTTCACACACTTCAGCCAAGAAATGGTTCTTCTCCACATACTCGAAGTGGTTCTCCAGCCACACAGTGTACAGCGGCACGTTCTGCATGCGGCACCGAACAAGCTCGTCTAGAAGCTCGAATGCGTGACGTTGTCTGCCAGGGCGAATACGGCCACTCACTGTAAATGGCATGAGTGGCTCGAAGTGGTAAAATGTCCTTGCTCCCGAAGAGAGAAGCTCGCCGACGAACGTTGATCCCGACCGGTAGTAGGCGACAAGGAGAACTATCTTTACATCAGCTTGAGCGACGGCGGAATAAGTCTTCAGTGCACTTTCAAATGCTGCTGGCAGCTTTCCTTCTAACGACGAATCCCATGTTTCGGTTTCAATTAAATTTGAAGTCGTGTCACCTCGCCGGATGCCACCTCCTGCAAAGTAGAAGCCAGTTCTTTTTAGGTAATGATTTCTATAGCCTTGTAAAACTGTAATCTTTATGTTATCGGTCCTTAAGCCCTTGAAATTAAGTGATTTTGCTGCAAAATCCTGAATCCTGTCTAGCAGACCCTCATATAAGTGATGTAGGTATGAACATTGCAATCAACCTTTACGAACAGTCACATAATTTCCTTTATACCACGCGAGATGTAACTCTATCTTTCACTGTATTTCATTCGCGGCAAAGATTTCTACACTATGGGTTGCGGAAGGTTTTATTGCGTATATTTGCGGAAAGAGAAAAATTCATGATTCAAGTCAGTTTTCCACCTGTACAACAGGATCCTAATAAATACTTACTCAAATACCTAAAAGGTCACGCAATATAATTAGCTATGTGGTTCCTTGTTACGAATAATTTACGTAAGCACCCAAATTTCCTTTGGTAAGTTGAACAGTATAGGCAAATACGTTGCTCAAATCTAAGAAAAACAATATAAAAGATGTCAGCAGCGGCCTCATCAGTCTACCTATATCCACTGCAAAACGGAGGTCTCTGCCACAGTCCTTCAACATACCAGTCTTTGATGCCCGGGTGACTGGTTTGAAAGTCACCCTACAGAATCAGGGGCCTGTAAATTGCAGCCCTGCGCCCATTCCGCGAAGCCAATTGTGAGTGGGTTGGCGCTGTGTGCCCCATTTAAACTCTTTGAAATATGGTTGTCTCCCAGAATCAACAATTGGGCCACTCAGTTGTTACGCACCTAGGAGTCAGGAAACTCTTTAGCTGCTCTATATGAGGTTAAGAAAAAGGGATTGTTCAGAAGTTACACGTGTAGGCAACCAGAGCATAATGTCGTCGGGAAGGGCACGGTTGGGCAACTGCTGGCCTGAAAGCCAAGCTTAAGGTCACCCTTAACGCAAATAATGCTTCTTATAAGATTGAAAACCCGTGGCGGGCGCGAGCAAAGCGCAACGAGCCCACAAAAACTTTGTCTCGTCACGTAATATCCCGTAGTATCTCGTGACATGGGGGAGGGTATTACGGAAGACGCGGTATTTTATGGGCGAATAAAGCCAAGCGTCGGGTAGTGAACGCGACTCGGAATGATTAGACCCCGCCCCCGCCCTCCACCCCCCCCCCCCCCCCAGATGGGAAAAACTCAGAGAGATTGCCAGAATGCCAGGTAGGCCCTTCTCCAGAGTAAGCCGAATTATTCAGGGTGTTCGGGACGCGGTCCGCCTAGGAAACCTGCTGCATGGATGCAGACCGAAGGTGACCAGGGACACCAATGGCCTGGGTATCATTGCAGCACCTGCAATCAACCACTATCTGAAAGCCCCTGAGATGCGGAATGAACTAAATGTGGCAGTGAACGCTGAAGTTTTCCGAAAGCGACTGCATAAAGCGCAACTCTACAGCTGCATCGCCACATGGAAACCCTAGCTGTCGGCGACGAATAAGGCCCAGCGACCGCATTCGCCCAAGCACACGACTCGTGGAGCGCGGACGATTGCAGGAATGTCACCTTCCCGATTACTGAACATTTTCCACCGACTGGGATCAACGCGAAAAGTCAGATGCACAATTAACGCAAGGTGTGTGAGGGACTCATTTCGCGGAAAAAACGGGACCGAAGAATTTACGCCCCTTCATGGTGTGGTCAGATCCGTATGTTTTGGGATGAGTCTATTTGTACTGTGGACAGCGCTTCACGAACTGCGGCCAAATTTCGGTTTATTCAAGTGTCTTTATAGACGGCCAAAAGTTCTTTATTCAGTGTTCACACCTACTTCTTGTTTTTCCACACAACATGCAGACGCTGGACAGGCACTGCCGCTGAGCGGTAAACGTTTGGGGCTACATGCTAAATAACGAGCTAGGTCTGTTGCTCGGCTCTGAGGGACACTTCAATGCCAGCACCTACGAAGATCTTCTTGACGCCAGCATACTGCCCTACGTCCTGTAGAGCCTGTTCTGCGTTGTCTACTATTAATTTCATCGTAATCGGAGTTTGTTGCATATAGCACGACCGGTAAAAACGCCCCCTGAAGAAGAGTCATCATGCTCCTCAATTGGCCAACCCGAGGAGCCGACATGAATATAATGGACAAATATCTGGGGTTCGATGAAGAAGCGGTTGTCCCAAACACCCATTCCCAGAGGGTCAGCATAGGCCTTGATAGAAAAGTCGTGGCTGAATGAAACTGTTTGCAATATTTCGATATTTCATCCTGCCTTTTCGATTGCTGGCAACGCTGAATGGCTGTCGCAGTGGGTACAGGAGGCAATTTTCCCCTGTACTTAAGCCTGATCACGAGGCGACTAGTCAGGCCAACGAGGCCGGACGGTTTACGCTATTCATCCTAACTAGCGTGATCTGCACGAAGGCATTTTTTAGCATTAGCATTACTTTGTTGCACCACCTGCCGATTTCGTTCATTTCAGTGAAAGATACTTCACCAATACAGGAGCTATCATTGGCAGAGCTATCATGTGCACGACCTGCCGCTGTTTCCACAAACTATATTGCAGCATATATACTCCGTAAAACTCCACACTTACCCAATGAACCCGAAACCACAGGATTCGTTCAGCTCCAATCGCAACTTCCAGCTATATATCTAAGGTTACAGAACAGGCTGGCTTTTGAGCTTCAACCCGCCAAGAAATAAAGATATCAACGTGCCAAGAATGTACGAACTATACAAATGATCAGGGCATTTTCCGCAGGCTAAATGATGCCGCAAAGGCAAGCTAGCAGCATAGCTTATGCTGACGAAATCGCGAACAAAATATAAAACAATGTTAGCTGGTAAAGGACTATAAATAATAGAGCTGTGCTCGGTTTTCCCTCTACGCAGTGTCGAGGCAAATAACGGTGGCGTTGCGGGCGCCGAACGCGCCAGTAAGACAAACCAAAATGCTCACCCGCCGAATGATGGTCTTTACATACCAAGGACGGATACGAACTCTTGCAAGTTGTTCCTATTGCGCAGACACATCCCGTTACCAGGAAGCGCAGCATGCACCGAACGATACGTGCTTCATTGTTCGTAATTCAATGTATCACGATTCTACGTCGGGCTTTCACCTCAGAAGCACGCAAGGTGACTCAGGAGTCCAAAGAAATATACAAGGTTTCCTCACAAGCAAAATTCGGGAAAAGCAAAGAAATTTTTACTGCTGTGTTAAAATAATAATTTCTGTGGTTTAGCTTTGGTCAACCCTAGTTGATAGCGAGCTTCACTGGTATCACGGTGTGGTTTCGCTATGAGATACAGATGTGTTTGCAAAGAATGCACTCTTTATACATCTTTTTCGCCTCACGGCGTTGTTTATGCCTCGTCGCTGTACGAGCGACCACAGATGGATGGTCGTCTTCCTCCATCGCCCATGGCTCAGCGCTGCACGCGGCCTCCTGGCCTCCCTTAGTGACGCGCTCTTATCTCTGTGGCGGCGGCCTCGTCGCCTTCCTCCACAAGGTAACGACACAGGTCGCGAGCACGTTCCCGTTCACTCCTCGCATAGCTCTCTCCTGCCGCCTATTACTCCCCGCCATCGGATCACTGCTCCGTGCCGGGCGCTCAGCCAGGTGAGGACACGGGTCCCGCGCACGTCTGCGTTCCCCCCTCGCCTATCTCTCGGCAGAAGCGTTGCAAGCCGGCCAAGTTGGAAAGACATATTCTTAGATAAAACAAGCGCGAACACAAACTAGCCCGCCTTACGGTGTTAAAACAAACACAAAGGAAGTGGAACACAAGTTGTATCAACGGGCGTTTAAGAGTGCCTGAATAGTATTTAAAGGGCCCCCAATCAACCCATCTTTCTATTGTATAAATGCAGTGGATGTAAGCATAATTTTCCAGACTGACATTTTATTTAGGCACCGCGAAGTCATGGAAGCGTTCCATTTAGCAGAAAGAGGAGGCAAGTGTGTCAGCCAAGCAAGCGTGGGTCTTCCTCCCACAGAGATTGCATATCTGCCCGTGCCCCCACTATCGGCGGTGACTATCTAGCTGCCTTATCACCGTGACATTTGTAAACTTGTTTCGCTCATACTCAGTGTTTTTATTGTTTTATTGTAAGTGTTGATATCCACCCTCCTAGACAAAAACTTCAGTTGTTAGACCAGCGGCTGTCATTGTGTTCCACTTCCTTTGCCTGCCTTTATGTTCGCGCTCCTTTCAACTAAGGATGAATCTGTTCCTCCTCTACCGCCTATCATTCTCCGGCGTCCGGCCGCTGCATCATGCCAGCGCAAAAGCTCTCCTCACCTCTAGCTCTCAACGTCAAAACTGGTCATCCCGCAAAGACTGCCCGAGGTAGCTTAGTGTACTTTCGCTACAAAAAATGACATCGTCACTACGAGCTACTTCATGTAGCCCCCTCACTAGCCCTTCCAGGAATGCCCATGCCGATTAACGCAACTGTTCTTGGGACGCCCCCGCGCTACTAGGATGACCTTTTCACGCAGCTGTCTGAATGACGAGGACTATGGTGGACGCTACAGAGGCCCCAAGTGCGCAGACTACGACGCTTCGCGGCTGCTGCGGTGTCCAACATAACCACCTGCCGGGCATGATAAGGGCCGCATTCCCTGCGTTTCCGCAACGCATTTGGGCTGCGCAGCCGAATGGCATACGATTTCTTCTCCGAGAAGAGTGCTTGTCACACTCGTACCAAAAGTGGAGTTTCCCTCCTCTGTTGTTTCTTACTCCTTGGTTGGGTGTTTTCTGCGCATTTTTTTCAAAATCAGTGATTTACTTATTCTCTCACTGGCACTAGTTCGGAAACCTTGTCAGCTAATATTTTGCATGATGTTGCGATTTCTTCGATTGATACGATGAGCGTTGCTGAATGGCCGAGTAAAAATACTATGCTCTGCGTCTTTAGTTTGTATTGTAGTCTTTTCTGTTTGTCCACGCGTACTGTAAGATAGCTTAGACAGCGACGTGTAAAAGCCAATGCTGCCTTTCGACAACACAACTTTGCCTCTGCATAAATGTACCTTTCTACGGCTGAGCAGCTGCGCAATGTCGGCACGGTTTGAACCCGTTGAATGATGTATGTTACGCTGCTCTTGTCGCTGCATAGTTCAAGTAGAAGGACATATTGTATGGTAAACAATAGGTTGCTGGAACATTCCTATCTGTTTTCTAACAATTATATTGAAGTCACAGGAAGAGATATATCTAACCAGAAGTATGCGGTGTGTAGTTTGGAACGTGATACCCCAGACAGACGATTTTTGGAGATTAGAGCACAGAGAAATAGTGTCGGCTGAACGAGCTGAGATTGAGCATGTGCAAACGTTCGCATTTTATGAAGGTGCCTTGCCGGTTGGGCAAGTTGCTCTCAAGGCTGAAAGCTAACGTTAAGAGACGCCCTAAGGGAGTCGCTAAAACATTCTGCGTTTGTGAGCAGTCTAAAAACCAAACTTTGTACAACTCGAAGGGTGAACAATGCAGTGAAAAACAGATACCCTGCAATCGCGCATAAGATGGGATACTAGCGACGTTGCCGGGATTCCTCTATCGTTATCGTGGACAGTGCATGTACACTAGACGTACGAAAAGGAAGAAAAAATATCATTATTACGACTCCTGAAATGTACCACTATATGTTTATTTTTGAATAAATGATAAGCTTTATAATCTAACAAAAAAGTCTCTTGCTCGAATAAAGTGATTTGCTATTGCATCAAGGTAAACCCGAGGACCAACAACGCTAGGTCGGTTGTCGAAACTCCACCAAACCAGTACTTTCTATTTTGGCGAGCGGCATCGTTCGGTTTATAAAAACTGACTCATATGTTTAAAACTTCCTCCTATGTATGGTGTAAAACTTCATTCGTTTCGCAAATTTGAGCCTTGAAATCTTGAGTGTATAACCATGTCCGCAAACATCGCTCTTTGGCAATTGCATTTTATGCTCATAATCACAGGCAGCCTTGGCTATAGAGCCTGGCGGCTGTGTGGCAGCTATTCAGACCGGGACAGGAATGCACAGCGATGCCGGCGCGGTTGTTATGTGAAGAACGGGGCGAGGCTGTCGTGCAGCTGCAGTTGTGCACCCTGAATTAGCCAGCTGCGTTTGACGAAGCATGATGTCAAGGTATCCTGCTGCGTGCGCGGCGCACTCCATGAACGGCAAGAGAAAACCATTCAGGTCACCGAAGAATTCCAGGCTGCGACATTATTTCGAGTTGGTTTCCTGTAGCCCATTTGCTTTGTCTAAATCAGTAGAGGTATCATCAATACGTAGACATTCCAGGGAAGCAGGTGTAACGTTGAAAATGGACTATAATTACATCAAATTGACGCGTACGAACCCAAAGAGGTAAAATATCAGGAAATGTTGCGGGACGTGAAAAAACATGATTTTTACTCATTCTTGTAAAAACACGAAAAACTAAAAAAAAAACGACGATTGCGCTCACGGATATAAAAAAATCCCACACATGCATTCGCATAACACCGTAAGGAATATTTCCTTTATTTCTGAATCATCAAAGTTCCAGCACAGCTTCCCATTTTGAAATCTAGGCTGGATTTCACGTCGAGGCGTTTATTTCGCACTAAAATTATTATCAAATGGTGCCTGGTTCGGTTCCGCTTGATGGCTGAATGCTTCGTTGAGCATTCATTGCTTCGTTCAGCTGGTTGAGCCTTCCTTAGCTTGTACTAAGTCGCGCAAGGTGTGAAATACATCAAAGCTGCAGGAGTTCTTTCTACGTGAACACTGAAGGACACATCACCACGCATATGTACAACTTTGAAATTATTTACAAGTTCCGTCGTCGCGTTTGCACTGTGCTAGTAGTAGCCATCGCCATATGCATCGATATCCTCGTGTTCCTGAGGCCAAGCATTACATACGTGGTAGCGTTTGAGGAAAGCAGGGTTGCAACTGCGGCACGCATAGAGTTTCATACAATAATAACTTGAAGGGAAACTGGCGCTAGTGTCAACGCTAACTCTGAGGAGGTGCTTACGTTTCGATGGGGATGATGGGTAGTTCTGGAACCGTATTGCGTACAATCGAAAAGGGTCTATCGCTCCGCATATTGTTTTAGATGCCAAGCAGCTGACGGTCGAGCCTGTTTCCTCCGCCGTTGTGTGGGTGCCGTTGTGCGGTGTCCACACCCCCAGTGCTGATGATGATTGTGGCAGGATTACCCTAGGGACTGGCCAACAAAAGAATCCATGACGAGATAGCTTCGCGTTCAACCACCGTCGTCATCTTCCCGTCGAAGAACTCTGACTACCACACCCTCCCTGCGCATGCCTGGCCAGGCACCGCTGATGATAATTGTGGCAGCATACCGCTAGATATTGGTCAACCAAAGAGTTCATCACGAGATAGCTTCCCGTTCAACCACCGTTGTCTCCTTCCCGTAGCGGAACCCTGAATAGTAGGCGACGCATTCGTCTTACCCTCTCCGATGCTCCTCTCTTCTCCGGCATTCCTCCTCTCCTCTCCAATGCTCCTCTCCTTTCCGGGATTGCGCAATTAAACGACAACACCTGTCGCTCCGCGCGCGATATTGCGAAGCAGCTTAGGGTTAGAGACGTGGAGGTAGCCGCTGCATACTCCGCTGGGGACGCCACTGTAGATCCGCGGTATAAATGACGCGTGCGTGCGCTCCGCTCCCGTAATTCTCCTCCCAAAACGCCGCGATCGAACGGAAAACTAATGGGAACTTGAGTCGACCCCATGGCTGCTTCGCATACTACTCAGGGTTCCCCTACGGGAAGACTGTGAAGTTTTTAACTTTATTTCTTCTTCTGGTACTTGCGCACGTGTTCTAAGCATGTTCTTTCCATCGGGATAAATCATTCAGTTGATAGTTCAGCGCTCGTCTTGCGTGTTCTTCCGTCTCGTTCCGCATGTTTCTGCTGTTTAAAATAGCACAACACTGTGTTCTATGTATGCGGAAGTCAGTTCACTCCGTGTAGCTGGGGTGTTTTCTTTTTCAGGGGGCAAAAAGCAATAATGAAAGTGTATCAAGCTATGAGCACACATAAAGATGTCAACCGAGTCTTGCCCCAACTCACCCAAAAATTTTGAACTTTGAAGACTATCAACACTGCAGCATTTTACGTTGATTTACCACGACTCCTTCATTAATTATATGTAGCGACCAGCGTTTTGCTTTGCTTGGGGAACTAGCGTGGTTAGGTCCGGTCCAGGAATTAACATCAAACTACCTCATAAAGGCGTGGCCCACCTAAATTAATGTCAACTAACATCAGTAGTAGCGTTTTTCGGATAAAATGTTGCACTCTTGGTGTTGGTGTTAAACTTAGCTATCAGTTCTCGAATATTCTCTACCCTACTGCAGTTATGATCCCGTGAACTAACACACATTTTCTGCAAGTATAGTCATTGAACAAAACTATGTGTTTCCGGCTTTTCCACAACAAGTCGTCCTACATAAAGTTGAAATGTAACGCACTTACCTTCCAACGATTTCTCGGAGAACTCCTCAGGTAGATCATTCCTGGAAGGTAGCAGTGGGTCCAAGATCCTCCATGCGAATCCAATGTAGAAAATAAAAACGAATACTCCAGCTCCCACGAAAACAAAGGGCCGCCACTTCGCCATGAATGCTCTGAAAATGTAATAATAATTACCAGGGAAATAAACCTATCGGCCATTTGAACTTGGGATGGTTGACCAAAGCCACTTCCTTTTAACCTCCCTGCTGAAGTAATAGTCATTTTCAGTCTTTCTAGATATTGAGAGGTCAACACTCATTTGCTATATAGAAAATACCGGGAACCCTACGTCGGCCCGATGCGGATGTCTCGAAACGTACACGAAAAAAGGGTGTCCGGAATTTGCGTTTTTTTTTTATTTTCATTATCATCTTCCCCATCATCATGAACCTGGCTGTGTTCACTGTAGAACAAAGTCATTTTCCAAGCGTTTGCCGCCACGTCTATCGCGAGCTTCAAGGGTACATTACTTACGAATTTTTGTTGTTCAACGCTGAATCCAGTCCTTGCTCCGCCCCTACTTTGTCTATGCTTCATTGTAGCTACTCCATTAAACGAATGGTTGACCTGTTGTCCCTACTACATATTCAATGCGATTTCAATGCCATTTCTTTTGCTTACATTGAAGTGGAACGCCATCCACACGGGTTTTGATGAATAAAAGGTACTTGATCACTACATTGAGTTGGAGGCACAAAGGGGGGGGGGGGCGGGGGGGTGTTAGGTGAGTTGTCTTATGCCAGTACGTAAGAGTATCTTAAATAGTAGTAAACCAGTCGCCAAGGCAACAATGGCTTACACAAGGCATTCAAGCAACAACATTCGCTTGGTAACCTTGTTGCGTTCTTGCCAAGGCAACAAACAGCCCTAAGGCAACAAGACTTCAAGCAAATGGTTACACAGTCGGTGAAATAAAAGACCCCCGATACGCTCTTGTACGCTACACTGAGCTTAAAGGGTCTATGAATGCAAAATAAATGTTTATTTTAATAAAAACACCCCTTTTATTCGGTAGAGCAACGATAAAAAATTGATCGCAGTTAATACGAATATTCTACATAAAAAAAGACAATAGAGAAGGGCAGACTCCTCCGCCACTTTAAGTAAAGGTCTTTATGACGCCACATAATATTTATAAAGGACT
This sequence comes from Haemaphysalis longicornis, assembly GCF_048455015.1. NCBI lineage: Eukaryota > Metazoa > Arthropoda > Arachnida > Ixodida > Ixodidae > Haemaphysalis > Haemaphysalis longicornis. Next base: position 126,275,786 of record NW_027526295.1, on the reverse strand, counting down.
AGCGGTAGAACCCGGTGCTGCTCGGGTGGGCCATTATATTAAGGACAGCAATTGGTCTTTGTTAGTCGCAATATTAGGCTACTTCATTGGGAAGTGGTACACACTCGGGAGCGCCTACCTGCTGTCAGTACATAGGCTCCCACTGCAGGCGCGTCGTGGTAATGTGAAAGGAATGGTACTCTGTTTTACTCCAAATCTCTCTAAACAAATTGCACCACGGTGGCGCGTTTGAGTGACTGAGTCAGTGAGTGAAAAAGCTTTTATTAAGCGGGCGAAGTGGGAGTGGTTCCCAATTTCAGAAAACCATGTGATGAGTGGGCAGCCTTCGCTCTGGAGGAAGTATTGTCTGGACACTCAGATCGCTGTTAGTCACCAGGTTCTCCCACAGTTCAAGGTTTGGAAAAGTGGATGGAAGAAGGAGATGCTTGATTTGCTTGCACTCTTAATATGATTTGAGAAAGAGTGCCAGGTTGCAAACACAACTTGAATTCGGCAGGAGATCGCGCTGGGAACACGTGATGGAGGCCGGCTGGGTGAGGGGTATTCTTCCTCGTAAGAAGTGCTATCTCAGAAGATATGAACAATGCTCATCGGTACAGTTTTATCATAAGTACAATGGGCTCTCCTGCGCGAGGCGCGAGGTTGCAGTAAGTCCCAGCAGATGCCGAGGGCTAACCTTTGTGCTTTTTACTGGTACATCTTCTCTTTTACATTTATGATATATGACACCTGCTCCTACGGGAGACGCGTAGTTGCCGAAGGTGTCAACAGATGGCGACCGCTAAGCAAACTCGGGAAAACTCAACTGAATTTTACGTCCAAAAGGATGCGGATTAAAAAATCTCGCTGGCCTTCTTATCCGCATGTTAGGACAAAATCCTGAAAGTGGGTTTGGGCAATTAAATGGGCAGCATTTTCAAGAAAAACGAATGGGAGATATCAACTGGCTGGGTGGTAATTTGCGAACGTGTAAAAACAGTGTTTTCCCGAAATCCCGCTTGCGTCTATTGGTAGGGTGTCATTGAAAAATGTTGTATAACAGTGTTGAGATACGTGAATAAGTTGCCTATCTCAACAAAAACCAGTTCGATATCTCAGATGGCGGGCGTTAAAAAATTAATATCTGAAAAACTATTTTACCGCTTTTCGCTCTCCTCGGGGTGGAATTTTTAAAATTTTAAGAAATATTGACCTCCAACACCGTAATCAGAATGTGCCCTTGCAATCTGTAGCCGTTTTAAAGAGCGCTTTGGCTAGACGTGTACATAACCTGTCAGGCCTTTTTGGCTAATCAGCCGTGCCATTTGTAAAAAAAAATTTCACCCTTCTAGCGGCGCCACAGAGCGAAATCCTTAAAAACGGTTCTGTGCATTTGTATGAGTAACATATTTCAGCAAAAATTAGTTGGAGAACTGAATCGGTGAAAGATTTATTTGAGAACCTTTAGGAACACTGTTTTAGTTCCGGAATGCGGAATCACCTCGCTGGTGTAGGTTAGGGCGAAATCGAAAAACTACTTTTTAGGTATTGTTAAGGGCTACTTATATCAGCAAAAAGCGCTTCGATATGTGAATGGGTGACCGAGAAAATCACGAATTCGCGAAACCACAATTTCGCCCTTTTCTTCGGTTAGGAGGGCGATTTCTGAAAAACCCGCCTTAGTGAGCACCTACTCAGTGACGCAAATAAACTCGTGAAATTTCAAGTCTCCAGGTCTAACAGTATTGGCTTGGCGTTGATGAGTCAGTCAGTCAGCCTGTCGGGCACTTCTTTTTATAGGTATAGATTGGCAGCCGCCTTTTCGAAGTTACTGGCATGAAATATGACTGCGCTATTGTAGTACATTGAAAAGTAAATAAATACCGCGCAAAACGCAGGATAGAAAGGACGCAGTAGTTGTTTCCTACAATGCTAAATACTATTTTCGATTTCAAAATTCGCCGTTTTAACGCTTTCATTCAGAGAGTGGCGTGATATGATTTGTAAACCCTAACCACGTTAATGGGACTTTTTTGCAGAATATACCTCACATACGTCAATGTGCTTAATGGTATTCAGAATTGCACTACACTTGTATTGTAATAACTCTCGTCACAATTGACTTGGTGCTTTAGGTTGTAGGGTAGCCATGGGCATTTAAAAGGGACACTGAAGTGAATTTGTGAAGCTCCCGTTTTTGCTTGCACTGCGTAGACTGACTCAAATTACCACACTTTTCATCGTTTATGTGGTTGATAAGTCGGTACTTATTTTATAAAGAGCGAAAGAAGAAAAACTACCTTGCGCAGTTTGCGGCGGCCGCACCAACTGAAAGCTGTGACGTCGGGAGGAGATGCACCGTGATTGGACGATGTCCAAGATTAGCATTCAAACAAGTTTCGGTTTATATTTCTGTAAAACAACCTGCTTGAGATCCGACAGCACCGTTGGATGGGCATTTTTGATATCTCAGTAATCGTCATACCGCGCTTCTGCGATGTTATCGGCTGTAAAATGCCGATGTTAAGCCTCCCAGGACGGCTTGGCACCGTAGCCGTCACTAGCCGAGGCCCACGAAGTAGATGAACGCCCTCCGCGTCCCCGCAGACGCTCAAATTCCATGCGGGTTCCCCCCATATTTGGAGCTTGCCTCACTCATACCTGAACCGTAAAAAGCGTGTTCGCACCAGGCCAAGGGTCTGTTGATTCTGGTCTGCGGCCACTGCCCGCAAGCAGTCGGTGCTAGCAACAGCACGCCAACGAGAACTCGCTAGCGCGTCAGTGTCAGCCTGCGCGCATTCTGTGAACTAGTTCGTGGAGCAGTGAACGTTACGGCCCAAAAATGGTGAACTCACTATAGAAAACATCGGCCGAAAAAGGAAAAGTCAACTTATAAAAAAAAGCATGTACCCCCAGGGATTCAAGCTTGTGATTTGAAAAATTCTCGAAATAACATATCTAGCGCTCCATACCACTCGGCCACGGGGACCGCTGCCAGCATTGGAAATATAGGTATATATTGTATTACCAGTTTATACTTTTATTTAGTTTTAGCATTTCAAGCTGCTTAGGTGACAATTTGTTGTATAGCGCTCGTGCACCTAGCGTTCCCCAAATTTCCACAACATCTCACGGCTAGCAATTGCATTTCTTAGACGGAAAAGCGTTCGCAGATTTGTGGTCCGCTGCGCTTGTTCACCCAGTGGAAAAAAGTGCTTCCTGCTCCCTAGTTTTACGCTGTAGGGTAAACGTTTCAGTTTATTTTATTTCGGTAGTACGTATATCAATTTCGCTAACTCTACTACTGCCTTCAAGTGGTCTTATATTTTCCTACTGGCGTACCAGTCAGCGAAGCGTCGCATGTGCGCTTGTGCAGCGCTTGTGTGGAGCGACCTGGACTAGGATCTTGATACAGTGTACAATTCTAACAAAGTAAAGAAAGGAAATGCACATTCTGCCATCCACAAACGTGTCGTGGCTTAGTTTCAAATAAGCGAAGGAATTGCGACAACTCGTCGGCTGCTGGCGGGCTAAATTCTGGGCCGACTGACCCTTTAGGAAGGCCGGCGAGCCGTGCAGTAGCGCAGTCAAGCCAAGTCATCTCCTCCTGACATTACCCGAAAACACAACAAAAAATGGGCGATGATTCAGAGGGGAGGACAGCTATTTAGAAATTATTTGTCGACTAAATAAATTCGCGTAAATGCACTCAGAGTGGTCGAAACATCGTCTATGGACTACGGACTACACTGTGCCCTAGTAACACGCAATGTTTACAAATCACTTGAGTGTTCCTTTAACCTGCTTCAACAGCACTTTTTATTTGTCTTCCTGGAACGTAGTTGCGAAGTAAACGAGGTTCTGTTCAATTGAATTGTTTTGTTTGATTGCATAACTTACCCGCTAACCGCTAGTTAACACAATGAGAATCATATTTGATGTGTTCGGTTTATTGCGTCACTGTTGGCGTCCTGTAGAGCAAAATTTCATTTTTTTTCTATATTTGTTGCATTTGTGCGAGTAACATAGAATCATTTCTGGCTATAATAGATCTCACCGTTCTCCCGAAAGACACTTCATTCAAACCGAACAATTAGAGCTCCCGACCACAGAATGCTGACACTGACACCATTCTTTTTTTGTTTCTTCTAACCTAACCTACTTAACTAAAGATGGGCCTAGTGAATTCGCTACGGTCTTAACCTAATAGCGCGTGGTGTAGATATGCAGTAATTCCTACTTGAGTAATTTTAGTAATAGAATCTGCAAAATTAACTGAGATAGTTTACGATTATTTTGCGAAAGAGGTTACAATGTCCATTAGCTAATATAGCAAAGCACTTTGACGCCCATACGCTAAATGCGCGTTTCACCAAGGGGATTTGCCGAGCGTGGCGCAGTCAGAAAGAATCATGACGACGCCTATGCGAAGACACAATCGCACCACGACACGCTCTTCTATATGTCTGTGCGTTGCAACTACAATGTACTGCACAGGGTCTAGCTCAGCGGCAGCTAAAACTGTATCACTAACGAGAACGCTGCCAGGAAAATGCAAGGGGAGACTAAACTGCCGCATGGTCAGCGAAGAAGCAAACACTGCGCTAAAATCTCCAGTATAGCCTTCACCAGCGCAAGCGTTACGACGCTAACACTATGCACTAGACACATATATCTTTGAAGATGAAGATAATTTAGCTTCAGGAAATAATATCTTCGATCATACGAACTATATCACATGAATCATGGAGTAGGTTGAAACCAAAACTAATGGTATCGCATTCGTACGCGTAAGCAGCTTTAAGTGTCGTTTCAATCGTTCTATATTTTCGATTTATTGGCCAGCCTTTGGGATTTTGCTGTGACGCCGTCTCCTGTGGTTTAATTTGTCCATTCCCATTGTCAGCTTTGCCTAACCGCTGCCATACCATGCTGGCGCAAAGACTGAGATAAGTTTGGACCCTTTGTGACGAAAGCGCAAGAAACCCAGAAAACACTTCCGGAAATTTGGCTAATGCCCAATAAAACTGAGCATAAGCCCTCGGCAGCCATACTGCTCGAGAGAGAGAGAGAGAGAGAGAGAGAGAGAGAGAGAGAAGTTCTTTATTAAATAAGGAAATGCAGAGAGGTTTCAAAGAGCATGGGGATGTGTATGCCAGTAATGTCGGGCTGCGCGGCCTGAGCTGCTTTCTGTCCACGTTCCCTGCGGGGACGTCGAGTTGAAGGGGAGGCTGCGTCCGGTGAGCGGACATCAGGTGCGGCATGATTAATTGTGGTTGTTGGATGGTCCCGTGTGGCCTGCGCCTAGGACTTGCTTGTGGGAGCTTCGCCCTGAAGCGCAGGGTTATTTTAAGGCACAATCACAGGTGGAAACACAACTTCTGAGTTTGCTGGTGGGTCGTGACGGGAAGGAGCTTTCCCTTGTACTTGCCCGACACTGCGTGAAAGAGTAGCTGCCTTTTTCTTCGGGCAAGCTGCTTACGACGCGGGATGCGGGCCGCCACAGTTTTCGCATCGTGGTTGATTGCGCGAGGTGCAGTCTTTGTGTGGGTGGTCCCCAGTGCATATTTTGCAGCGAAGGTTTCCTCTGCAGTTCCTGGCGATGTGGCCGTGTTTCTGGCAGTTGAAGCACTGTGTAGCAGATCCAGCGTACTCTTCGACGGGGAAGCTGTTGAAGCCAAGAAACACCCGAGCTGGCAGAGGTGAACCTGGCTTGAACTCCAAGATGACAAAGCGTCGGCGGGTGTCAGCAATTATTTCATTTTCATCTCTTATACGTAGGTGACTTGCCGACGGGCAGAGATAACACCTTGGTCGCTCAGTTCCCTATTGCCTCTTCAGTGTACTGAAGGTGGACACCTTGGATTTTACCCTACGTTGCCATGTACGATCGTGGCACGCGCACCTCAACTGGTACACCAGCAAGGGTGGAGACATGTAGAAGTCGGTTCGCTGCAGCCAGTGACGACACGGTCACAATACGCCTACCGTCCTTGGTCAGGCGATGTGTTCAAACGTTTTCTTGTGCCGTCGCCACCACTTTTGACGCCAATACGTTGGGGTTGGCTTTCCAAAAACTACAAACTTCAGCTGGTTCAAAGACAACAGAAATCCCGGCGGCTCGCTTTTTCTTGTAAGTGACAAGGGTAAAGTCGCCTTGGTTTACTTCTATGTCAGTAGCGTCAGAGCAAACGTTCCGATCGGCGGTCTCTTGGTCAGTAGCACGCTTTTTAGGAGCTGAGGGGCTTTCCAGGTTATCATCGGGAGTGGATTCATGCGAAACTGCAGGAGTACCTTAGTGGGGTCCGCTTGGAGTGGCCAGGCCCTGGCTGGTTTCATCCAATAAGGCAGCATGAAGCGCAGGCGATGACGGCACATTGCTGAGCTGCAGGGTCCGCACGCAGCTTCGCTGAAGCCGTTTGACACGGGGCGTCCGCCCTTGTGAAGTCACTGGGTCCTTGTAAGGAGGCAGCGCGAAGGATTTCAGTCACAGCATAGAGGTATAAGTACACAACGCCGAAAAACTCCAGAGCAGCAAAACAACCAGCCGGTTGAGCCGATCTTCGCCTTCCTCGCGCTCATATTGCTCGAACCACACACTTTTTGCCCGGTATCGTGGTCATATGCAATAAGGTCCAAATAAATTATTTGATTTCGTTTAATGTCTTCGGTCTTTATTACTACATACATTGTCACTTCAAATTTTTCACCGTAATTTAAGTGACGATGTGTTTCATCCCGTCTGTCGAAAAAAAAAGTTTGGGTTCGTTGCACAAGTTTCGAACCGGTTCGGGGAACTTGCTCGCCAAGTTGAATTTCAAGGGAGGTTAAAAAAAGGTGATTCCTTCTTTAAAACAATTGTGCTAACAATTTACGCAGAAACAAAACTTGAAAATACCGCATTTTGCCAATAACTCCACCGTGCAATTCCAAAGACAAGTGAAAAGAATGCGACCGCATAACTGGGAAAACCGACGCAGTAGTGACGATTCATTAGGCCCTTTCTCGCCTAGGGAACTTGTTTCGGGTGTATTCACGAGAGATGAGCAGGTGTGTCCGGTCGACATGTCCAGATTGGACGAAAATTAAACACAAACAGGGAATTCGAGATTTAGTAGTATTTGTCTTCATTTCCTATTCTTCGTGTTCATTTTAGTTTACGGAGCAAAAATGGTTGAGTTTAAAACAGCACTACACAGAAGATAGGTCGCGCGTTTTGCCGTAGTTAAAAAATCAACATAATACCGGACAGCATAAATATTTTTTTTACTTTGACTAGTTGATACCAAAGCTCTTTTTTATCCCGTGACTCAAATACATGTTCAACTATTTTGTACTTCTGTAGCTACAAAGCACGAAATATGATCATATAGCTGTACTACAGGGATATAGTTAAGTGGTTTGTTGCAAACTAATGGCGTGGCATACGTGAAATGGCCGGAACAAACTTGTGCGCTTTACTAGTTGTAAGCACCTATTACATCATGCATTATACGCTGTGACGACAGGTTCGTTTATGCGAAAGGTCGGACAAAAATAAAGGACGTCTAGAGAAATCCATCACTACGTTTTGTGCTTATTCAAGGGGGAATTAAGGTGCAAAACTAGCGCAAACTATACGAGTATGAACTCAGCGCAGAATATTTTAAAACCCACGTGGCTGGCCGTTTCTTAGGTCTTGATCAATGCTGTCTCGTTTTAAGTTACGAATGCTCTCTCGTATGATGCTTCAAAGCTATGCTGTGCTATGGGGTGCGTGTATATTTCAGAGAGGCAGAAAATGTTTTTGACCGCCTGGGAAAGTTAATTAACGTCGCAATATCGACACAAAGGTGTATCGCTTTAGTTTTTTGTATCAGTCTGTAAAACTGCCGCCTCGGGCAGTGATCGAACATAGAGCCCTTTCAGCTGGCTTATCCACTGAACCATTCAAGCTGATAAAACTTGTAACAGATGCACACTTTTCATTGTGTGGTATTTAGAGAAAAGTATCAAAAGCAAGTAGGAAGTACGCTTAGACTGGCAGGCTCTTCTCTTGCGCAGTGCAGCAATCTTTCCGGCTGATTGCTCCTAGGCAGTCGCATCGCAGTCGTGATAAAATATGGATGTTTTATCACGACTCCATAATGACACAAGTGTATTTTCCTTCGTTCAGCCTTGCAACCAGCAGCAACATGCCTTTGCAAAATTGGTGCGCATCTCATTCCCCATGTTGCGGCCATTAATAGAGCGTTGATAGTGTTGTCATTGCGTTGAAAGGGACTGCCTGAGAGAGGATACGAGGTTATCATGCGTGAAAGAGAAACGTCTGAATAGCATAGACTACGCATTATCGCTGACGGGTGGTCGAAACGTTTCGCCGTGAGCGGGTAACCGTTATCTAAATTTTAGTTTCAATTCCGCATCGGGTTGAGTGGGCTCGAAAAATATCGGTTCGGGTTTGGGTTCGGATCCTGCAAAAATACTGGTTGACTGTCGGTCCAGTACCGTGCTTATTCTGCGTAGTTTGTGCCGAGAAGCTGGTTTCGTACCTCGTAGCATTAATTATATTATTATGGAAGATAGACGCGGAAACTAAAAGCAGTGACAGCCATCTATGTTAAAGACGTGTTATGAAACCTATAGATGCCTATTTCTAAATAATTTCTGGATTTCTCTTTCGTCATTCTGTTATTATTTCGACATACTTTCTCGCGCACTGCGCGGCAAAAGTGTACTACTGTATTTCTTTCCGTTCGTCATCGTTTGTCCCCCACTGATTCAACTTACGTGGCAGGCAGTAAAGTATTGTGATGATGTAAAAAAGGACAAGGTGTCTCTGCGGGTATGCAAACGGGTTGACGTGAATTTCTGATACAATTCCCGTTGGTACTAGTACATATGACAAAAGAATTGGGGCAGCTTTGCACTAGTCGCGCGAAGTCTGTCCAACAGCGTAGCTGGGTGACTTTCCTAGCCTATTCTTGGTTCGGCTGAGTTTATGCATGCTTGGAGACTTGGCCAAGTTTTCCTTCTGCTTAAGCTTGAAGACTAGGTCAGGTTTTCTCCGTGTTGTCGTCGTAAACATCCAACAGAGCAAAGAACACTCGGTCATTAAAGTCTGTATAATGTACACGAACTTGTAAATCTGGACCATTTGCAACTTCATGACCTGTCGCCGCCGCTGTACTGGCACGATATTCCGGATTAGACCGAAGTCGTCGCAGCAGTTGCCATGTAGCGCCGCGATGGACTTCGCACCGCGGTTCCTCTTGTTTGGGAGTGATTCTGTTCTTTTGTCGTACCATCTCTCTCTTCGTCGGAGGCACGCTGCTGAACCTCACGTAGATTTATGAACTTGACGGCGAAAGTTCTGCATGTCTGGCAGGCCGGGATGGTTTTGTCCGTATGCTTTTACGTCTCTCCCAGCGTGGAATGCGTCAGTACGCACTCACCCCGGCGGCAACCAACTTCGCGAACCCGGCGTCTGAAGCTTGAGCGTTTTTGTGTTTCTCGCTAGAGGGGCAAACGCACGTGACTCTCCAGTAGAACAGTAAGCGAGACACCACGCCATGAACGCTGGGCAGAGTCCTGTCAAAGGTACAGCGGTGCCGGCCCGCGCGATTTCCTCATCGCTCGGCGAGATTTCCCTGCGCACGTTCGCCAGCCCAACGCCAGCTCAATCAGCATCGCTGCTACAATAAACCCTTCTTGTGAGTTTTATAACCACTTTGTTTGAGGTTAGGATACCGCGGATTCTCGGTTTTGGTAAGAAATCTGGGTGAGCCAAAATTCAGCTCGTAATTTGAAGCAAAAACGCCAATCCTTCAACACAGCCAGGAGCTTGTGTGAGCACGTTTGTTTGTTTCTAGATATCTTCGGTTCTTTTTTGACGGGGTACTTGGTTCATGTGTCGTGATAGCGTTCTTCATTTTGAATTTTACTCCTGATTTCCACCCTGGCCACCCTCCTGACCTGCAACGCTGGGTGCATGGACCGTGTTACCGACAACTCCTGAACTTTATACACAAAACTAATCTGTTCGTGTTTCTGTAAGCGCTTACATCTATTATGCCGCAGGGCAAACTTTCGAATAAAAAAAAAACTACTGTTTTGTCGTCGAGATAGAATGGTCGCCTGTAGTCCGGACTCTGGCATGCGGAATGTTGAAGTGTGAGGGAAGCGTAAAGACTTTCCCCTCAAGGGTTCTAGGCTCGAATTATTTCCAATAATCGGATAGCCCCGGTTCAAGACAATTTATGGAGCCTGATGTATATCAAAGACCATCCACTCGAAGCACGACTTTCCTGAAGAGTTCGTACTTTTCTTTAAAATATTGCGGCGACTAAGCTTCACTGGTTATTTGCTTTCTCCCAGCGGAAAGGCTTATAATGTTTTGTTTTGTTTTTCTGTGCCTTGTGTGTCGTTGTGCGTTGAGTTCGTTGCAGCGCTGGGCGTCGGGATTATGGAGTATTTTCGGGTTTCTTAGTGCGCGTTTCGAAGAAAACGTTTTGCCGGCCGAAGAGCCCCTAAAGCCGAAGGAGGGAGCATTTGTGCCCAGGGCACCGACTGGAAGAAAACCGTACACCGCAAGACACTGTTGTAACTCGCTCGTCAAGGACGTCGTCTTGTTTGACACGCATCCGAAAGTTGTCCACCCACGTTTATGTTCTCTGTGACTGCCCCATATTCCTCTGCCCTTGTGTGAGCTGGTATCCAAGATAGGTAGAGAACAACCTATGTCGCTATGGTACTACGAAAAGAAATAATTGTAAATAGAGTATACGGGGTAGGGCTTCGCGACCACGTTTTTCTAACCAGCTTATTTTAGTGCTAAGCACTCGCTCTTCGATGAAAGATACGTGATTGCCCACATGTCATTTAGTGCAGCAGTAGCCACGTGATTTCATGGGCCCTCCTGCGGCTTCGCCTGCAATTGAATCATTAGGTAGGTGAATAGTGGCCGACTTTATTTTTGTTCTTTCGTTTAAGCGTAAGATTCTGCACACGGAGTTGGAGTTGGCGATGTAATATAACGAAGAAGTGATGACCTCGGAAATATGGCAAAAAAATTTATTGAGTTCTTCTCAGGTGAATTCTAGCTAGGTGGATGGCGTGCGAACTTTCTGTGTCGTTCGTGAGGAAGCCGTATCATAATGCTTTTTGCGAAATGAGAGACTCCAGTCTTATCCTATTGGCAACGCTATTGTGCCCGACCACAATGGGTGGTGCCCTACGAGATTCAGTGAGACATGGCTTGGGGCGGTAAAGACATTTTCGGTATTTTCGAAGCCTTCATAATATCGTGGCGGAAATATACGCGATGCTATGGTAAAAGTTGCGTGCTCACTGGAGTCGTGCTTCCAAACGATCAAATCTGTTTTGTTGCAGGCGTATTTGGCGTTGATGTGGTATGTTCGAGATTCGGGGTGTTTCGAACTGTCGGTTTAGTTGGCGGTATACGAAGTCGATACACAATCTACCTCAGTGAACGACCAAGCTTTGTTTAGCTGTTATATTTGCTGAGACCTAGCGAACGTACTAACTGCCGCATGGTGCATGCCACGCGTCATTGCGTGCAAACACCTTTTGGGGTTTTGTCAAACCGAATATATGATGTTAGAAAGACGAACGCAAATAACAACCCAAGTGTGCCTCCTTCGGTAATGCCGTTTCATGAAGTATATCTGTGCACATGTGATGATGGTGTTTCCACGGATTCTTTGGGACGCATTTGATTTTGTTTATAGGTGAGCGTGATAGCGCTAGCATTCTGGCTCAGAGAGAGAGACAGCAAAATTTTGCAATATAAACAGCCGAAAAAATTACAAGCGGATCCATGAATCTTTTGCATTCTCTTCTTCTCAATCACTGATTTAGCCTAGTGTTCCCCACCAGTCCCAGAAATTTACTTCTTGTCTGATGTAGGAAATACTAGATAGGGAATCTAAATCTAAAATAAAACTTTAGGTTTTTTAAAATTGCTGTCGAATTGTCCACATTTAACATGAACCGAATGATAGAGCTCTGCACAATCACTGCAGGGGTCTTCCGATCTTCCCAAATAAGTCAATGTTCCCCGTAAACACTCATCGCTCACCTAACTTTGCATTTACTAATATCTCCGACCTATCCCATTTACGATTTTTAAATACTCCCTCTGAACAAGCTGTACTGAATTCTGGAAGGACAGCTTCTTCCGTTGACGCTCATCTGGATAGTGAAGTGTTCACTCTGCTCATGAAGTAACATGCTTCCAGGCTGTGTCCTAAATGTAAGTCCTCTGTTCTCTGGTCTCTCATTGACACCGTTACTGCAGAGTAGTACGATTATGACATATTTTTTTCCTAGCATGCTAATGCTGTTTAAATGCTCTACGATACATTCTAAAATTTGATATGGCCTTTTTGTGACAAGAATCTGATTTATTGTACATCTTCCTTTCCCCAAAACCATCTTGTCAACATGTCTCTTTAAAATTTGGGGCGTCGCTGATGTGGTACACTTTTACCTTGGTAAATAAGGTATATGCAGTACGCAGTTCGCTTATGGGTCTCCAACAGCTACGCTAGTTGACAGAGTTCTACTGGTGAATTAAATCTTCGTTGATGTTTTTAGGCTACTGGTACAATAACGTCTTGACATATTGCGAAATACTATTTCAACACTAAGTAGTGCGATGGTTTTTCCACCTATTATTGGATCCGTGGTTTTATTGCCGTCCCCGTCGGCTCCGCCGTTTCTGCCCTTCAAAGGGGATCGCTTTTCATCAGTTGGTCGTTAGCTACTGTAGTAACACCATGAACAATAATTCTCTACATAATATATTCCTGGCTTAACCTTGTTGGTGTACAGTTTGGCATAGATACTTTTCGATAATTTTATATTCCGTCTTATTGTTGGCAATGTTGTCTTATTATCCATGACTGGATAGCACTTCACTAATAGAAAATATTCCACTATTTGTTCTTGCGATCATTCAGTATTTTCAGTGTTAATTCACTGAATTTATTCAATTTTTCTTCTTAAAACTGTGTCGATCACACAAGAATGCTGGCTATGTATTCACCGGTAGAGAAAAATGAAAACGACATACAGGTGAAACAAGTTATAGTTTGTGTTATTTAATCTCAAATGTAGAGGCGAGCAGTCATAAAAACTGGTCCATTCGGTGCAATGATTGCTTAGACAATTTAAAATGCCCCTGCCCAACGTAGTAATAAAGACTGCAGAAAATTTCCAAAGTCACTTTTTCCAGCATGTTCTAAAGTTCAACGTTGTTTTGAAACTTTGATTATCAATAGTTTTATTGCGAAAGAGGCTTGGTCATCTTTTGGGCCACTAGAACAACCAGTATCAGCATTCTTGAAAAGTGAATTCCCAGATAGGCGTCGAGGCGTCAACTACAGTGGGCAATTTATATACCAAACGTAAACAAGCTGTTGGAATAAAGCACCACTCACAATCAATGAACTCTTCGAGCGCTAATACCGGCTTATAAACGAGACCTGAGCGGATGTTTTGAGTCACGTACACCAGGTGAGTGGACTCGTAGTGCTATTTACTTAGGAAATACCCACTAGAGTCGGGTTGTTGTTTTTACAGACGTTTCCATGGAGGAGAGCTTCCGGTTGAACTTTCACTGCATCTCTTGTGTGTCACTGAGATAAATGAAAGATGCAGTGTTTTATTACCTGTAACTGCTTTTAATGTTCTCACGCTCAGGCGCACTGCTCCGCACTGTGATAAATGGGACCCTGGTCTTTCCTGATAGCGTAATTATTTTATTTATTATTATTATTATTAGCGTAATTATTATTAGGTTATTATTAGGTTATTATTTATTTTTATTTTATTTAATAACGTAATTATTAGGTTATTAGCGTAAGCAAAATATAAGGCCAGACTAAGGTTCTCAGCCCTACCAGTGGCATATAAGGTCAGAAAAAGGAACCTAAGCGTTGTCGCTGAGCTAATCATGAAAAAGGAACCCACGCGTTCCCGCCAACGTGATCACAAAGGCGACATCGCTGCTGCCTCGCCTTCATGTTGGCCACGCTATGATCCTCACACATGTTGCATATAGCTACGGACCATACAATTGGCATGACAACATTCACTGCGTCAAAATACTTCACTTTGGCTCCACGTTATAACCGCTAAATTTTCCAAATAGGAACACATTGTTTTTCTTCAGAATATCTAGTTCCAACAAATCGCGGCAAGGCAAACGCACTACAGCATGGTTATCACGAATGCTAGAACTTGCTGCTAGCTGATGCCAGTAATGTGCAAGTTAGGTGAAATTATTTATACTCTTATCATCCGCGAACTCAAAATAATTTTTTCGACCTTACCTGCACCGCTCTGAATGCCTTTATAAGAGTCCGAACGGGTAGTGAGACTGAACACCGCTCTGTTTCGGTACCCACACGAACAACTGTCACGATTTCATCAAACACCTGGGCGTTCTCGACCATGTATAGTCGGACAACCTGCCACAGATTACCTGCCCCACATTGAGGAGATGGCGGCAGCCGCTCCAATTTTCCCTTCTGTATAAGTGAAATCGTAATGCACGCGTGAATTCAGCAGATGTTCGCAGGGTTCGACCTTTACACGGCGTGCGTCCGTGCTTCCCCCTGCGATGAGAAATGAAAAGAGTCTCAAAAAATCGCCTTTCACCAAAATCTGCGCCGCCTTTCACCAAAATCTGCGCCAACTCTCGTGACTTTCAAAGACGGTAAAATGAAAGGTTCCAGTTTTTACTCTATCGAGAATAAGTGGCGGATTACTAACCAAATTTCGTTTAACTGGCCACAGGTGTTAGGTCTGTTACATTGTCCACCACTCGGAAACACTTTTCACGATAAACCTCAGCGCTTTGCCGTATTTCTTGGAGCGCAAACAAATTAGCAGCGCTGAATGTTCTGCATAATTAATGTAGTGCAATTAAAGAAAACCAAAAGCAAACAAAAAATAAAATGAGATATCGAGGAACTTATGGCTTGCCACACATTTTTCTGGCCGACAAAAAGGTGTGTTGTCAGGGTGGATACAAAAACGAAAGCTCCGAGGCGAGTTTTGCTTAAAAACATGACTTTTTCTCTGCCAGTGGGCGAAGTCCGACTTCCCGTTTCCTCAGAGAGACTGGCCTTTGAAGCTACCCCGAGTTGCTAACCGCTAGCAAAGCAATCTGCATGATAACTTTGAAGGGATGTGTGTCGGAGGGTTTTACTCGCTTAGCAATGTAGCTTCTGGCCTTGACTTCCTTATTCAGCAACCCCGATTGCAACGGAAGCTGCAAGCCAGCCAGGCTTTCAGCACGTGCGTGCAAGTACACGGGTCAAAAGATGTCCCCAACTCTGGCACTACTTACACTGAATGCGGCCTACTTGGATATTCTCGCCGCAATGTTCCATGATATAACTGCATTGCCGTTACTGTAAAGCGCCGCATTCGAGGATGTACAGGATGAAACCAAAATGAATCGTCTATAACACCGTGTTCTCCCGGAATTTAAACTACAACGAAAATCCTCTGATTGACTACTTTGGAAATAAACGAACTTGGCGGGGTCTCCGTCGCCGACAGAGCTTTCGCAAAGAAACTTGTCGCCACTCTTCTAATCAATCTGATCGCGAAATGACTGACTGACTGACTGCAACGGCTTACTTGCACGAATGCTTTGCTCTGTGGACAGCCAATGCACTCGCCATTTGTACAAGTGCGGCACGCACACACACAGCTGGCTGGCGCCGAATCTTTTCAAAGTGCTACGAGTTGTGCCGCGCCTCCGCCAGATGGCGCCACGGGTCCCGCGACCGAGAGGACGCAGTGAAACATCCCCCTCGCGAGGGGCACGATCAAATGCAGAACATTTCCGGGGGCGCACGACGTTAAGTAGTTTGCGTTACGTTAATGTTGTTGCACTAATGGCAACTGCTGACGAGAGAGCGCTCGTCAGCAGTAATTTGAATGAGTCAACGATATAACGCGCGTTCGTTGCGTCCCATTCTGTGTCGGCTTTGTGGCGCAGTGGGAAGAGCACCATGTACATTGCGTTCCGCCCGCAGGGTCGAGGGATCGAAACCGGGCGCCGGATAGTATTTTTTTTTATATAGTAGGGAGGGGACGGTGCGGACTACGGGCGTCAACGCGGGTGACATCGTGAGTTACTGAGACATGACAAAGCGGGCACCGAAACCACCGTTGCCATCAATCAATAGCTCTATTTTCCATTCTTGCTAACCACGTAAGAGTGAATTAATTCGAAAGGGATAGCGTTTCAGCTGTTCAGGTTGTCTATCCATGCTTTCCTGCTTCTCGGTATTCGTTTGCCTCTTTGCTCACGTTTGTTGCGCGTGACACAATTTCTTGTTCTACCATTACAAATTACCCACTTTATGGCCCTTGCTCCCATACCTGTACGCCCTCCTCAATAGTTGTGGTAAAGTTCCGTTTGTCGGCTCTGCCTGCCGGCCAAAATTTTAGAATAACTTCGAAGCAAAGCGAATATTTCGATGCAGAGTACTCTGTCTAAGCTGCTAGCGTGCAGTGTTGACACAAACGCTTTGACAAAATACTTTGCAAAGTGCCCACTATTAGTTTGCGCATCAAATATTTACCCCCCAAAACAGCTTAGCATTCTGGAGTAATTGTTTGCACTGCTATAGGCGTCAAAACAAATGGTTTTCGAGATTGCGGTGACACCTACAATAACAAGGAACTTTTCCGTCACATTCAGATCGATTCGTAAATTATCAGCGGCCCTAATACACGTATTCACGGGTGTCTACAGCGATTAGGTATATTTGTGTAAAGCCGTTAAGATAGACTATTATAGGCGGTGTTCGGACTTGTTAAGAACGTGTCGCCCTCGTCGATCTTCTCAGCGGGAACGCGATCGTTTTCGAGTTATTATTGCCTAGCATTCGAGGGCCGTGTAACACACCGCATTTCCACAAAAAGGAAGATGTTGCGGAAGTTCCACCTGTAATCGCTATAATAGCGCACATGCAGATACCTTGTCGCACAAAACATCCGAAAACTACAAATAAAAAATACAAAATACGGAAAATGGCGAAAAGCTTAACTCCTTCCATGTCCGAAATTATACAGATTTCACGAAAGTTCCACCTGTAATCGTTATAAGAACGTAAATGGAGTTAATTGGTTAGGGGAAATTGTGAAAAACTGCAAAATAAAAAGAATGTTACATTTACGCAATATGGCAAAACGTATAACGCATGGTATTTCCACAATAATGCACATTTCGCAAAAGTTCTATTTGTAATTGATATGATAGCGTAAATGGAGTTAATTTGTAGAACGAAATTTTTAAGACCTATAAAATACGAAAATTATAAAATAATTAGGGACAGTGGGGGACGGTGTACCGCCTTGCATACCCACAATAACGAAGAGTTTGTGAAAGTTCCAAATGTAATCGTTATAATAACGTAAATAGAGATAGTTGGTGGGAATAAATTTTGAAAATTACAGGATGAGAAAAATATTTAACAAATTTACAGAAAATGGCAAAATGTATATCGCGTGGTATTTTCAGAATGCAGATTTTGCCAAAGTTTCCCCACTAATCGCTATACTAGCGTAAATGGAAATAATTGGTGTAACAAAATTTTGAAAATCTAAATAAGATGAAACATATATAAAATAACTGCAGAAAAAGGCAATCTATGTAACGCCCTGCATTTCCGCATTAAAGCAAATTTGGGGAACTTCCACCCGTAGTCGTTATGCTAGCGGAAATGGATATAATTGTTAAAAAAAAACTATGAAAAAAATAAATAACAAAAACAAAACAAATAGGAAAAATGGCACAACGTATAAACGACATGCGTTTCCACAGGATGCGGATTTTGCGGAAGGTCCACCTATAATAGTTATACCTACATAAATGCGATAAATGGTAGATAGACCGTTAGAAACAGTAAAAAAATTAAAAATACGGGAAATGGCGAACCATGTATCGCCCTGCATTTCCAAAATAATGCAGATTTCCCGAATGTTCCAAATGTAATCGTTATAATAGTGTAAATGGAGATGATTGCTCCAACGAAATTTTGAAAAACTAATAAATAATAAAAATAACATGCAATTACGGAAACTGGCAAATCGTGTAATGCCGTGCACTTCCACAATAATGCAGATTTCCCGAAAGTTCTAATTCAAATCGTTATAATAGCATAAATAGAGATAATTGGTCTGGCAGGATTTATAAAAACCGAAAATTTCAATAAACCTCACAATTAAAACAAGCGGCTTAAGAATGCTGCGTATTAGTAGATAATTCTCTGAATTTGTGCAGCATTTTTTCAGTGTCAAATGGGGCATGAAATTCCGCCTTGCCCGACTCAGACTTGCAGTTCGATACATGCGCTCCAATTTCTCTGTATGCAGACAACCCCCATAAGGCGACTTTTACTGTGAATGAGCCGCGCACGCCAATAAAGCGGCGCCACAAACGCTGAGATTTTCCAGTGTTCACACATTCAAAAGTTATTTTTATTGCGGAATGTGATATATGACTGGCTTAGCGAAAACTCGGTCTTGAAGTTCACATGCCTGATTTTAGCCATCCTAGCATCACGCTACGTTTAATTGCACAGGGTTGAGTTTATGCTTGGGTAAAAAAGTACTATAGCTTGCTTGGGTTTTAATCCGCAGGAGATGGTTACAATGCATCACATTTAATGATGATGTTTGTAGTTTAATGGCGCAAAGCCGACTAAGGGCAAAGAGCGCCAAACAACAGTGATTACATGAAAGTGGCATGAAAGTAAAAGTAGAACATTTCAGTAAAAATAAAGTAAAACACAACGTAATGAAGGTGACTGGTGTAAAGGGCCAGGTTGTCAACATGCATGATATGAAATGAGATGTAACAATTTTACATCGGTAAGAAACTCGAAAACGCGTTTGATTGAAAACAGGGCTTCGTCTCCTAAGAAGTATGACGGGTGTGGTGGAATATGTCGAGTGTAGTTGTGGGAAGTGTTTGCGTCGTGGTGTGTCAAGTGCCTTACATTGTATAAGGACGTGGATCTCGGATAGGGCCTCTCCGCCCCTGCTGCACAGAGGTCTTGGAGACCCCGTGAGAAGGTGCGAGTGCGTTGCATGCGTGTGCCCTATGCGTATTCTAGCCAAGGCGACTTGAGTGTATCTATTAAGTGTGTCGGTGGTGTATGGTCCCAAGTGTGGTTTTATTACGTACAACGTGTTGTCTGTTTGTTCACTCCAGTGTGTTTGCCATGTTTTGCGAAGTTGTTGCCTGATGTGTGGCTTCACGTCGGTGTAGGGTAATGTGGTTATGTCTACTGTATTCGAGATTGTAGCAGCAGCAGCCATTCGATCCGCGGCTTCGTTCCCGGCTATACCACAGTGGCAAGGGATCCAGCAAAGGACCAGTTCAAATTTATGGACATACACAGACATAATACCTTTAAAGATAAGATTTACAACGTGATTTTTTGAAGACTTTGTTGAAAACAATGCCCGCACAACACTGAGTGAATCTGTATAAATAATGGATTGTGGGATGTGGCTTTGAAGTATATGATTAACAACAAGAAGTACACCTTAAGCCTCTGCCGTAAAGATGCTAGTATAACTGTTTAGAGTTTTAGTGACATTAAGGCCGGGTCCATGCGCAGCGCAGGACACAGAGATGGAAGTCTTAGAGGCATCCGTATAAAATTCAGAACACTGATACTTCTGGAAATACAAGAAGTGCTGCTGAATTGGACATGTGGGAGCTCGGTTTTAAGTGCGAATGCACTTTATAAGCGACCCCAAACCATCCACCGCCGGCGGCGGCGTCCGCAGTGCTCCTCTATATTTAAAAAAGAAACAGCATCCGGCGCCAGGTTTCGATCCGAGGACTTTGCGGCCGCAGCGCGACGCTCTACCGACTAAGCCACGGACGCCACGCTGATATCAGTGTGAGTAATGCGCCTTATATCTTTAACGCATTCAAACTACGTCGTCAGCGGCGTGCGTTGGCGACTCAGCGGCGTTATAGCGGCTTGATAACTGCGTGGTGTACACGTGATACTACAAACCCGATGGAAGAGATGGAAGAGAAGGCGGAGAGGCGGTGGGCTGCGGGGGCCGAGCGCAAGCGCCGCAAGCGGGCCGACAACCGTGCATTCGCACTTTCACATTCTCCCCCTCGGGGAAATGCGGGGGAATTTTTTTTATCTACATGTGTGAAAGATGTGTCGCATGACACAGGGCGGAGATGCCATGGTGCTATGAAATTTGTTACAGAACTTTGGATGGTGTCTAAAAAGGAGACAGCAAGCTCTGACGCTTCCTCTCTATCTCTGTAAGAGAAGGGCGCAGAGAACGATGGTCGATTTAAAAAGAGTTCGGTCATCGATGTATCTTGAAAAACTGATTTAAAAGGATGGCGAGGCATTCATGAGGTTTTAAAACCATAAAGCAGGTCTGTCTAAGCTCGCTGACGTTCTAGGCTCCATTTGTTGCACTCTACATACAGACGTTCGACTGGACTAGTCCGAAAGGCGCCACACGAGAAGCGGAGCCCTAGATGAAGCACAGGGTCCAGCATTCTGAGGGATGTTTTAGTGGCTGACCCATAGGCAACGCTACCATAGTCCAATCGTGAACCTATCAAGGTGGTAAAAACACGTAAAAGGAGTTGTTTGTCAGCGCCAAAAGAAATCCGCGACCGAACCTTCAGGATAGTTATTTATGTTTTAGTTTATGTTTCATGTTTTATGTTTTTATGTTTTTTATATTTATTTATGTTTTTTTTTTTCGATTTATGTTTTTTTTATGTTTTTTTCGGTGTTCAATGTTTTCGAACACCGAAAACAGGCATTTATGTTTTAGTTGTTTTATGTGTGGGATGAATGTGAGCTCTTCGTCAAAGATTATACCTAAAAACTTGTGTTCCTTTTTGACAGGAATCGGGACACCATTGAGTTGAATGTCTGGATCCGGCCGGATGTCACGCATCTTGGAAAACAAAACACAAGTGCACTTCCCAGGATTAAATTTAAAACCGCTGCTATCTGCCCAACCAGCTAGATTGTTAACACCAAGCTGGACTTGGCGCTCGCAGGCACACAGGTTTCAAGACTTAAAGGATAATTGTACGTCGTGTGCATAAATTGAGCAGGAAATCGACGGTGGCAATGCCTTCCTAAGGGAATTCATTTTCACAATAAAAAGGGTGCAACTTAAAACTCCACCTTGTGGCACTCCATTTTCCTGCACATGAACCCTAGAGAGTGCAGTTCCAACTCGCACGCGAAACGTTCTTTCGGACATGTAACTGGCAAGCGTGTTCATCATGTTACCTGCCATGCCGAAGGACTTGAGGTCGCTTAGGATGCCATAGCGCCACGCAGTATCGTACGCTTTTTCTATATCAAAGAAGACTGTCATGCAGTACTGCTTATGGAGGAAAGCATCTTTTATATACGCCTCTAATGCAACGAGTTGATCGTTGGTAGATCGCCCCACCCTGAAGCCTGCCTGGCAGCTCTCGAGAAGACCATTGTACTCTAAGTACACGAGTCTCCTGTTTATCATCTTCTCAAAGAGCTTACACAGGCAGCTTGTCAGGGCAATGGGACGATAACTGGCAGGAGAGTAAGGGTCGTTCCCTTCCTTTAGGAATGCCACTACTATGGCCTCCCTCCAAGAGCGTGGAATGTGCCCCGAAAGCCATACTTTGTTGTATAGGTGTAGGAGTGTTTCAAGGGTGTCTGAGTGTAAGTGTTTTATCATGGTGTACGTAATCTTATCTGCACCTGGAGCTGAAGGTTTACATGTGGTCAAAGCTGCCTTCAGCTCATGAATTGAAAAAGGAGAATTGTAAGAAGTGTGCGACTTGTTGTTATCACGCAGGGACTTCTCCGCAGATGTTTTGTGTTTCATGAAAGTGTTTGTGTAGTGTGCTGAGCTGGACACGTGTTCGAAGTGTTGTGCAAGTGTGTTAGCCTGGTCTTCCAGTGTGTCGCCTGTTGTACTAACCAAGGGCAGGCTGTGTGTCTGTTGTCCTTTTAGTTTTCGTATTCGTGTCCAGACTTTGTGTGTGTCAGTGTATGAGTTGATGGAAGTGAGGAAGGTGCGCCCACTTTCCCTTTTCGCCTCACGACGCACTCGCTTCCCAAAAGCCTTTGCCCGTTTAAAAGAAATGAGGTTATCTGACGTGGGGTACCGGCGAAGAACACCCCACGCCTTGTTTCCGGCCTCTCGCGCCCGCCTGCAGTCCTCGTTCCACCAGGGCCTCCTTAGGTTGCGGGACGCACTGGAGGCCTGGGGAATGGAGTTTTCGGCGGCGTCGAGTATGTGTGCCGTGACGAGTTGGGCTGCTTCCTCCACGTGTAGGTGTTTTATGGTTGTGTGGTGTAGTTTAGATGTTTCTGTGAATGTACTCCAGTTTGCTTTTGATTCATTAAACTTTTTATGGGAAGATGGACTGCGCGGGCCTATGCCTATATACGTTAATGAAGTGGGGAAATGGTCACTACCATATGGGTCCGTGCCCACGCCCCACTCAAGACATGGAAAGAGAACTGCTGAACCAATAGCCAAGTCAAGATGCGAGTATGTATTGTGTCCTAAGTTGTGGTATGTAGGCTGTTTTTTGTTGAAGACGCATGCTCTGGAGGACGTAAGAAACTTCTCTATGAGGCGACCTCGGGCATCCGTTCTAGAGGAGCCCCAAAGAGGGTTGTGCGCATTAAGGTCGCCTGTTAGGATGTATGGTTAGGGCAGCTGGTCGACCAGCGCCTCGAAATCAGAGCTCGAAAGTGCATGATCAGGAGGAATGTAAATGGAGCATACCGTTATCAACCTATTAAATATTATCGTACGGATTGCTACAGCCTCAAGAACAGTGTTCAGAGTGACAGGGTGGCAGGCTAAGGATTTCCTGGCGACAATTGCCACACCTTCTGAAGAGTGTGTGCAGCCAACCCTGTCCTTTCTGAATACCATGTACCTATTTAAGAAATTTGTTTGTTTAGAATTGAGGTGGGTTTCCTGGAGACACATGATACTCGGCTGATTGGCATGCAGAATCTCATACACATCGTCAAGATTTTTAAGGAGGCTTCTGCAGTCCCATTGGATGATGTTTTCTGTTCCCATTATTTATATTTAAGAATAATTGGAGTGTGTGTGTGTGTGTGTTTGTTCATGTGTCGTCTTTCGGGGCTGTTATTCTAGGATTTTTAGGCTTTTCTGGCGGCTTGGACATGGAGGCCGATCCTTGCGCTCCGTTGCACGCAGGAACGGCGCGACATCCATCTCCTCGTCGGATGCCAGAAGAGTGCCCGGCGGACCAGGCCCCCCGGACTTGGCCCCCTTTCGGGAGCCCTTCGTTTGAGCTGCCACCGCCGAGGGCGTCCGGGGCACCAGAAGTGGCACGTGAGGTGCGGTGGCGGTGGGAGCCGATGCGGGGCCTCCGGTGTCCATCCGGTCGGCACCCTCCAACGCACTGGTGGTCGGGGAGGCAGAGGCGGGAGGGGCACCGGTCCCTACAGAAGAGGTTGTCACCACAACCGCTGCTGCCTCAGCAAGCGGCGTGGCGACGGATTGGGCTGCCAGGCACCCCAGGGGGGGGGGGGGGGGGGGGCGGGAGAGGGATCAGGTCAGACTCGCTGAACTGGGTCCCTGTAGACACCAGACGCCGCTCTGCCCCCCGGCGACATGCGTCGGCGTACCTCCACAGGGGGAAAGAGGCGAACCTCTTCCGCGCCTCTGGGAAGGTGATGTTCTCAGTTATCTTAATGTTCATGATCTTTTTCCCTGTTTGAAATTTTTCACATTTGCGGGAGTACGCTGCATGCGGCCCCCCGCAGTTCACGCACGTGAGGGTGTCGGATGGGCAGTTGTCGCTGGGGTGATCGTACGCGGCGCATTTTGCACAAGTGCTTCGACCACGGAAAGAGTTTGTACCGTGTCCGAACCGCTATTACTTGAAGCAGCGGCGAGGGTTCGGAATTCAAGGACGAATGGAGCATCGAATGAAGCCTGAATTTATATATTGTGGAAGTGCCGAGCGGTGAAAGGTCAGGATAATGTGTTTGGTGGGGATTATCTTGTCGTCCCTGCGCATCGTGATGCGCCGAACAGCTGTGTCGCCCTGATCTTTTAAACCTTCGAAAAGGTCGGCATCTGTTTCCGTCAGGAGATCTGGCTCAGAAATCACACCCTGGGAGCTGTTTAGGCTCCTGTGGGGCGTGACCCTGATGTCCAGATCATGGATGCGGGTTTGTGCAAGAAGAGTGCCGGCTTGTTGTTCGGCATTGAGTTCTACAAGGATTTCTCCGGTACTGAGCTTTTTTGCTTGATATTTGCCACCTATGGTGCTTCGCAGAAATTTAGAGATCAAGAATACGGTCATGGAAGCGACAGGTCTTGCTGAGTCAGCTGACTCAATCACAAGAAAACAAGCATAGTTATTCACGGTTGTTGACAAGACGGTTGTTGAAAGAGGTGGGAACGAAACTTCGGTGCGGCCCCTTTTCGGGGGCCGATCATGTTTGGGGGGGTGTTTGGAAAATGCCATATGATACATTTGAAAGCAGGGAGACGGGGGTACTTTCTTCTTTGACCTTACTCTGGTAGTCAAAGAGGTCCCGGAGCTCCCTGCCTGGTAGACAGAAAGGGAGCCCATCCGCCGGAGCTTGACCTGGGCTCCGACGGCCACCGTTTGTGGTTTCTACCCTTCAACATACAACACATCGCCACGGTTGGATCCAGCTTATGTTTGGGGGCTTGGGGTCCGCGGTGTCGCCAACACCGTTAGCAAGATTGCTCAAGGTGCCCCGTGCGGGGATGCATCACATTTATCACACTGTTATATGTGGATACGAGAATAATAATCATAATTTGAACATGATGTACTCCTCGCTCTAGAAAACGATTTTGCTGTGCGCTAAATCGTTACATGTTATGTCATTGACATGTTATCAAACCAAGGATTACGCACTGGTTATGAACTTGAACGTGACGCATAAAAAAACCATTTCGCCATCTCAATTGTAGGCCTCGCAAGAGTTCGTTCCACTTGTTCCTCAGAAGTCTTAGAAAAGTGGACCAAACTCTTCTGAGTTCCCCATCTGCAACCACCTATCATGAAAACGGGCCATATCTACTAACGTGAAACCTAGAGGGGTGGGGGGAGAAAATGCGTAGGGTTGCTCCTTCTCTAGTGAAACCTGAATTTGCTTGATTATACCCCGAACATATTTCAGGAGAATCGGGTTAAACAAAGCTTCTTCCCGCATTGACCTTTTCAAGTTAGCGATCTCCACTATCGTGCTCTGAGGGTCCGCCATTCTCAACCAGCACTTGGTGAAAGAAAGTACAAGCACAGCTTCCGAACTCATTGAGTATTGGCATGACTCTACCGTTCGCTACCTCAGGCTGGCAAATGCTGCACTAACATTTTTTTGCGTACCTAATGGAAGCTGTGTTCTCAACGTAACTTTCTACAAGTTGAGACACGTACAACGATCGAACAGGTCTCGAATGGAGACTGACATGTTGCGCATGCTGATAGTTATGAATGTAAACAAAGATGTTTGAAAATTCCATGACCAGCTCTTTGTAAACAAAAGGTTTCATTTTTTATAATAATGTAATGTTCTCTGCTGTGATCATTGCTGATTCATTTCCGAAGAAATTCCAAAATTTTGGAGAGTAGTTGCTCAAAAACACTGCATCTTCCCGATTACCAGTTTGAAACAAATAGCAAGTTTGGCACCTTGAAGTGGCCTTCTAAAAGATTAATCTGAGCGTATTACGTGGTACGCATGTAGATTTGCCCGAAAGAATTCCCGAATGTAGGAATATTTTTACGAAACAACCCGATTTCTCCACGAAAATCAGCTAGAGAAATCGCACATGATTTTACAAAATTATAAAACCCCAAAGTGTATTCAAAGATAGTAAGTCTCTCTTGTGCCACATGGCGAGTGTTGATTAGGTGCCGGAGAAGCGATCAAGCGCTTGGTGAGGCGGTGGCGTCCTCTCTTCCACTAAACCGGATTTTAGCAATTTGCATGCCCCATCTGCCCCACTTCGGAGTAGTGGCAGGGGTCAACGCGAGCCCACTGCAATGCCAGCGTATCACCCTGGGGGCTGGTACTGGGTGATCAACCCGGCTGCGGCACAAGGTAAGTACAGTTGACCCTCGTTATAACGAACAATAATATAGCGAAATGTAGCTGCCTAAATATTAGCTACGTAAATATAAACTTCATTGCTCACGCTTTATTCAATGACACCTATTCTTTTATTACGAAATTCAAACCATGAGGGATACACGCAATATCGGATATAACGAAGAAATACTTGACCAGGAGTCTGAGAAGCTACTTGGAAAAAAGGCCCCGTCGTCCGAAACCGGAGAGGTATAAATATAAAGGCCCTTCGTTCGTAGACACTGTGAAAAACTTCATCCTGCTCAGTGGTGTGAGTAGCCCCTAGACGAAGACCCCATCCTTAATCAAATAAATAAGGACGCACGCCTCTTTTGCCAATTGAACTTTGTTTTGTTGTAATTTTACGTATCCAGGTTTCGGTTCATTGAGCTTAAAGTGCAACCTGGATTCGAGGCCGGAGGTATACATTTTTGTTACAGGTATTTCTGCTCAAGCAAGATTTTCGGTTTGTTATATCCGGTTTTCGCCTCTACTGTTACAACGAATATCTGATATAGCAAACTAATTGTGCTGTGGCGATACTACTTCGTTATAGAGCACTGCACGGGCATAAATTTGAGGCCCGGGCCCGACCCGAGCCCGCTTTATGAAGACAGAGCCCCACCCGTGCCCGCATAACCTATCCCGGCCCAGCCCGGGTGTCCTTAAGTGAGCCTAGTCCGGGCCTGGCCCGGGCCCGCTGTCTCAAGCCTAGGCAAGGCCCAGGCCCGATAATTTATTTTTAGGCCTAGGAAGGGCCCGCGTGTTTGTGACCTGGCCCGGGCTTAGACGCTGAAAAAATTTGTCTATGCTATTTGGTTGAGGGTCAACGTGGCGTTCCATTAGACGGAGCATCTAGTCTGAACAAGCACATCATGAACTGAAATGCAAAAGAATTAGGGTTAAGTGCACGTACTATATCTTCTGCACTTCACGTCTGCAGTTCACGTCACATCGGCGTAATAGTAGCTCGTATTTTTACACGAGAGACACCATTACCTTTGATGACTAGATTTTTAGTAACTACACGCGGTTTTCTCGGCAACAAGCTGTTATTGCTAATTTTTTTTTGCTCCGCGCTTGAATCCACGAGTATGTACGTGCATTGAAGTATTTTACAAACAGTGGTTATTTAGCGATGGTGTTTTTTAGCACGCAAGTTTGAATCCCGGCGACGGCAGCCGCATTTTCATGGCTGCGACATCTAAAACGCACTTCTACGTGCATAAACATCGGCGCAGTGGTCCAGGTTTTCAATTCCTTACCCGCTAGGGCATTCCTTGTAATCGTATCTTTGGTATGTTAAACTCCAAAATGTAATATCCTGATGCAGTACATGAAATTTTACTAAAATTACAGTACTGCAAGCATCGAACCTGACCAAACACGTTTTGAAAACAATGCGTACGACTAACACCAACAAGCACGTAAAAATAAACTGATACCATTCATTTTAATGCTCCTTTTTAAATTTCACGTCAGAGCTGTTAACGGCCGGTCCCATGAAATCAAGGCCGAGCCCGGTCCGGGCCCACGGCATTGAGCCCAGGCCCGGCCCACGCCCGCCAATAACCCATTTCGGGTGTCCCGGGCTTTCGGGCCAGCCCGGGCCCGTGCAGTGCTCCCCTTTGTTATAACGAGGCTCGACTGTATGCCTTTTCTGGCTACGACCGACCACTGAACCCGATCAGGCCTAGCGTCAAGACCCGGTGGATACATGAGTGTCACACAAATTATAACCCGTCTACAAACAGCTTGTGCTTGTGCATGACGACTGTTGGAGCGCAGAGGGAGCGTTCCACAAATCTTTAGTTCATGTTAGTTTACTTTAGCAAGGTTTTATCCATTCTACACTTCTGTTTTCGAGCGCGTTACGTTTTAGCGCGAGGCGTTGAAAAACGAGTGCCCCGGTGTTTCATACCGTGACTTCAGGATACGACGACAGGAGACGCCGACATGTCAAGCCCCTAAGGGGCTTTGCCCCTAAACAATCCACCCTTTTGCTCATGAGACACGGGCACTGCTTAGTACAGAGTGCCTAAGAATGTCGCTCCATCGTCACCGCATGACGTACGACGAGAATTGTTTCTTTAAAGGCTGGCCTGAAGTGCGCGTAATTACTAAGAATGCATATTGGGCTTGATGTGCAATTTCTTTTTTTGAAAAACAAACGAAGGTTTTATTTGAACCTGAAGACAATACGGCGAAGTGCAGCTTCAGGAACAGTTTGGCCGTACATTGTAAAAGTGGAAACTTTCACACAAAAAAGAAAATATATTTGATTGGCTGTCGGGAACTCCGATATTTTGCACTAGGTACACACTAATCGCCCATCACCCAAAATTTTACACTGGCAGCGCACTGTGGGCATTACTGCACGGTATACGGCACATAAACGGAATAAAACTGACTAGTTTTGGTCGTACACCTTCATAATTTGCTGTGGACGTATCAACGCTATGTACGCTAGAACAATTCATTTCGTTTCTGGGACGGAAAATGCTCGGTAAAACTGAAGTGATAGTGCTGCTCCAGACCTTAAGTCCTCGACTTTATTCTCGTGCGTGTTGGTTGACCCAACAGTAGCGATCTGTGAGTTATAGGGGCTGGTCTCCGGTTTAGGTAAACCGATACTTTGGGAAAGCACCAGAAGTATACGTACTCTTTCTTGCGGGAAACTGACCCTTATGGTTACTTCATCATTGATGTCTCCGTCGGGGCCATTGGGAAGGAGAGGACACTAGGCAACTGCAGCCGCTGTTCCCCTCTGCTATTCGCAGTTGTTGTAAGCAGGTTCGCAGGTTTTCTGTCCAGCGCTGCCAGCCAGTTGCAGATGTTTTTTTTCGAATTCCATGAGAGATACGTAATTCAGAGCGAGGACGGACTTATTTCACTTTATTTTTTTCTGCCTCATGGAAAATGAGCGCAACATTATACGTTGCGAAATGGTGAACGCTGTCGCTGCTGTGAACTGCAATATAGCTACGATTCACTGCGGAAACGCGAACAACACACGTTTGGTTGGGTATTTTCGTATACCAAAAACTTTTTATTCTTCATTAGAATAACAATTATGGGGCAGTCCTACAGGAAATTCAGCATATTTATACTTTTCGACACCGGTGAATAGTTGTTAAATGAATGCAGACATGGTTTTTGAAAAAAACAATAACGTGTTACGGTTGCAGCAGCATACTTCCATCTTTACCTGTTCCATAGACACCATGATACAAAAAACTTCAACAACATGGTCGGAGTCGTTACTCTTCATTCAAGAGAAGTGGCCACAGTATTATAATACAGCATACGTACCCACGGTGTAAAAAAGGCAGGGGAACGCGAGCGACATCGCCACGCCATCTGACATTCCACTTCTGGTGTTAGATATCGATGTGGGCGTGCGCGCCCAACCCCCGTATACTATCCTACCTTTTCCTTCCATTCAAGAGGCAAACCTGATAGCATTGAGCGCTTGGTGCTACAGGTCACTTTTTATGCTCAACTCATCTCGCTGGCACACGCTTCGGCGGTGGACGGCAAGTGTGAAGTGGGCCTTGCTATATCTGCCCTTCTTTGAAAAAGCACACAATGCTACAAGATTTTGATATCTTAGTTTTAAGGACGACAGCGTTTTTTTGCTGTTTAAAAGGGAAATTTTGGTATGTGTTTGTGTGAATGAATTCAACGCGGTTTGCAACATATTATTTATTTTTTATCTTCTTTGTGTCAAACCCGCGACCCTGCCGATTTCTTCTCGCTTTTTTCTAATTCAATACTTTCTTTAGTACGTGTGCAAGACGACCTTTTATCACACTTTATCTAAGCAAACAATTTTTTCCCTGAATAGCTTCTCTTTTCTGTGTGCTCATTTTTAGTTACCTACCAACTGAATGCTCGTCGGTAACTACCCGAGTAAGCACATACTAATATCCCGACCTTTTTGAAGGACTAACAGCAAACCTATTAATTTTACATTTTGTGGCGGACAGGTTTCGTCTTGGATGAAGTTGGCAAACATGCTTGTGCCACTTCTCGCGCATATGACAGGTGTGGCGGAAGGGCATGGTGATCACGCTCAAGTGACGGCAAGCCTAGATGGCGTCCCACCAATAGACTTTCCGACGCTAAAAGAATGAATCCACCTCACCGCCAGCCCTGTAACTACTTCTGCATGCCCATTTCGAGATTTTTCAGAAAGCCGGTATAAAATTGGCCTGACATCTTTTTAACTGTTTTGCCTATTTAAATGGCGAAAAAGCGAAATTGCATGGCTTCTGGTCCTTACCGGTATTCTGTATGAGCTTCTTGCCAACCTGTGAAACAGGCAACAAAATGTCTAAGCATTTATTGGGGATTAAGTCGAACTTTATTTATTGCGAATATATTTATTGAAGATGAACGCAGAGCTTGAATTACTCCGCGAAAGTCAACATCGGGGTGTTTACTGGAACGTTTACTACTATCGCTTACATTATATTGATGTCATTTACGTATGGGGAGCATGCGCCTACTGTACGCAACATGGTTAAAAACTCGGGACCCACAATAGACGCAAAGTCACGACATTTATTCTGCGTTATTTCTTTTGAGTAGATTCCCATCAATGCACAATTTCTGTGGGCTGAATAGCATTGACAAATACACTGCCAGTTCCTGAATATACTGCCAGTTCCTAAAAAACAAGATGTACTCCCGAAGTAGGCGTGTGAGAACTGAAAACGCTGCAAGCTATCACATCATACGGCAAAAGTTTTGAGAACACGGCAAACCTATATTGAATTGTACATTTCCACTGTATTCCTCATCGGAGGTGCGAGAACAGAAAGAAAGGTCGCATAATGTTGTTTGCGCTATTGGCTGCCGCCAGCCTACGCCAACTCCGAAAAACATGCTTGACAGTTCGATTGTAGTCATGCCTTTACATTTGTTTGCTCGTAACACTTGAGGCCTAACGTGCAGTCAACACTCTGATTACCATGTTTTTGTAATACCCCACCTCATCCCGTATAACGCACTGTACTGCAAAACTTGAACGTTTTGCGTATCTTTTCCCCGGTCGGGGCACCTTGAATAATCTTGGGGACGCTTCGTGGTGACACCACGTACACCAAACCCCATACTCAAGCTCTTACATACCGTAGCGAAAAGGTAAACGGTGACCACCGGAGCCCTGGTAAAGCTCTGGGCGATAGGCTCCCTGTCTATTTACCAGGCAGGGAGCTCCAGGTCCTCTCTGACCATCAGGGTGAGGCTACAAGAAAAAAACACCCCGTTGAGCGCTTTTTGTATATCTCGCATGGTAAACTAAAAACTACTAAGAAACCGTACCCACCCCTCCCACACATACTCTTTCCAAAACAAGATAACTACGCGCAGGTCTTGAGGATAAAATCTGTTTACACAGAATGCACTTTTATGTACCAGTCAGTGTTCCTTATTGCAATGTTCTTAGAAGGTGTAATCGGCAGGTCACATAACGCAAAAAACTCAGAAGAGGCAAAATCCTGGCGGAGGTGAGTAACCAGCAGCAGGGCTCCAGGCTTCTCACGTAGTCACCCATGGCTTATTTGGACATCAGGATCACACCCCACCGGAGGCTCAAAATCTCCAGGGTTGTATCCCTGAGCCAGATCTTCTAACCGCGAGAGACACCGATCTGCTCGAAGGCCTCAAAGATCAGGGCATAACAGCACTGAGGCACGTAATCATGATAAGGGACAACAAATAAATCGCTACTAAACATGCCGTTCTTCTTTTCAACCGCCGTAGAATGTCCGAGTACGTCAACCCAGCTTTCATTTATTGCACAGTCCTCCCGTACATACCCAGCCCGCACTGCTGCTTCAAGTGACAGCGGTTGAAGCACGGTACGAACTCTTGCCGCCGCAGAACCTGTGCAAAACGCGTCGCACAGGACCACTCCACTGACAAGTGCAACTTTAAAACAACTTCACTTGCGCTAATTGCCGGGGCCCACACGCAGGCTACTCCCAGACCTGCGAAAACGTCTAACATAAAACGAGACTAACCTACAACAAAGTAGCAGTGAAAATCTCTTTCAAACCCGCAAAAGAAGTTCGCCTCTTTCCTTCTGGAAGGGTACGCCAGATCAGCCTCGCGGGGGGTCGGAGCGGCGTCTGGCTTCTGCAGGGACTCAGCAACACGAGTCTGACTTTGTCCAGCCCCCCTCCGGCTTGGTTCTCTGAGGCAGCCCAATCCACCAACACACTGCAGGACAAGCCTGGCGCGGTTAAGGTGGCCACGGACAGCGTGAGCAACAATGCTGATCCTTCCGAGTCTCCTTCCTCGGCCGCCAGAACACCTGAGGGTGCCAAGGAGATGGACGTGGAGGGACACATTGCAGCTCCAACCTTCGCCGCACCGCCGGTCCCTCCTGTTGCACTCCCGACGCCGGCGGCGGTGGGGGCTAAAACGAAGGGCACCACAAAGAAGGCTAAGTCCAAGAGGCCCGGTCCGCAGGCTCCCCCAGCACATCACACGGAGAGGTTGACTTCGGACGGTATCTTCAGACCAAACCAACAGAGAGCACCAAAAATCTCGTCCGACAATAACAGCCCCGAACCACCACGCACACACACACACACACACACACACACACACACACACACACGCACACGCACACACACACACACACGTGCGCACGCACGCACACACACACACACTTGCACACGCACACGCGCACACACACACGCACACACACACACACACGGACGCGCGCACACACACACACATGGGCGCACAAACACACACACGGACGCTCGCACGCACGCATACATACACACGGACGCATGCACACACACACATACACAACCTCCAGTCATTCCTAAATGTAAATATTGGGAACAGAAACCATCCTTAAAAAAGTGTAGAAGCCTCAATAAAACTCTTCATGATGTGTAGCCGATGCTGCATGCTGATCAGCCAAATGTCATGTCCCTCCAAGAAACACACCTGAATATAAAACGAACACGTTTCTAAATAGGTACGTCGTATTTCCAAACCACAGGCATGGCTGCACACACTCTTCTGGGGGTTTCGCCATTCTAACCCTGCAATCGTTGGCATGCCACCCTATTACTGTGAACAGTGGAATTGTGGCGGTAGCAAACCTCACGATAACATTTACGGGGTTAATAACGGTGTGCTTACTCTACACCTCTCATGACTTTGAGCTCTTGAGCTCTGATTTGGCGAACTCATGGATCAATTACCCGAGCGCTTCATTCGTACAGGAGACCTGAATGCGCACAACTTTCCTATCTGTTCTTCCCGCACGGATGGCCCAGGTCGCTTTATAGAAATATTCTTACAATTTTCGTGACGCCCATCAACAAAAACAAGCCTACATACAATAACCTAGAACACAGCACTTATCAACAGCCTGACGTTTCTATTAGCTCTGTAGTACTTTTTCCTGTGACGGTGGGAGGTTAGCACTAATCCTTAAGGTAGTAACCACTTCCCAACAACATTAAAAATAAGCAAAAGACCTAACAGTTCGCATTCCTACAGCACCGGAGACCTGAGGACTGGACCTTCTGGCTGCATCGATCATGTACCCCTTGATAAGTTGGGCTTCTTCGTCGGCGTCTGAGTGTGTTGTCGATGTGTGGTAAACTTCAGATGTATCGGTGAATGAATGTTAGGAAGGCGGTGGCGCGCCTTCCTCACATCAATAAACTTATACACCAACACATACAAAACAAGGACAAGATTACGTAAGCTCAAAGAACAACACACACGTAGCCTGTCCCTTTTCAGGAGAAGAGGGGACACATTCGAAGACCAGGCTAACGCACTCGCAAAGCACTTCCAACACTTCTCTAATTCTACATGCTACACAAACACTTTCGCGAAACATTAAACCGCTTGTGAAAAGAATTCACTACGGGACAACAGCGAATCACAGACTTCTTAAAACTCATCGTTTTCACGACATCAGCTGAGCAGTGCTCTGAATGCATGTACGCCTTCAGGTCCTGGCGCAGACAAATGACATGCACTATGATGCAAAATTTACACGTAGACACACTTGAAACACTTCTCTATTTATACAAGAATATATGGTTTTCGTGGCATCTTCCGAAGTATCGAAGGGAGGAGATAGGAGTGGCTTTCCTGGAGGAGGGAAAGAACCTGTCGTCCCTGTCAAGTTACCTTCCCCTCGCCTTGACAAGATGCCCAAGCAAGCTTTTCGCGCAGATGATTACCGGGATTCTTGAGTTCTTTTTGCAGCACAATGATCTTCTCCAGAGCTGCCAGGCAGGCCGAAGCGATCCACGATCGACCAAGCCGTGGCACTTTACTTGTACATCAAGGATGCCTTCGTGCATAAACAGTTTTGTGGATCGGGATGAATGATCGAGGGCGAAGTGGAAAAAATTACTCCCACCTCCCCTGGCGGGAACCCCGGTGTGATGCGACGCTGAAGGTGGTTCCGTTGGGTGTTTCCGTTGGGTCGATTAGTCGAATTGCGTGAAACGCGTAGTGAACGTGAATTGCGTTTCAATCACATCGTTGGGTTCCACGCGAGGGGATGCGGGCGTAATTTTGAGCATAATGAGAAGATTGATTTGTTGACACTATTCAAAGAAGCTCATCAGGAACCAAAAGTCACCCAACCAGCTGCTTTCTTACAAGATATGGTCGAATCAGCTGGCGAAGTAAAGGCAGCCACTTCTGTTGATTGCTCAGACAATTTCGCTCCCAACTATGAAGTTTACCAAACTAGTCATAAGAGCAACGACAACGCAGTGGGGGCATCTGACCAGCCGTCTTGTCCGTGCAGTCCTCCCGAGGCGGGGACATCAGCGCGCCAGGAACGACTTAGTGAAGGCCCACAAAAACCACAGGTTAAGGAAGGAGCACATCATAAATATCGACAGCCTAAAGAAAACCTAGGCTCACCGATGGAGACAACTGATAGATGTTGTCATCACAGCAGCACAGCTTCCACGGGGATTGTGTAGGCCAAGCCACAACGTGCAGATCTTAAGACCCTGATGTCAAAACGTAAAAAGCGAATAAAGCTGGACCCACGAAAAGCAGGTACAAGTACCACAAAGACGGCTCCACGGAACTACATGAAAAATTGCCGACTGAACGGGACAACGAGGAAGAAAGAAAAAGCCCCGTGTAAGAGGATCACTGCCCGCATAACACGAGCCAACCGATCTTCCAAGCAAAGAAAAGCGATCCGACGCGCATGTCTCGAGACGCCTGCACGAGCACAAGTCATCCAGGACAAACAACGGTGAAGGCATGGCACTTGCCCTGGCCCAACTCCACAAAGTGCAGGTATCACCGACGCACCAAGCATCGGTGGAAGCAAAAGTACAGGCTAGCAAGGGGCGGCTACAACGGACAGGACATCGCTTGGTATCATGGACTGATAAACGAACTTGAACTTCAGCTTGTTGGGGCGACAAAGGCATTAACGCAGAACAAAGGCAGTAACGCGGAAATTTAAGCATCTTCCCGTGCTAATCGCGCGCCCGGGAGAATGTTGCAAATATTAGAGAAAGAAGAGGTGGCTATCGGCAGCTGCCCACCAATATCACCATCCTTGTAAGGATCCATCTGCCATTAAAGATTCGCTCACGTCCCGCGGTCCTCGCCTCGGTTCTTTAACAACCATGAAGACTGGCCACAGTGATATGCACCAAAACAAGGTGAGCTGGTCAGCCATAGTTGCGCATCCCCCCACTGCTCACACCTTCCCACCCCTGCCCACCACTAACACTGCTCACAACCCAAAATTCCTCCCTACCACTAACACTTCCCTTATCTCCGCCACTCCCGAAATCACCCTGTCCTCCCAACTCCAGCAAACGCTACAAACACTACAACAACAATGCACGCAGCTTAGCCAGGGCCTTGATGCCCTAGAAGACACGGCCCGCGGCCTACCCTCACGCACTCCATTTGAACCATCCATAGACGCCATAGTACAAAAGGTCTCAGAACGCCAAATTCCCATTATTGACCAGCGCATCACCCAAGCCTTCGAAGCCTTCCAAGCCCAACTAGCATCCACCCTAGAGCCCCTGCAGCCACTCATGGAACCGATCAACATTCGAGTCGCGGAATTCGACGAAATGGCCGAAATTGCCCCTGCTCCCCAACCGCAAACGAAGAAAGCCAAATTTCAACAGCAACAGTCCTTCCACCCCCTGTCTATAACGATGGGAACTGATTTCCAGGATTTCACAATCTACCAATGGAACTGCCGGTCATTCAAAAACAAGAAAAATCAGCTAGCCCTATACATTTCCCCAAGTCCTCATCAGGTCACCGCCCTACAAGAGGCTGACACCCCCCACCCATCTCTTAGAGGATATGCCACTTACACACAAGAGCCCCTTCACCGCACTGCAACGTTAGTGGCAGAGCACCTTAACGAGCAAGAACATCACCTCGCCTCCCCCATTGCACACACTTTTATAGAGGTTCTTCCTGATCGACACTCTCACTCAAGTGTTTATATCCTCAATGTTTACAATCCTTCGCTTACCTCACTTTACGCGATTGAGGCATTGATACACGACGCTAAGAAACAAGCATCCCGACGTCCCTTCATCCTACTCGGTGATTTCAACGCTCCACATCACTGTTGGGGCTACGCACAAGCATCTAAAAAAGGCACCGCCCTTCTCCACGCTAACCAGCACCATGCCCTAACTCTATACAACGACCTCACCGCCCCCACCAGGCTGGGTACGAGCGTCTCTCGTGACACCTCCCCTGACCTCACGTTTGCCAACAACGTCACTCGCCTGGAATGGCAACGAACCAAAGACACCCTGGGCAGTGATCACTATATTATCAAGATAACGACTAACCTCCGATGGACCACGCGCTCATTGGGGAAGGCTAGGATTACAAATTGGCCCGAATTCTGCAAGGACCCAACCACACTTCCCTCCATCACGGACAGCCTCGATGATTGGACAGCAGCCCTGGACGCCCTGGCCGAGAAACACACAAAAACTGGTTCAAATCACCGATAAACACCCGGAGGCTGACACCCATCCGGTGCATATATGGGAAACCCGCAGGGGCCTGGTCAAATGGTGGCAGAAACAAAAACACAACCGCACCCTCAAAAACGCATCGCGAACATTACCCTGCAGGCTGTGCAGTATGCACACACCCTCAGAGTACAAAATTGGCACTCTTTCTGCGACCAATTAAAGGGCACCCTCAGCACGAAGCGGACCTGGCACATCCTTCGCAAGCTCATCGGAGAGAAGCCTACACGCACCACCACCACCCACCAAATTAATCGCCTCATCCGACACAGCGATCTACCCCCCCCCCCCTCCAGAACTCCTCCACTTTCTCCGTGACCACCTATTTGGGCACCAGACAACCTACCCCAAGCCCACTTCGATCCTATATTCAGGTCCCACTAACGCCGCATTGGACAACCCCTTCACCACCGAGGAACTACGCCAGACCCTCACCAAGCTTACTAGAAATACAACTCCTTGCCGCGATCGCATCACCAACAAGCTCCTTCCAAATCTGGACGACGAGGCCCAAGAATCTATATTGGATCTCTTTAACCACCACTGGCAAGCGGGGATGCTCCCTCTTCAATGGCGCCACGCAGACATTACTCCAATTCCTAAACCCAATAAGCCGATTGCACCCACTAACCTACGTCCCATATCTCTCACGTCATGTCTCGGAAAGCTGCTGGAACATATGGTACATGTAAGACTCACTGCCCATCTGGAAAATATGGACCTCTTTCCGCACACCATGTTTAGCTTCCGTAACCACCTTTCCACACAAGACGTTCTTCAGCTAAAAGAACAGGTCATAGACAACCTCAGCAAAATTCATCCCAGTGCAATCTTAGCTTTAGATGTACGCGGAGCCTTTGACAACGTCACCCATGAAGCCATCCTCAATGGGCTGAACACCACACGCTGCGGGCTACGCACCTGCGACTATATACGGGATCTTTTATCCGACCGAACTGCCACAATCCGACTCGGATCATTGATCTCCCCAACGTTCTCCACACCCCCCAAGGGCACCCCACAAGGTTCTGTTATCTCCCCCTTATTGTTCAATATCCCCTTCTAGACCTGCCTAAGCAGCTTTCGGGGATCCCTAACCTTCACCATGCTCTCTACGTGGATGATCTTACCTTCTGGATCACCAAAGGATCGCCCGGCACCCAACAATCCGCTTTACAAGAAGGGGTGGACACCGTCCTCAACTACCTAGCACCACGCGGTCTCACCTGTCACCACTCAAAATCAGCCCTTCTCGTCCTTCATGCACGTACCCGTGGAAGACACCCCGAACCGGCACCGGACCCTCAGGCCATGATTCACCAGGAACCTGTCCCGCAAGAGAAGACACTACGAATCCTAGGTGTAAGCTTCCACGCCGATGGATCTGGAAGAGCACTATTACCCCAACTACACTCCAGAATATTGCAACTCGTCCACCTCATCCGTCGTATATGCATGCACAAACACTGACTTAAAGAACAAGACACGTGCCAACTTGTGCAAGTATTACTGCTCAGCAGGCTTACATATGGCACTCCTTATGTCCAACTCCGACCCCAACAACACTCCAAATTGGATGCTCTCATCCGTCGAGCCTACCACATAGCCCTGGGACTACCGGCCTTCACTTCCACCAACAAGGTCCTTCAAATTGGCCTACATAATTCGCTCTCCGAACTTATAGAAGCCCAAAGAACCAGTCACCTCTCTCGCCTTACGCTCACCCCTACAGGCCGAACAGTCCTCCACAATCTAGGCCGTCCTACACAAGAACCCCATGAAGCACTACAGCCAATACCACCTCATATTCGGTCCACCATCGAAGTCACCCCCATTCCACGACATACGCATCCCGAGTACAACAAAGGACGTCGCAACGCTCGTGTTCACTACCTACATAAGAAGTATTCTTCGAACAACGACACCCGCTACACCGACATCGCTCACTCACCTTCCCACTCAACCCTAGTGGTCACCGACACCAACGGCACCTTATACACTGCGGCCGCATACCGCCACCTCTCCCCATCTGTAGCGGAAGCTACTGCAATAGCCCTAGCAATGCATACAGCAACCTGCAACTACCTCACAATTATCACGGACTCGCAGCAAGCCTGTCGAAGATACCTCCTTGGAAGAACTCCTGTACCTGCCCTCAAGCTTCTACAAGCCCTAGTATCACCTCCTAACGTGACCATCGTTTGGACCCCAGGTCATGCCTCCCTCCCAGGGAACGCCGCAGCCCATGCTGCGGCCCGCGAACTTCACTTCCGGGCACTCCCAGCGAAGCCGGGCGACTTGGACACCCTGACTACACGCTACACCCACTACCAGCCACCTACTCCGATATCGTAGCGCACTATCGCCACACCCGCCGGGAATACCCTCCCCCACACCCTGCGCTCACCAACAAAGAATCCCGCATCTGGCGACGTCTCCAAAAAAATACATTCTACAACGGCACCATCCTCTTTCATATCTCCCCCAGCCGTTTCACCTATAACTGCCCCGACGGCCACACCCCAGACACAACCCCCCCCCCCCCTCGTATTCTTCTGCCCACACCATCCCTCCCCACTTCCCACACCTATTTTTGAGCAGTGGGAATGCGCGCGGACCAGCTCGGACCTGCAGTACCAGCAAAGCCAGATCCAGCGGGCCACCCGAGCAGCGACAGCACGCGGCTACCTGGAATAAGGCGGCCGCCCATCTGCTCTAAATATGTAAAATAAACGTTTGTTCCTCCTCCTTCTCCTCCTGTGGACGGAATCAAACCTTGTTCCCTCGCGTTTAGAAACCTGCCTCTATCCGATTGCTCCATTTCGACATGATCGAAGCGGTTTGGAAATCTCCGACGACAACAGAACAATCTGTCAGAAGATTGACGTTTCTCTGGCTGCTGTAAGGCTGTTAGCCACAAGACGTTAGGGTTAACTTCCCCTTTGGTGGTTTGGGGCTTCAGTCTTAGCGTCAAATCTTAGGGCTCAAGACCTCAAACCAGCACGAACTCAAAAAATTAAAGCTGTTTGTAATGATTCCAGCGCCCATGATCCCCGTCTTGACGATGACCCCCCTCCCTTCTCGTGGCCTTGTTGGGTCTCCCCGTCCTGTGACGGAATGTTGGGGCGGCCTCCGCCGACGCCAGCGAGTCGCAGCCCTTTGTATGGGCCTCGCCGGGGGCTTTTACGCGGCGTCGGGGGAGGCTTTCCTTGCATCCTGACCTTCGGGGACGGCCAGGGGGGGAGCGGAGGTCAAAATCCTTATTGGCATGTGCGCTGCTGTGGGGGAGGCGGCATTGCTCGCGCCCTGCTCGCGCATGCTTCGACGAGTTTGTTCGGAGCTGCGGCCCAGAGTGGTCGCACCAAGACTTGCTCCCGTGGCGGTTTCTGGGCGCCAGAGCCTCACAAATTTCTCGCCAACCGTGCGGCGGTTCGGCACACTTTTGGCCTCCGGGCCACCATCAGGTATCGCGCCGCGATACCCCCTTTTGTGCGCTGCGGCGCCTTTTAATTTTAATCCAGTTTTTCTTGTCTTGTGCTATGTTTCGTCGTCTTTTGTAAATACGTGTAAATAGACTTCTTTTTCTTCATCACTTACTGGCCTCGTCTCGTCATCAAGTCCTTCACCACCCTCCACGACGGCACCAACCACCTTCTTCAACGAACCTAACTTTACTCCGTTCCACTCAATCTCAAAGCTTTCGGAAGTGCCGAGCAGTGATTCGCAATAATGAGTTGCACCGCCGTTATCCGCTCACTGCTGCCACCCATTGCATTACAAATTTCCCGCCTTCGTAGCGCTCGACGCCACCTCAAAACTGCGCCAGTGAGAGTTCTGTGGTTTTTGCTGCTTGCTTTAATTTCGTATGCTGGAGCTGCTTTTCTTCATTTGGAACGCGTAACTTCTTTGTTGCGCGACTGGAGCCTTTCTGCGTCATTTCGAACGCGCCATTCTGTTTCTTGCGTGGCTAGAGCCTTTCTGCGGAATTTGGAACGCGCCGTTTTTTCTTGCGCGGCTGGAGCATTTCTGCGTCATTTAGAACTCACAATTTCTTTCTTGCGCCGCCACTTTTTTTGCTTACTATCGTAAAAACCAACCCAACGAGCGTTCTTAACTGAATGAACACAGGGGCTGCTGGTTACTTGCACAGATTGTGCCCGAAACGTACCTGAAGGTTTTTTTGCGCTAAATGACCGGGAGATGTATGACAAGCGTCAGCGGTTCATGAGGTTATGACTAGTTAAACCGCCTGGTTTTTTAAGCCACTGCGTGAATCCTTGACGCCAATACAGAAGGCTATACTTGGGTCCGTTATCTCGCTGCGACGCCTGATTCAGGCAGTCGCATCGACCGTTAGCAAGCTAAGACGGCAAGACGAGTCCATAAAGTTCTCTGCACTGAAATTGTTCGCCTAGCACCAAGCAGCAGATACCGATTCACCCCGTACACCCCAAACCCGAACGTTGGGCCTACGGTGCAGACCCAAAAATTGCTGTGGGTATTCTAGAACAGTGGCGCGCAGCTCGAGAGTAGAGCACATACTTGCAGTGTGGGATTGGCCAACAAAAGTATATGGAACGAGAAAGGTTCACGTTCAACCGTCGTCGTTGTTAGACGGTTGGGTGCATGATTTTTTGAAGTATGCTGGGAACCCGAGTAATCAGAGTACATGGAAACTTCTGTATCCATTTCCTGCTTTGGTGTAAACATATTCGTGTGGCGTATAGGTGATACCAAATATTTAGAACACAAATATCAACTCCGCTATCAAACCGTTGTGTAATTTGTGTCCTTTTAATTAGGTGATTGTGCTTCGAGGAAAGGTGAGCTTGCATTCATGGGCAGAAGGAAAAATTTTAATTACAAATCTGCCAAGGCCAGCAGAATTTAAGCTTACACCACTCGAGGTATTGCTGAGCTTTGCTTTTTTCAACAAGTGCTGTGTATAGCGTCATTTCATCACAATAAACACGCAAGAGCACAGTGAAATACGGGATGAATACCTAACTCGGAATGTTTTCGCAATCGCCATGACAGAAAGAGAGCGAAATTTAAAGATAAAACTTTTTATGTAAAATGTTTCTATAAAGTCTGCAGTTCCGCATTCTATTATTATCCGCCGTGGCTGTCCTTCTGCGGTCATGCAAACGGCCGCCACTATGAACTGTCAATAAACTAAAGAGAGCATTTGTCATTTCATAGAAATTGAACCCATCACTTCCCTGAAATGGCCCTGTGCACTACCAATGCCCTATCTACGCACTTTTTTTTTATTTTCACTGCATGAGAAAACACATAAAACACAACTACACCACACATTTTTCTATTACAAGAAAACTTGTTGCTTCTTTCTTCGCGGACATATACCCACCGGGGAGATTCGCCTTCCAGTTTAGCTGATGTGCCAGCTCCACAACGTCCACAAAACAGATTTGAAAGCGTACAATATGTGCACGCCACGTGATACCTAAAACTGGTGGCAAGTGAATAGAACGTAGCCAGTGAGTGAACTTTATTCTGCAAAAAAAGAGCCGTGGTACATTTCTCATGTCAGACTCCCGTTAGCACCTGCTCTCATAACTGCACGTTTAACCAACTCAAGCTGAGTTTCGCTGTTGGAGTTGGCCAGATCTCTCTCGCACTGCTCATGCAAAGCGTTGGAGATTAGGACCGTTTTCGTTTTATTTGGCAGGCCGATATCACGCTGTGGTGGGCGCAGAT
Organism: Haemaphysalis longicornis; assembly: GCF_048455015.1. NCBI lineage: Eukaryota > Metazoa > Arthropoda > Arachnida > Ixodida > Ixodidae > Haemaphysalis > Haemaphysalis longicornis. The sequence goes on along the minus strand of NW_027526295.1, from coordinate 126,232,843 downwards.
CTGACTGCTGTGTGGGCAGGTTGGGCTGTAGAGGGTGGGATTGATGGCGTGAACATTAGATTGGTATGGGAACGTGTTAGTTGGAAAAGCCTTAGTTTAGGCTTATGTTGCTGGGTGATTGACGGGTGGGCACGAGGATAGTGTTGCCTAGTATTGTTGTGTGATTCTCTTGTAGGTTACTATGGAATGAGGCGCTTGCAGACAGGTGTCTCGCGGTGTACGATAACCCTCATTTCGGGGTGTCGTATGGGCTGTGACTTCACCGCGAAAGCGATGGGTTCCCAGGCCCAAACCAGACGGATCTTGCGTTGAGAGAGTAGAGGGTGAAAGATTCTGGCAGCAGGTCTTGATATTCGCCCGCGTAAGTATCTTGGGCATGCTGATTGAGGATCAGCAATCATTGTATCGGCTGAGATATTGACGGTGGCAAGAACGATGGCGGCATTTTTGCTTGGTTGGTGTTGCTTCCAATACGTGTGACACTCGGTTTCGTTCCTCTGTCGTTTGAAATGAATTACAGTGGAACCCCGCTGGTACGTTCCCCGGACTTACGACGACCCACTTCTTACAGCGGATCACCTCGGTCCAGGCAAGCTCCCCACAGAAACAATGCATTAAAAATCCCGATGTTAAAACGCTCCAGTGCACGTAGTCCGCTTTGTACGACGGACCATGAGTTCGATAATTTGCCGTATTTTCCATATTGTACAACGTTTCGCCGCATCGTTCCGACCTTTATTCTTAACCCCCGTTTGACGCTGCTTGATTTGCAAAGGTACGCATGCCGACGAGACCACTTGCTGAACAGACGCAAGCAAGCAGGACTGGCACTCGTAAGCCAGAATTAACCTTCGGCGGCCCCACGCTGCAGCAATACGCCAACGCGACAACCGCGAAAAGTCATAGTTCAGGGTACAAGTGGCTGGCGGACGTGAATTTGAAGCTCCCGTAGAGCCGCCGACGAATGCGAAAACACAACGACGCAACTCCACGGCGATGACTGAACAATCGCTTTCCTCGCCCGCTCGATCCAACTTTCTTTCTTTCACGACGCTCTCTTCGCCTGTCTCCGCTCTCTGCTTGGTGCCAGTTGGTGCCTTTCAAAGCGGCGATGCCACTTCGCTTCTTTCTTTGCGACGGGGCCTACATTCACGCGCTTCCTCCGCAACGTGGAGACATGTATTCGTTACCACCAGCCTTTTGGGTCACTCACCGGCCGCCGCAGCAAGTCACTGTGGCAAGATCATGCTGTAATATTCGCTTCAACAAGGTTTACTCGCGAAGTTTGAATCATCTTATCTATTTCGCGTTGCTGGGTCTTGTGGAAACGGAAACACCTATGTGTTAAACACTTTGACCTAATAGCCACGGCACGGGACCGTTCAAAGGGTGTCTGCCCCCTGTACTGGTTTTGGTTTTTGTTTCTTCTTCTCCACCTTGTACTGTCGTTTGTTTCTCTTACCCTTGGCAGTTTCAAACTCGCTTTTCCCCTCTCAATTTGCTCGACCACATTGGCCTTATCTTGCACGCGCAAGTCGTGGGACTGGCGGGCTATAGATAGAGCCGGACTTCACGGCTGTGGCGTAGGGCACGGCGCTTGTCTGGCGGATTAGCTCGGATGCCGTGGAGGTTAGGGGGCACAACATAGGTTCTTCTTTTCAGTTTGGATTTCAGATAAAGGATCGCAAATCACGCGAAGGCGCACTAAATATAGTAGTTCAAATAAGTTCGGAGCCCACCTGTCGCGTGAGAACGTCTACTAGGCCACCATTTACCCGCACCCCGGTCGTACGACACCACGTTCACACGATGCTTTCTCGCACTCCATTGAAAGTCGTAATATTGGGGTTCCCGTGTACTTCGACTTGTTACGATGGCGGCTGTAGTCACCAGTTGAACTAATTCGTGTCAAAAGACTGAGCAACAAAAGTGACTAGATACATTAAACGTAATTTTGCAGTAAAAAGTTAGGTATCACTATGTTTTCTCCTTAAAGGCATGCAAGGAGACTTAAGTGCTTAGAGAAATTTATTTCGGGGCGCAACTACCATATTTCTCTCTTCTTGCCTCCGAGTTCGAGAACCAGCTTCTGTCATGATATACGAGTAACGGGTGGTTCTTGAGGCACAAGCGTAGTTTGCGAGCTGCGCATTCACGTCGCAGAACGCCGAACGTCGCTGAAGGGACCAGGAGTGTAAAATAACGGTTCGCACTTATGGGTGTGTTGAGCCGCACCATCTGATTTTTTAGTTTTTGAAGGTTTCTTAAAAATCCAACTGCGCGCAAATTAACGAGGACGTGAACACACTGAAGACACCACAAGCGCAGACTCACAACTGGTTTATTGTTACAAAATTCAGAACATTAAATACCCAGGCGCCCCACATACGTCACATTCTCAGCGCTATCGGCTGCACACACAACAAATAAAAATAAAAATAAATAAAAACTCAGAAGCACACGAATGACAGATAATTCCGCGACGATAACACCATCACACATGAAATATCCTCCCCCTCTTCACCACGCATGCCCTGAAGAGGCTTCAAATTCATGTTTAGTGCCCATCTATGTAGGCGACTTCGCGACTAAGCAAGGCAATAGATGGGTGACTAATACAATCAGAACCAGCTTTTAAAATGTGTCTGGCTTCGACAATTTCTCTTGTCTGCTGATTCTTATGCCTGAATAAAATGGTTGTGCGCTCAAACACAGGGGTACATTCAGGGGTACATTCAGGAACGCATGCACGGCAATGGGAAGACATGTGGCTCAGGTCCCGTTTTTCTTTCGAATAGTTATGTTCCTTAAGTCTTGTATTTAAACAACGCCCGGTTTGGCCTATGTATACCTTGCAACATACAAGTGGTATGGAATAAACAACCCCCGTAGCACATTGGACGAACTTCTTTTTGTGATTAATACCACATGCTCCTTGACGTTTTTCTGCCCTTTTGTTCACTTTTGGGCAGATCTTAACTTATTAGGAGCTGAAAACACTATTTTTACGTAATACCGCCCGGCCACTCGCTTTATACCGTGTGACATCTTGTGAACATAGGGCACTACGGCAAAGTTTTTCGGCTTTTCTTTTGGTGGTATGGCCTCCCTGTCCGACTTTACCCACTTTACCAGCTTTTCACTTGCTCTAGAAATAACATGATCAGGGTACCCGGATTTTTTTATCTTCTCAACCTGCTGTAAGACACTATCGGGCATTGAATGCTCACACGATTTCTTACAGCAGGTTGAGAAGCTAAAAAAATCCGGGTACCAAAAAAAATGTCCGGGACTCTTGTTTACACACAGTCTTCAGAGTCCAGGATTGCGTCCATTCCTTGGCGCCGCTGGTCTGGGCCCAAACGCCGTAACATTGCCAAGGCTTCTTCGAGGGCGTCCTGGTTGTTGTTACCCTCCGGGCGGTTGGCGCGCAAGGCTCTTGCACGCTCTCTGTGGAGAGCCCGGCACGGTGGTGGCGCCAGCTGATTTCCGGCACTTGGCACACTTCGCACAGCACGGCCAGTTCTTCCTGGGTGTATACCGGCCGTGGTTCTACCGGGTGACGTTCTGCGATTGTGAGCCCCTGAAAGGGTGCCGGGACGGAGGTGCGCGGAGTGCCGACGAATACTTGAGGCTGGTCTGACCACTCCAGACGAGAGTACCAGCCAACCGGCTGGCCGGAAGGTGACAGCACCGTCCACGAGGCCACCTCTTCCGTAGGACGTGCCGGACGGTACGGCGGCGGGAACGGTCGGCGCCGTGAACCCTGGGGCGGAGCCGAGAGTTCGGGTTGCCGACGGTGGTAGGGGTGGGCCCGACTGCTGTTCCGGGACATCTTCTGCAGGCAAAAACAAGGAAAACAAAAAGGAGCAACTAGTTAGTGACGCGTGCGCAGATTGTATCGTGGTGACGGGGAATACTGACGTGGCACGCGCTGCCCGCGGCAGTCTTCTCGCTGATCCCCGTGGGCTGCATCCTCCCGTGAAAAATACCGCTTTAGTTCGGATACGTGCACCGGACCGTACGATTCACCCGTGGAAGAGTTCTTCAGCACATACGACAGGTTAGACTTACTGACAACGGTATACGGGCCATCCCACCTGTGTGCAAGTGAGGCGGTGAAGCCCTTCTACGCATCACTAAGTGGATGCGTTCGCTTCAACACAAGATCACCCACGGAAAATTGTACATCCCGTCGGCGCTTGTCGTACTAGGACGTCTGGTCGATTCGGGAGATGTCGAGATGTTCGCGAGCCTCCTGGACGTAATCTGTCAGCCGCTTGCGGAGGTCAGCCGCGAATGTCGCGGGGGATTTATCGGTGCGATTCTGCGTGGGTTGGAGCGAACTGTCGAGAGGACACTTGAGGTCTCTGCTGAAATTCTCTTGCGCTGCAGTGAAACCGGTAGATCTGTTAATCGTTGTCCGCGTTGCGAAGCCCATCTCGGGAAGCTTATTGTCCCAGTCCTTGTGACGGTCAGTGTGAGCAATAAGCATCGACTTAAGGTTTCGGTTGACCCGTTCCGTAATGTTCGCTTCCGGGTGGTAGGCCGAGGTGCGCGTGTGGCGTATTCCCAAGGCGTGGCAAGAATCTCGGAAAACCTTGCTAGTGAAATACGTCGCGTTGTCCGTGATTAACTGCGAGGGAAACCAAACCTCGTAACACTTCCAGGAGGCATTCCCACACCTTTTGAGAGGTTAGCTTGCGCAAAGGAAACAACGCGACCCACTTTGAGAAGTGTTCTGTAATTACCAACAAGAACTGGTTGCCCTGAGGACTTCGAGGAAACGGCCCCATCACGTCGCATGCAACGATTTGCCACGGCGAGCTGCTGTGGACGGACGTCATTGTTCCAAGCGGCAGGCTTCCACGTGGTTTGGTTTTCTGGCATATGGGCAGGAGCGAGCATACCGAAGTACATCTTGTCGCATTCCCGGCCATGTTTCTGTGCGGCATAACTTTTCATAGGTTTTTTTGCCCAGACGAGGGACCCGCCAGAGCGGAGTCATGGTAATAGCCGATGAACAACTTACGCAATTTGCGGGGAACGACAACTCTGAAAGGAGTTTGTGCTGAGGCGTCGTCTGCCTGGGGGATGTATCGCAGCAGCATACCGTGATTTCGAAGCAAGTAGCTGTCCACCTCGTCGTACCGGGGAGTTTGTGGAGAGTCTGTTGTCGAGAGCTTGTCGATGACTTTGCGACATAGACCATCGCTCCGCTGTGCCGCAACCAAGTCCTGCTGGCTCACCAAAGATCCCCACCGGTCGTCCGTGGGGGCCTGCACTGCTGCAACCACCATACTTTCTTCGTTTTCCACCTGTGTATCAGTAGAAAGGGAAGCACGTGAAAGCGCGTCTGCAACTGTATTAGTGGTGCCTTTCTTATATTCGATAGAGTAGTCATAACGCTGCAGCGCGAGTGCCCAACGAGCGAGTCGTCCTGCTGGTCTTTGAAGCCTCTGAAGCCAGCAGAGAGCTTAGTGGTCAGTCTGAATGGTGAAGCAAGCTCCGTCTAGAAACATGCCAAATTTTTTTCAGCGCGAACACAATCGCTAGGCATTCCTTTTCGGTGCAGAATAATTGCGTTCCGCTGGCGTCAGCGTGTGACTGGCGAAAGCCACTGGTCTCAACACTTGATCCCACTCTTGTAGAAGTACCGCCCCCAAACCGAATTCACTGGCGTCTGTTTGTACCACAAACGGCTTGTTTAGGTCAGGGAGTTGCAAAGACGCACTTTCTGCTAATGCTGTCAGCAAGGTTTGGAAAGCGGTACTTCTACAAGAGTGGGATCAAGTGTTGAGACCAGTGGCTTTCGCCTGTCAAACGCTGACGCCAGCCGAACGCAATTATTCCGTCACCGAAAAGGAATGCCCAGCGATTGTGTCCGCGCTGAAAAAATACAGTGGCGCCCCACGTTGGGCGCCACTGTAGGTATTTCTGCCTACAGAGGGGGGTTCAGGCAACAGCCTCGTCAAAACATTACAGCACAGAACATTGCGAAAGGAACAAGGGGCTTTACTGCAGCAGTGAAAACGAAATATAAATCGCACAGAAGATACAATCAACAACGCACATCACCAAAGCACTTCAAGGTCCGGAGGCTTACGCACGACGGGACGGACGGCTGACCGCTTGCTGACGTGCGGGCTCCTTGGAAAGTGGCTGGTGGCGGTCGCTTGTCTCTTCCGGCTCACGGCACTACTGGCCGGCGACTCCCCCCTCGTAACAAGCACCGCTGCCCTTATCTAGCGTGCTCAAAACGTGCCACGCCCCCCTCCATCGCACAGTCTTTCCGCCGTGTGTTCACAGATGGAAGGAGAGGTGGCGCGCGGCCGTTTGAACTGAACAACGCGAGCGCTCACAGGCGAGAATCCCCACACCTTAAGGCCCATTTAATAGAAATCTGTCTTCGCCATAGCCGTACCAATTTCACTAATATTTCACAAATACGAATAAATGCCTTGGATGAACGATTTCAAGCAGGCAGCTTCTACGATTACAGAGGCATCCCAGTTGTGTTGTCTCCTAGCAAAACCTCGTCAACGCTATCTGATAAACGTCCGAGAGAATTAACGGCTTTTTGCTGGCAGCGGCATTTATTAGACAGCTGGAAACGATGGGTCAATAGAATAATTTTATTCAGCAATATTGGATTTGAACGACCTGTGCAGAGCTTGAATACACACCCGTGCCAACAAAGCCAACTGGTCAGAACTAACTACCTGCTGACGAAAACCACTACAGCTCTTTTCTCTTTAGGGCAGCATAGGACCGCACTCCAATTCTATCCACCTCTCTGTGCAAATGGTTCCAAAGCGTCTCCTGAAATTAAAATCCTGGTTCCTCCTTTCAATGAGCCCAAATTCTACTTAGCTGTTTAAAGACCTTTTTATGAGGATTAGTATTCTCGTGAGACCCAGTGTACAATATATTGCACAGTCGTTCTCAGCGCCGTAGCGGTTTTCCAACAGCAGTAGAAGCTAAGACCGCCTGTACAAAGAATTGCACAGACATGTGCTGCCATCTAGCGCAGAGTAGGAGAAGTCGACTGCGCGGTTCTTTTTGCACGCCATTTTGACGATGGCCTCCGTTCCCGTGAAGTCGTTCTGGTCGGCCCGGCCAAGTAAGATGCTCTTATTTTCTTACCACTTTGCGAAATGGTTTGAAATTTATGTTGAATGGATTCTTGAATGTCTAGGGATCATCTAGAACCCAATTTTATTTCGCGCAAACGTATATTTTTTTGTTGTCGAGCTGAATTCTTTTGTGTACAATTTATTGCACACTGGGATTGAGGTACACTGTATGAGGTATTTTCGAGTGTGTGTGCTCTATGTAGTGTTACGATGACGGGGCAGTACAGTTATATTTATCTCTACCAAATAAGCGTTTTTTTGTTTATAATACAACGTTATCAATTTCGGATTTTCTGGACTGCGCTAGGGCTGCGGCTGAAAACTGCCGCAGTGATTCTGGAAGCCATTGCTCTCAGGACAAATCGGATTTCGACTTGTCAGAAGACGAATATTTTTTAATATTCTTCTCCCTCCGCCGCCTCCTGCTCGTCCTCCTCCTCTTCCTTCTCCTACCCCTCCTACTTCTCCTCTTCCACCTCCTCCTCCTCCTCTTTCTTCTTCTTCTTCTTCTTCTTCTTCTTTATTTATTTATTTATTTATTTAATTCCTTTTTTGTTGTTTATTTTAAGATTGACTAAGTTCCAAACTCGATTCCTCAAACACAAGCAGAAAAAAGCTTCGAAATGTTTCTAATTTTCTTCGAAATCATCCACCTAGGCAGTTATCTTTCGGTTTCACGACTATTGTTTGGCCGTTCCCCTGATTGGGTATGCGCCCGTAATGTTAAGGAACAACAACAACAACAACAACAAACACCCCTCCCAGATGCTTCCTCTTCGACCACGATCGCACCATTGCCTCATGTCTCTTTCAGGAGAGCGGGCGCCAGACACATACCTGAGCTTTCTCAACCAAAGTCACCATCAAGGTGCCGTAACCCCGGACGCTCACAATGCTCGAAGTTTTGGTGCACCCGCTGCGACGCATTTTTTTTGTTTAACTTCTTCAAGAAACTGCTTCAAGCAGTTTCATAGCTAGAATGTCCAGCTGGAGAACTGTCTTTTCTTTTATTACGCGCAATATGCGATTTTTTTTTCGTGCACTGAATCCCAGTGTCAAATATATTGCACATGCCATGGTAGGCCAACGCCACATTTTACATCAATAAAACTTTTTTATTGTAAATTCCTGGGTACAATGGGCTTAAGTACACGTTTTCTTCTACTACACGTGGCAGGTTGTTAGTCGGGTCTCACGAGGGTATTGCTTCAACAAATTTCAAAAAATGATTTAAAAAACGAGCCCTTAAAGATGCCCTGAAGAATGCAAGTAATATTGTGATCCTGCTACGTTCTTACGAAGGTTTTCTAAAGATTTCGGCAATCTCCTTTCGGGGGTATGCTGTAATCAGGCGGAGAAGACCAAAAGACGAAGAACGTGTTTGCATTTGAGGGCGGCCGTTCAACTACTTGGCACCAACCAAGTATCCTTGGGAACAACATCCTGCAGGAAAACTGGTCAGCCATCGCAGGCTACTAAGTGAATCGCAGACGAGGTAGGCAACTCGCCGCCATCCAACATGCACAGTGTCTTCGACGAGCTAACTGCAAACCCGCGTCGCAGCTGGTCCAGCCCTGCGCTGTCCCGGTTCTACTGCGTGCCGCGTGTCTCCGCGTCCTGTCCGCAAGTAATCCAGGCCAACGTCATTTCTGCAGCGGAGTCCGCAACCGTGCTGCAACAATCTGCAGTATTCTCGACAATGGCGCCGATCGGCCGCACAGGAAGTAATCCAGCAGTGTCAAGGAGGCCCTCTACCAAGCTCAACGTCGTGCATGCCAAGACTCCGCGGTCTTTCCGCGCAACTAAGCACCCCTGTTCAATCTCAATGGCGCTGATCGCGATCCTGCTCATGGTTGGTGGCCCACTGCTTTTATTGGTGATGTTTAAAGAACGGCTACATGGAAACGACCTCCGAGATACTGATTCGATTACCGACTTGGAAGACTTGCCTATGGTCACGGATGGCGCCAGACCTTCATCCAAGGCGCCGGCAGTCGGTCTTATTAGCAGCGAAGAAGATGAAGCAACTCCTTCGAGCACGAGCGAAATCCATGATGACATCGATGATGTAACCTCATCTCCGGAAATTAAAGCCACACGACGCAAACAACGCTCGAGGCGCCGCTCCTATCGTTTATACCTCGCTAGCACGCATCGCCGGCGTGATTTTGACGTGACGGACTACTATCCGACGAAAACAAGGAAACGTTACCGCAGTTCCAGACGCTCAAAACACTTAAACCTGTTTTCGCCCACTACAACGACTGACGTGGACCCTACGACTCCAGCGTACTGAAATCAATGAAACCTGAAAATTCTGAAATACATCAGAACATTCGGTCTTTTCACGACACTGACTCATCCAGCAGACAAGAACAAGTAAAACCCCCAGTAAAAATATTTCACGTTTTCAATAACCGCTGTCAAATTGGTGAAGAACTTTGTATAGTTTGCAACAATTTTACCGGTTGCCTATACGCAATATCATAGGCATTTCATTACATCTACGAATAAAAATTGATTTCGGTAGCCTAATATCGCCTCGTATTCTGTTACTCTCGCTCATTCTCACTACTTCTGTGCAGGATGGAACGTTTACTTGCGCTTAGGCTGGTACATTGTGTGTTCGTGGTCCTACGGTCGACACAGAGTGTTTGTCCCCTTTCGCCCTCTTCAGATTCGGACATGGAGCTTCAGGATTGGCCTACGGAGTCTGTTTCTCAGTATATTAAACGTTCCGTATCACCTATTGCTGAAGCCCTGCAAGTGCAGCCAAAGCAAAATTCAATCTGTTAAGTTTGATTTCATGAAAGTTTGCACACAACGCTAAAATGTCTTTCCAACTTCAACACACATACTGGAAAATGTTAGTGCTGGAGATAAAGCTCCATGGTTGCCAGCAAATTTCAAGGGCCCATGTTTAGTTTCCTAGTGGTGTCGTTGCTTCCAACCATTGATTTGGCTGTTGCTATTGTGGAATTTGAGAATATTGAATATTGTTGATATTGTGAAATTTTGGAGGAAGGTTACTGCACGAGCGCTATACAACAAATAGTCACCTAAGCTGCTTGAAATGCTAAAACTAAATAAAAGTGGAAACTGGGTATACGTTATATACCTTATATTTCCAATGCCGGCAGCGCTGGCCAGTGACCGAGTGGTCTGTATCGCAGGGTATGTTATTTTGCAAGTCACAGGTTCGAATCGCCAAGCGTATATATATATATATATATATATATATTTTCCAAATGATTTTTTCCTTTTTGGCCAATGTTTTCTGTACTGAGGTCACCATTTTTGGGCGATAACGTTCACTGCTCCACGAGGGAGTTCGCAGAACGCGCGCAGATGGACACTGACTCGCTAGCGAGTTCTCGTTGGCGTGTTGTTGCCATAAGCACCGACTGCTTGCGTACAGTTGGCACAGGCCAGAATCAGCAGACCTTTGGCCTAGTGCAAACAAGCTTTTTATGATACAGGCATGAGTGAGGCAAGCTCCAAGTATGGGGAAAAATCGCATGGCATTTGATCGTTTGCGGTGACGCGGAGGGCGTTCATCCACTGCGTAGGTCTCGGCTAGCCTCCCAAGCCGTCCTGGGAGTCTTATCTTAGGCATTTTACAGCCAGCAGCATGGCATAAGCGCGGTTTGACGATTATTGAGATATCCAGAATATCCGCCCAACGATAACGTCAGATGTCAAGCATGTTTTGTTGTCAGAACCGAAACCAAAACTTGTTTGAATGCTGATCCTGGACATCGTCCATTCACGGTGCATCTCCTACCAACGTCACAGCCTTTAGTTGGTGCGGCCGCCGAACACCGTGCATGGTAGTTTTCCTTCTTTAGGGCTTTATAAAATATTACCGACTGATCAACTGGATAATCGATGAAAATTGTGTTAGTTAAAGCCAGTATACGCAGTTCAAACAAAAACGGGACTTCGACAAATTCACTTCCGTGTCCCTTTAAGGAGTTTGGGGCCGACGCTGGGTGTTTGACAGTACGCGGCAATGCTTCTTTTTTTATAGTGTGCGCCCGTACCGCTTGGACAAGGCCGTCCATCTAAGCTCTAAGGGGTGAAATTGTATCAATTGAGCTGGAGGATATAGCCTTTCGGAAGGCATCCCAATTAGAGATACGGGCCATGCTAGTTTTGACAGTGTAATCTTTATTCCGGTTGCTGGTTGAACAATGTCTTCATCCGAGTCCACATTTTCATCAGTTCAAGTCCAGATGACATTGAATGCACGCCTAAAAAGGATAAGTCGGGAGTTGTGTCCCTGGCAGTATTTCTGCCCCTGCAAGTGACTGACTTCGGGTGATTGAACAAGATAAATTGAAAATCTTCTGTAGCCTGAGCCACCAGGGTCCCCCTTTTTGTTTGTACGTGTACCCCACTGCGGGTGGGTGGCGTTGAAGTCCCCCGCTATGATCAATCGTCTGCCATTCAAAAGTACATTTTCTTCTCTTATAGTGGTGGAGATATCTAGAGTCTTTTAGGAAGGGGGTCAATATGCATTCGGGATGAAAAGGCTAGATTTAGCTTTAGTCGAAGGAGAGAGGAACTCTATGAGAACCTAATTGCATCCCCATTGCGTGATAACGTGCTGATTGCTGAGATAGTTTCTTGCACCAGAGTTAGGGTAAAGAACGTGTCGGTGGAGCCATAAGGGCCGTAGCCCCGTAGTTCGACAGATGAATTAGCCTCCTGCAAGGCGAGAACCACGGGTTTTGGGTTAAGAGTGTTAAACAATTGATTAAGAGCAGCTGCTTTCTGTTTAAGACCGCCGCAGTTTTATTGAAGAATGGTCGTAGACTGGGTCCCGGCCTTCTGTAAGAGATGCGGTGATGAAGTTGCGGGAAGTGCATGAGTGCGGCACGCTTCGGCTATTGCTTCTGATGGGCCCTGTAGAAGAGCTCTTTTGACGTGTGGTTCCCAGTTCGTATCTGTGATCGGTGGACTTACCAGCGGTGGTAATTTCCTGTCGGAGGGAAGTGTGATCGGAGCGAAGAGACCAGAGTTCTTGATGTAGCAACCCATTTTCTTGGTGGTTGTATTGGAGTTTTGGGGCGATGGAAGTCAACTGATTAGCTAATTCGGGAAGCATAACTTGGACATAAGAGAAGGGGGTTGCGGTTGTGTTTTGAGAAGAGAGAGTGGCCTGTGTTTTGGGCGGATTCGGTTTTCTGTGTTTTTCATTGGGTGTTGCCTCTGGTTGCTCAAGTATTTCTGACCGAGCCCACAGTGGCGCTAATAATGTGTTTTTTTTGCTCAAGTAGTTGAGACGCATGTTTGCAATTGACACAAGAAATAAGGTTTTGGGGTAATGTTGGGGGTGTTGTAAGGGCAGATTGGGAATGAGCTGTGGGAGAGACCTGTTGGACCCAGCTTACTTGTTTAGGCTCGTTCTTGTATTGGGGGCGGGTTGTCGACTTGCTTCGACAGTGGTGGCGATTATGTTCGGCTGTATTGATTCTCGAGCTTGATCTTGATTGTCGCCTCCTCCGGCTGCTACCGTCCATGGTGGGATTCCTGGAGCTGCTTCTCTCACCCCGGCCTGGCGTTGCCGACCGGTCCTTCTGCCCATGGCTTGCGGTCTGGTCTCGATTGGACTCCGTCCATCGTTGTTGCTGCCGTTGTCTCTGCCTGAAGACGTACGGAGTCAGGTATCAGTGTGGGCACTCTTTCGCACCCGTGTCGTGATCTCCGCCGCACAGCGTGCACTTGGCCACACAAGGGTGGTCTGGGGCCAGGTCTCGTATGCCGCAACGCGGGAAAATCTGGGGCGAGGAAGGCGGCGGCGGTCGGTTGATCTGAGTTAGCTGTCGTCGGCCTTTTCTGCGTTGCGCCTTCGACACGTTCATGATCCACTCGCCTGCCGCCGCTGAATCCTGGTTTTCATCAATGTCGTCGTGTTGCATTTGGTTGTCTTCTTCTGCGATGCGTTGATTGTTATTCCCCACGCACGCACGGGCCGCGTCGTCTGCTCCGGAAGGTGCCAGATCCTCAGCCAGCGTCCGGTTAGTCCACAGGATCTGGAGGGAGCCTCTAAGTTCAGGAAACTGGCGCTTACCAGCATAGCTTTGACGCATGCCTCTCACATGGTTCAGTGCACTGCGCTGCTGAAATTACACTGATAACGCGTTTGCAACACTATTGTTTGAGCAATGCAGTGCCCAAGACAAGCGCGTCGGAGCTGGTGACCTTTTTCTTATTTTTCTGCAAACGTGTGGCGGTACTGTAATTTCAGTCGTTTTCGAGGTTAGCTTAGTTAGATGACAGCACGCTTGTTTTAATGCGCGTGCTCAGTATCTGCCCTTTCGGCTGCTAAAACGGCCGCTCTTTTGCTTCATGGAACACGTAATGCTTTGAAATAATATAAAGACATCAAGGAAATCAAGGAAAATAAAGGTGTTGCAAACTCTCTGAAGCGCGCTAAAATCATTCCTGTTTTTATAAAACGTGCCAAGTAGCTAATATCTAACTATACGCCAATTTCTATCCTTTCATCTCATAGTAAACTATTCAAAAAATTATTTCCTGATCGACTAAATAGGTGCCTAAATAAATTCAACATTTTTAATTCCTGTCAATTTGGTTTTCACTCTGGTAGTTCCAAATCTCTTGCAGTTTTATTCAAACTCGTCTGACTTGTGTAAGTTTGAGAGATACCTTTTTTTTCCATGTTACTTAGCGTTTTGATACTATTATCCGAGACAATCTGTTCCACAAGCTGTTGTCCTATGGTTTAACAAGTCAGCCTTCAAATTTTCTAGAGTATTTTCTTTCAGAGAAGGCAAGAGTTCGGTTAATAATGCGTATTCTGAGACTAAAATAACAATCAACGCTTGCGAGAAGGTTCTATTTCAGGTTCTTTATTCTTTATTATCTGTTAATTGACCTCACGCTTTGTTGTATATACTGACGACACCACAGTATCATCGGCTGATGAACCTCTGTTCATTCTTACGTGTATTTTAAATGTTCTTTTGACTAACGTAACTAAATCAGCCTGGTCAACCACGTAACAACCGATCCGCCAGAAAAAAAATTCATCATTTTTAGAATAGCGCAGAAGCGCGTGTCATATCTTCCCACCATTTCGCTTTCTTCGAACGCCATAAGCACATGCGACAGTGTAGGCTTTCCTGAAGTGTAATCGACTAACACCTGGAACTTCAAAATCATACTGATCACCTTGGAAATAAGACGGCGTTTGGCATTGAAGCACTTGTAAATTCGGGCCCATTTGTTTTCACGCCAATCCCTCCGTCTCTTTATTTTGCTTTCCTACGTGGTAATATCACATGTGGTATTCGTGCAGGGACTAACCCTTGCGGTTGTCATATCGCACCGTTCCAACACATTCGAAATAAACCTATTCGTATCATTACTGACAACTCGTTCCCTGCTAACGCTTGTGTTTTGCTTCAAAAGAATAATGTCTTATTGGTTAAAATGCATTCTGTTACAACATAGGCACTGTTTTCTTATATCTACGTGTTAATTATTCATCGTACCAATTTATTGACAGATTCCTACTCCAAAACCACAAGTCCACCATGTTCGCAGACCATTACTTATCACCCATAGTCCGTACTAACTATGGTCAAATCACATCCGCTCTTTCGGCTATTTCCTTCTGGAACAGTCTTTTGGTTAAATTGAAATTCTCATCATTATTCTGTTTCTTCGAACACACTATAAAATCTTTTTGTTGAATAATGGAGCGTATTGTGTTGTTTGTATAATCTGTATTTTCATGTTACTGTGTGTTACGTTATATAAGTTTGCTGCGTTTTGAGCTAGATTGCATGTATTGTGCAAGTGCCCACTTTATGCATTGTTTTTGCCCCCGAACGCGTCTCCATTTTAACACGAAAGTCTTTTATGCCCGCGTACACCAACGCCACGCCAGCTTCATATCGACAGAAAAAGTTCCAATAACCCGGCTTCGTCCGGGTTCGAGTCACGAACTCTCTTCCCACAACGGGAGGTACACAGCGCTCTGCCGAATGCGCTATGGATTCAAGCGCGGATTGGTCCACGAACAAGACTCATATCTGTCCCACTACTTGCGTTTTTTCAGATGGTGCTGCTGTTTAGGAGAGGCGAAGCAAAGTAGTTCATCAGTACCCTGGCCTACACGATCGGGCGCAGGCACAGCGCCATTGCGCAACGGCGCGCCGCCGACCGCCGATCGCGGAGGCCAAGTCAGGACGCTAATGAGCGCCGACAGTTGGCGCCTCGATGCAAGCGTCTTCGTGCACACGGGACGCGGTTTGATTGAGGCACCCTCCGCCACCTGCTCCTTTCGGTTTTGGTTCGGTTTCGTTAGCGCGGTTTTCAAGGGACTGTGGTTTCCTTCGGATTTACGCAATACTCCGGCGCATGCTATCAAGTGCCTAACGTTGATGCGTCTAACGGTGCCATACCGACGTACTATAAATAGCGATGTGCAAGTTAATACGGTTTCACAATAAATATTTGAATTTTCCTGTGAAGGTACATTTCACTTTCGTGTTTTACCGATGCCTATGGAAGAGGCATCATCATTTTTTTTTAATGCAGAGCATTTCTTTAACTCACAATGTCACCCGTCCGTTGGCGATCAGCGTCCGCAGCCAGCCAGCCCGTGCGCCCTTCCCCCGTTCCTCCTCGCTCTCAACAACAGGTGCGGGGGCGCATGCGTGTCTCCGGCGCTGAAAGAGGCGTTGCAGCAGCAGGTGCTACCTCCTCTCCCTCTACTGCGCGCGCCAAGGCAGCGGCGAAACGTCAGCGTCGAGCGGCCGATCCCGAGCATCGAGAACGAGAGGCCGCCGCCAGTCGTCAGCGTCGAGCTGCGGATCCATCGAATCGAGAGCGAGACACGGCTTCGAAACGTCAGCGGCGAGCGGCGGACCCCGCGTTAAGAGAACGAGATGCCGCGGTCGGCCTTGTTGACGTAGTCCACGACGTACGCCGCGCACGCCTAGTGGTCGAGGATGACTTGCAGGTCCATGTTGGAGTCGAGAACCCTTCCGATCCACGGGTTGAACGCGTTCACGCGCTTCTCGGCGGGGGTCCTCGCGTGAAGCACGCACGGACGCAACGCGCCAGCCCGCAGAATCTCCGAGTACTCCTCCCCGGATTGCACGTCGTAGCCGCGCAGGAACTCGTCCAAGCTCGCAAACTCCCCGTGCTCCAACGCCTCGTGCATTTCGTCGTACTTGGCCTTCAAGCGCCGTCGACGCACCTGTACGACAACAACAACTACAACTACCGCCGCCAACTACCACAACCCGCCACGTGACCACCCCCAATGCTCTGCATTTACTCGTGTCCCTCGCCCGGGCGCATGCGACGGAGGTTTTTTTAAATTCGCATTGTGCCTAAATATTCTGGAACACTTATCTTTACTCCATGTTTCGGTAAACCGAGTTCTTTGCTCTTTCGTATTGTATTTGTGCGCTCTCTGAGCTGTGCCCATTATTTTAATTACTCGTTTTAGTTACCTTTTGTTTGGTTTTAAATGCAGAGCATTTGTTTAACTCGCATGTAGCGTCCGCCGTCCGTCCGCAACAGCTCAGAGCGCAGGTGCGCCCTCTCCCCCACTCCTCCTCTCCCGCATCACGCTACCCTCCTCGCTCTCAACAACAGGTCCGCACCTCTCCCCCTACACTATATAAAAAAAATAATAGTTATCGGCGCCTCGTTTCGATCCCACGACCCTGTGGGCGGAACGCGAGGTACATGGTGCTTTTCCCACTGCGCCACAAAAGCGACACAGAATCAAAAGGTACGAACGCGCCTTATATCCTTGACTCATTCAAACTACGTCAAGAAGCTGCTGATACACGGCAGCAGTTGCATCAATCTCGTCTTCACCAGTTGCTGCAACGCACGACCACTGCTTAAAGACCCCTTAACAGTACACTTTAGCGACCACGAAGCCGTCGTTCTCAGCGTCCAATACAACGACAACAGCAACAAATAAATAAATAACGACTTACAACAACCTACTCCTTGCCTTCACTTCTTGCGTCACAAAAAAAAGAAAACCCCATATCTCCAGGAAAGGGGACTCGAGTCGCAAAATCACGAAAGTAATAATTAATATATGAAAGAAATAATATTAATTAATAGTAATAAGCAATAATAGTTAACACATTCACTACCACCCCACCACCACCCCCCAAACACTAACGTTAACGCAATACACCAACCCCCTACGCGACGCATTTACTCGAGTCCCCCCTCGTGGGGAGATGGGCCCAATTTTTTTATGCTTGTTGTAATTTAATTCTGTGATAATTAATAAAGGGTCTCGTTGCAGTCACTGGACTTCGGCACCTGTGTCTGTGTAAGAAATTCCTTGTATTTTACCACTGGGTGACGAATTAAAATTTAATAATACATAAAACCGTTGCAGGGCGTCAACTACAGAAATCGAACTGAAAGTTTATCGGCGACTCTCAATTTTGCCGTAACAGGAGACTTGGCAATTAAAATTTCTCGTTCCAGAAACATCGCGGTATTTTCGGCCTACATTCATGCCGCGCGGTAAATGCAGAATCTAAGAGCTCTTGGTGACAGAGTATGCATTAAATAAACTTTTATTTCTAGAGGTAGTTAAAGGTCTTTGATGTTGCGCTTATGCACCGGGTAAATGTGTTGAAAAGTATGCAAAGTTATTCACCAATTCGCCGGAGCCCATCAGAATGCTCAAATTTTTTTATTGGAGCTTTTGCTTTTTCTTGTAGTCCTCGACGAGGTGCCATGCCAATTTTTGTAGTCTGCAAATGCATGGTTAAGTGTTTCGAGCGCGGGTAAATCTCTTAAGGCTTCGTCATATTCGTAGGATAGTAGTTCGGCGTGTCAAAAAACGAAGGCTGTGGGTGGTAGGGATCTATAATTGACGAGTACGGTGCCTCGAGCGTTGTTGGAGTTGTATAGCTTCAATTTCCAACGATGTGGTTACATCTTCAGTGTCATTCCTGGTATCATTGTTGGCCCATGCAGTTGTTTCTTCATCTTCTTCACTGGTCTTAAGACCGATTCCCCGCGGCCTGGACGAAGGGCCGCTGCTATCTTTGATCATAGGCAAGACTAACAATTCTTCCGTAATCGTATCAGTTTCCCAGAGGTCGTTTGCTTGAAACGGGTCTCTAAACATGACCACTGCAAGCGCTAGGGCACCACCCACGAGCAGGGTCAGGATCAGCGCCATTGGGATTGAACAGAGGTTCTGAGTTCTATGTGAAGACCACGGAATCGCGCTATCCCTCTCTTTGAGCTTGGTAGAGTGCTCCCTTGCCGCAGCTGGTTCCATTCCTGTGCGGCCGATCGGCGTCATTGCCGAACCCGCAGGAGGTTTGTGCGGCGTGGGTGCAGACGCCGCTTGCGAATTAAGGTGGACCTGGATTACTTCCGGACAGGACGCGGAGACAGGAGGCCCCCAGTAGAACCTACGCAGCCCAGGGCTGGACAGGCTACCACGCAGGTTTGCATTTAGCTCGTCGATCAGAATATAAGTGTTGGATGGAGGCGATTTACTTATCTTGTCTTCGACGGACATAGTTGCCTGCGATGGTTGACGAGTTTTTCTGTGGGATGTAGTTGCCAAAGCTACTTGCTTGGTGCCAAGAGTTTGAGCGGCCGCGTATAATGAAACGTGAGCATCTTCTTTGTCTTTTTCTCTCTCATTAATGGGGCATACCCCCCAAGGGAGAGAAGGTAGACTGGCTAGAGCTTCAGATAGTAGCCTTCCTTAACACATACCACGACTTCTAGATTACTGGTATTGTTGACGGCATATTTAACGGCTCCCTACGTTTTATTCATTATTCAAAATGGGTTAAGGGTATTACTAGCCCTCGTAAAAGAAGGTTATAATAAAAGCTCAGTAGCATTTGGTTCGCTGAAACCATGAAGATACATTTTGTTGCTAAGATAAAGTCCGGACCGATTTCAAGAACGTGGTGGATGGAATTGGATCGCGGTCCTATGGTGGCTCCAGAAGAATAGGTCTGCATTGTATTTTTTAGCAGATAGTCTTAATGAGTGGGCTTAGTTTGCGCAGCCTGGTTGTGCAACACGAGTATTATAAAGGTAAAAACTGTGGTTCATCCCTCTTCCATAAGAACCGGTAAAACACGAAAGTGCAATGTGCCTTCACAGGAACAGTCAAATGTTTATTCCGTATCGGTATGAACTTGCACATCGATATTTTTATTTTTACGATGTGGCACTGTTATACGCATCAACATAGGCGAAACTGGATTGCATGCGCAGGAGGGCTTGGGTTTCCGTGCCTCACATGACCGCCCACCATCCCTGGCGCAGGTTTGTCAAGCGAAACATACCTACATAGGGAGATTGTCCAAGGTTGGCAAAAAAATACTCCAGCCGTAGCCGTAACCACGGCAACACTTTCTCGGAACGAGAAAGACTCCAACGTTCGCAAGAATAGTGGCAACCCTTGCTCAGATCAAGAAAGACACTACATAGGGTACGCCCCCTCCAAGGAGATGTCCAATCATTATCACTTCCAGAAATTCACGGAAGCTCTCACTAATAGAAAAATCATGGAGTAAATAGTTGCGGGGTGAATAAGAATCAAATAGGCTTCAATCGTGGACCTAAACCATTGTGATGCTCGTGAAGGTTGCGTACAGCTTCGCTAATATCAACTCTTACGCGTTACTGTAAACTGCCCCCACTGTTCAGGGGGACGCACCTTATCGCTCAGGCTCTCATCGTTTCATGTCGTGGTCGTCTCATATCGCCTTAGTGTCGTGTAGTAACGGTACTCAAACATCGTGGCACTCGCTTTCCAGCGCTTCACTTTAGAACATAAGGGCGTAATAAAATACTACACCGGGATACTCATTTTCCAACCACTCTAGAACACTCCCTGCTTGAAAGACAGGGTACTTGACAGACAGGATACTCATAGCAAAGCTGTCTACCTCTACTACCTTACAGTTTCACCTCCGTGGACACAAAGGCCGAAGCGCCAGGAATGCATTTCTACACTGCATGCTTCGCTTGTCCTCCGGTTTCACTTACGATTTCATCTCCATGGGTAAAAACGGCAAGGCGCCAATAGCCCACTTATAAGCTGCATCCTTCGGCCCTCCCCCGGTTTCTTGTTAGTGGAGATGGCCAGGGTTTTTCATCCAACGTCAATAGCGGTGTAATAATGCGGTCGCCACCGAAACAAATTTATCGGACGCTTCTGGGAGAGCGTCGATGAGGTTTTGATGGAAGACAACACAACAGGGATGCCTCTATTATCTTCACCATGGCATGTGCGACCGCTTACTCTGAACTTTGAATCGTACTCGTGAATTGCTTGCGAATTGGTACTATGGGTTATACCGGATCTTTCTATCACATCGGCTGTAAGTAAATATAATCACGGATAAACGTAACGGAAGCACAAAACAAGCAACCAATTCCAAGAAATCTGTACCCGGTTGATAGTAGCCGCAAGATACGTAATCGTGTGCGAAGTTACTTACCTCATAGGGTTCGTGTAGTCACCCCTGCAATCTGGCTCATGACAGCCGCTTTTCTCTAGCTGGAAACAAAGCTTGCCTTTAGAACCAGGTTTCTGCACCGGTTAACACTCTCTCTCCCCCCTGCTGTATAACAATTTGTAGCCCTCTACTAGCCACGCCCAGTAGCCAAGTTGTGGCTTAAGTGAGTCAGACCAAAAAAACACTATTTTTAATTATTTACCGCTGTTATTTCGTGTTTTATTATTATTTGGGTTTTCGCGACCGTTCGCGTGGCCGACACACTTTTTTTTATAGACAAAAGGCAACCAAAAAAATTCAAGATAGACACTGTTTAAGACAAATTCCGCGTTTTAAAAGTGTAGCTACCGAACTTTTGACCGGCCCCATCCGCGTATCTTTATATGGGGCGGCAATTTTAGATCGTTACTCTGAAAAAAATTGCAGGTCGTCTATTATGTTGCATGTCACTGAGAGTTCTAGGTTACAGTCAAGGTTACGTTGCTTTCCTAGATATTGGATTAGCCACTACTGACCAAGCATATTAAAGGGACACTAAAGGCTGAATGAAATTTTGTTTTTCACTGAAAGATCATACATTTCGTAGTTCTCCCTCGTTTTGTTTGACGAGCAACCATATTTTCTGAGAAGTAAGCAGACAAAGTACGCATTTGTCTCTCCTGCTTCCGTTTCATTTTTTCTTGACGTAGCGATTGTGTAAAAAAGGAGTGAACTCCCATAGTGCTATAGAGCGCGAACGCTGGAATAGGAAGCTTTCACGCCTACAAGCCACAGCCAACGGCAGCAACGTTCGTCTGGCCAAGCAGGTGCTCGAGGGGCCGTTGTGCCCGCATCCCAGACCCCATCCATCCGGCTGTGAGCATGGAGGGATGCGCCGAAACCGCTTTTGAAGCAAGAAGCGGCGTTTCGAATATCAGCGCGGTGTCCAGGGCTTCCAGCTGGCGCCGTTCCCGACGGCACTTCCAGCTCGCTTAGCAACCACCGCCATCTAACATTATGTTCTCTCACGTGGCGGGAACCTAGCACGAACTAAGCACTCTTCCCGGCAGCCATGTCGGCCGTCGTCCTCGCCCGTGCTCCCCATGACGGAAACATGAGAAGGGAAAGTGATGTACGCTTTATGGATTATCAACGGCAGCACGAGGCGAACAGGCGGATCGGTCATTACCCAGTCGCAGTAAGTTCATTTCACAGGCGATTTTGTTCGAACCTGGCGCGCGTTACCGATCGCAACCTTTTAAATAACGCGTTACTACTCCTCTGACTCCTCCTCCACCGCAAGTGAGAACAACAGATCAGAAGCTCTGTCTGGTCGTTTAGCAACCTGGAGTGAGTTTTGTTGTTTCTGCCGATTCTAATCAAGAGCCTTTAGTTGCTTTCTGCTGTGTATGTTGCTTGAAGAAGGAAGCTCGGGGGCTCAAGGTCGTGGGTTATTGACTTGCCTAATTGCGCACCAAAGCATTGCGAAAACAAAACCGAAGTCATGACGGCTGACTGAATAAAGCGGGAAGTAGACTTCCTGGAAAGCTGCAGTCTTCGGTTAGAAAAAGCTGCAGTCGTGAAAAGCTGCAGTCTTGATTCCTGCAGCTACAGTCTTAATTCCTGAAAAGCTGCAGTCTTCGGTTAGAGATACGATGATCTCACGAAATGCTCTAATTCAGGTTTATTTCACGAGCTCAGCTACTAGAGAAATGTTTTTTTTTTCTTCCAAGCATCTATGGACGCTTCTTCTAAGATCTCACGCAGTTCACCACTTGTGTGCCGTCACGAGCCGTAGTGCCCAAAATCTTTCGGAGCGTCGTCCCTGTGTTTTCACGTTTTGGCGTGTTGAATTATTGAACTACTGCTAGATGCGAGAAAATGGTATAATTATATTCTCGGCGGTGCAATCCATCGGTTCAGGCCAACTTGTTTCCACCCTTTGGTGCCCCTTTAAAGAGGAGTTGGAAGTAAGGGCGTAGATTCGGCTGGTTTTATCTTGCTTGTAGCAAAGCCACCGCGCAGCAAGTACCACGGGAAGCACAATCAAGCGATAACGGCGGCGAGCGTCGGTGCAGATTTACGGTCACAATGGCAAACACCGGCTCTCCACGACTTGTACGTACAGTGGGGTCCACTGATAAAGGGAAAGAGCCAGCGCGTGGATCACGGAGGAACCTTTTCGTTCCTCCATGGCGTCGATGCTGCGCGACGCGAAGCGCAGGCGCCGAGAAGTGGCGAGAATCGGAGACAGCCTGTACATGCGCAATGGCCGCACGAGGCGGGAGAAGCCGCTTCGTCTGCTACGGATCTCCGCTGCGCCGCTCACATCCCTCAGTGCGAAATCCCTCAAAAGTGCCGCCATCTACAGGAAGAAAAACGAAACAAGCACGCGTCGCCATGTTGGGGGATGGCGGTCGCGGGATTGCTTGGTACGGACCGTGTGAGGAGCTTTCTGGGCTTCGCGATCCTTCTACAGTCGAACACGGATATATCGAACACGGGTATATCGAATTATTGTCTATATCGAACTCATGAATTATCCCCTTGAAAATTCAGTGTAAAAGTATAGGGATTCGTACGTTTATATCGAACGGTATTTTTCCCGACATTGGGTATATCGAACGCCGCGCGAGCTGAAAGGTGCTCTTCGGCGGTCGCTGCACTCCCGATTTCCGCGGTCGCTTAGTGCCTTCGCCGAAACCCGACAGGGACAGAAGCCGGGGCCTCGGAGCGCCACGCTTGCCTTCTCATGGATAACTGGTCGGCCAACCAAACCACCTGCGACCTCGACAACATCGAGCTCAAGTTTCTGCCTCCGAACACAACAGCCAGGCTGCAGCCGCTCGACCAAGTCGTTCAAGCTTGGGTACAGGAGGCGACTCCTCGGTAGTCTTTTGATGAACCTCCGCGTGGGTACCGAGCTTAAAGTTGACCAGCTGGGGGCCATACACATGATGAGGGGTGTCTGGAACAGCGTAAAGCAGAGCGTGGCCAACTGCTTCCGGAAGGCAGGCTTCGTGACGGCTGAATTTTCGGAAGCTTGCGAAGACGGCGACGACGACGAAGAGGGCATGGACGACACGTTTCGCGAGCTGTCGTCCCTTTTCCCGGCTGCTGTTCCAGCCGGAGTGTCTGCTGGCAACTTCGTGAACGCTGGCAGCAATGTTTAGGCTGTTCCAAGCGCCAGTGACGAGGATATCGTAGCTGCGGTTGCAGGAACTCAGGCTGATAGCACGGGTGGCGAAGATCGTCCTGACGAGGATGTGGCTACACGATCGTACCCCACCGGTAAAATGGCGGCTGCGTTCAGCTTCATTCGACGTAGTTGCGGCGACATGGAAGGAACTGGGCTGTCGCACTTGGATATCTTCGAGAAGATCGAGACCACCGTCTTTAATTCCATATACAGGACGAAGAGGCAGGCAAAGATCAGCGATTTCTTTTCACGCAAATAAAGCATCTTGTTCCGTCGTTAGTGCGGAATTAGTAATTGTCATTCATGAATGCGCCGATCGGTAAGCGGTCGTCCGCCACAGGTGAGGTCTCAGACCATATTTTTTATATCGAATTTTTCATATATCGAACTATTTCGCGATCCCCTTGGAGTTCGATATATCCGTGTTCGACTTATATTCAGATTTAAGTGCACCAAAACGAGCGACGCGTGATCTGTGGACATTTCGTTGTTGCCAACATTTGCGAGCGACTTCGCAAATACGCATTATGCATCCAAAGAGCAGTCAGGGAGGGAGGCACCGGCAGGTAAGCTTTTGGAGCTGTCGCGTTTCTTCTTTTTTTTTTGTTCGCTTTGAAAGCGCAAACATTGAAAGCTATTCCTGTTGGTTCGCATAAGGCGGGTTTCTCAGGAGGTCATTCCTGAAACCTATCGAGCCGATGCGGGCTGCCCTGAGTTAGAAATGGGGGAGGAGGGGGGCACTCCGCGATATAGCTATACGCTAAAGATCCTCTGGGACGCAGAGGAAACCTGCAAAAATCAAACAAAAAAACGCTTATTAAAAGAAATTGCATACCTGGCCTTTTTTTTAACACCGGAGTGTTGTAGATGGCTGTAGTGTGTAGCGCGTAACGCGTTAAGCATTGCTACTATTGGCCTCGAGGACATACCGTGGCGCCACGTACGAGTGGCGTCACTTGTAGGACGCCGAATCGTGTTGTCGTCTGCTACAGCAGATTTCCCGTGCGTATGCGGAAGCGTCTTTTTTTCTTGTGGCCACCGTCTCGCCCGCTTCTTGTGGATTTGATGCAAATTACCAAAAAGTTGTCTGTAAACCAAATAATTCGGGCGTGCAATCAGCGACTCGCTTGTTCCCGGCGACACCGCCGCGTTTACGTAGTTGCTACCATCGCGACCCACACCTCTTACATACGCAGCCAGCTAACGTAAGGACGACGCAACTGATGCCGAGAAAAGTACGCTGTAAATTCATTATGAAATACTTGTGACGGGACATGTGTGTGCAAGCAAACACCTTGTAACAGCGACGGAAACGCGTCGCTCACTTATGATCTCACTGCGCGAACTGCTCGTATTGCCTGGTAAATGAATGACCCGAGAACGCTGCTCAGATTGCTTCTCCGCACATGCTTAAAAGTATTGTTAAGGTCTGCAGTGTGGCTTGATCAGCGCCTATTTCCCCTAAGATGTTTGTATAGTGATGCCCGGATTTGATTAACGATCACTGCCGTAGCCTGTACTTTGCACGGCTGATGTTTCCTTTTCGCGACCTGTCCGCAATGTATTAACGGTATGAACACGAGTTTTTAACGCCTTCGAGCGGGTTCGGACAAGGCTATATTTAGGTTTCATTAGGTGCTCGGTGTGGTAATTTATAATTGCAGCGTGTTTTGTATGTTTACCGTAAGCCGGCATTTCTCAAGCATCAATTTCGAAACTCACGACTGCTCACAGAAGGCGAGGCTGCGTACGAGGATAAATACGTCGTTAATGATTTCGGGTAATGGGGATATTTAGAATAGAAGAACCGAGCGTTGGGGGCCCCCAAGAAGTTAAAGGAACCCAAACGCAACACGCGCTTGCGCGGCGGGAGGGCCTTCGCAAAGAGCTCGCAGCCGGCTTCGGATGCACGTAATCGGATGTTGGGAACTTTAGGCTTGGCGTTGCAGCAGATATTTCATCGCCGTTAGAGTTGCGAGTGACAGTCCCTAACCGAACGTTTCACCGCGCTGGGAACTCTGTAAGCGCGTGATTTCCGTTGAAGCGATCGACGATCAAGATACCTGCACGGCCTCGGCCGATACTTGCGCGCAAGCATAGCCATCCTTCGGCCGCTCGCCGCACCGTGCGTGAACGGGCCGGCGCTGCCGGGACCGACCTCCGCGGCCGGTCGGCGTAAATCGCGGCAGATATTTGAGCATCGCTTTGAAAACCACAGTTGATGACACTACCTATCAGAATTTTTCATCACAATAACATCCACTTTCACCAATCTGGAACTTCTTTTTCACGACTCGTGGGATTTTAAAAAGCGGCGACAAGTTGTTGCTGCCGCAACCTCCGTCGGTTCGAGCTGCACCGTCGGCTGTGCGGGCAGGCACGGCGGTGCTATAACGTGCTATAATTAATTCTGTGTTGGCGGCTGACGGCTTTCGGTTCGATTTTCGTAATTACTGGGCCAATAGGTATTCTTTACAGCATAAACAGCCAGGTTTGTATTTCGCGCGTTCGTTTTTCGCACTGCCATGATTGTAGTTCGCGTCGCATCTGACAGATGGCGCCACCAGTCCACGGCGCGCGCGCAGCTCGTGGGACCTTGCTCTCGGTGGTTGCACTCAATCTCTGCAAGAGGTAGCGTCAACATCCCCCTCGAGTGGGGCACGATCAAATGCAGAGCATTTCCAGGGGCGCACGACGTTAAGTAGCTTGCGTTACGTTAATGTTGTTGCACTTGTGGCAACTGCTGACGAGAGAGCGCTCGTCAGCAGTAATTTGAATGACTCAAGGATACAAGGCGCGTCCGTAGCCTCCCAATCTGTGTCAGCTTTGTGGCGCAGTGGGTTAAGCACCATGTACATTGCGTTCCGCCCGCAGTGTCGAGGGATCGGAACCTGGCGCCGGATGGTACTTTTTTTTATATATAGTAGGGTGGGGTGCGGTGCTGACTACGGACGCCAACGCGGGTGACATCGTGAGTTACTGAAATGCTCTGCATTTAAAACTGAAAGCTAGAAGTTTAGTGTCAGTACTCCTTCAACTTCAAAGGCATATGTATATGTCTCCTGCATAGGTCGGCGTACTCACTCGTGAGTACACTCTGTACTCATTTGCACTAAACTAACGAGTGAGTATGATGATGAGTGAGTACACACCCAGATTAAAAAAGTGAGTTCGATGACGATTGAGTACAGGGGTAAGTCCACTACTCGTGAGTACTGTACTCATGAGTACACTACTCATGAGTATGAGCACTCATGAGTACTACTTGTGAGTATAGAGTACTCATGAGTACAATACTCATGAATACTGTATTTTCGAGTGCATGCATTCGTGAGTACAGTAGTGCAAACAAGTTCTATAACGAACTCGAGTCTGGACGCGCATTTACAAGTCACAAACATTTAGCGGTGCCGCTGTGCAGCGTAACTCTCAGGAATTGTAAAATCAGACAACGAAAACTGCGCCTTCCTCCTTTTCCTGTCCATGTTTGGCGCTGTTAGCGTTTTTCGCCGGTCGGTCGATAAGTGTTCCTGGTGAAAAAAAGAAAAACGAGGAGTGAGGTCCCAACGTCAGCTCCTTGAGGTGCCGCTTCATCGCCTGGGGTTGGCATTACCAGTGCCGGTGCTTTTATCATTTGGGGCTTCAGAGACTGGATATGGCCGCCGGGATGTTTGTTCTGCTCTTCTGCGCTTCATTGAAAATTCCAAAAGATTCACAACCTAATTCGTATCTTATTCTAGAACCTCACCAGAGCCCTCCAAACGTTTCCATTGCCGGTTTTTTTGTAATATTATTATTCTCCTCCTCCTCCTCCTCCTCCTCCTCCTCCTCCTTCTCCTTCTTCTTCTTCTTCTTCTTCTTCTTCTTCTTCTTCTTCTTCTTCTTCTTCTTCTTCTTCTTCTTCTTCCTTTCTTTCTTTCTTTCTTTATTTATTTTGTTTCAACTTTGACTAATTTCCAATCTCGATTCCTCAAAAACAAGAAGAAAAAAACTTCCAAAATTTTCTAACTTTCCTCGAATCATCCACCTAGGCAGCAACCTCATTCGAATTAGCAACTGATGTTTGGCCGATCCCGTGATTGGGTATGCGTCATTTTGTGAAGGAACAACAACAACAACAACAACAGCGGGAAGTGCATTCGCAGTGACTGTTTCTACGGCACGTGTTGATTGGCGCCGTTATTTGTGTTTACACATACGCGGCCTGGGTACAAGTAGCTGCTTCGTCCCGCTTGCTCCTTTCAACTTACTTTAGGGGAGGCGGTGGGAGCTGCTAACAATGCAGGAAGTACGCCCACCGCAGTCACTCTTTTCCGGTCTTAAACAGTTTCCGTATACGCATGTCACTCTGTATAACCGTTTCGTGAGCCGAACCGATCGTTTCAACAGTCGCAGTTAATTTACGTGATTTGCGTCGAATCGACTGCATGGTTTGTGTCACCGATATTCTCCGCAACATGTCGCTGTGCGATAAATTGGCTGATGTACATGCGCCCATGTGGTTTTATTAGGCTGCCGTTTTGAAACTTGTTGCTCAGGTTTTGTAGGACTATGGTATCGTGCAGTCCATTTACAAGGGAGCATATAGCCCCACTGTGCAGGCGCGGCGGTGTAAATTTTCCCTGCATTGAAAATAAGATATCCGAGTACACCAAGGAACGTTTGTGGGTTGTTAACCGTACATCATAATGCCCAGTTGAACGCGTGCCACGTCTTGTTCCGCCTCGCAAATTTTGTCGAAGAGCTTTGGCATCTTGCCGCTGGAGCAGCGTTTTGCTTTCGAATGGCTTTGCTTTCGAATCACAAACTTGGCGTGCGGCTTCTCGTTTATGCCACCGTGTAATGAGGACGCAGACGACGATGGTAAATTTCGGTGGTTGTTCTTCCCCTACCTTAATCTGCTATTTACTGGTGGGGTGACCACCCCTCGGTAGCAACTACTGCAAGTTTAACCTCGCACTGTGGAAGGCATCGTAAAGGGGCCGTTTTTATATGATAAACGGCATCGCCAGACGTTGGGATTTTAGCTTAAGCTCGCGCCTTGGAACATCTCGTCAAACATGTTGCTTGCCCAAAACGACGCCACCGCACTTTTTGATCGATATCTGTCAGCTTCGTCGTTTAAAATTTCTCGGTCAAGAAACCACGCTGTATTTTTGGCCTATATTGATGCAGCGCGGTAAACGCACAGTGTAAGAGCTCTGGGTGACAGAGTACACATTACATAAAATTTTATTCCTAGTGGTAATTACTGGTATTTAATGTTGTGCCTATGCAGAGGGTAAAGTTGTTGAAAATAAGAAAAGTTCTTCTCCAATTCGACAGATCCCATAAAAAACCTTAAGTATTTTTACTTTAGCTTTTCCTTTTTCTCGTCTGCTCAATGAGTCAGCGTTGCGGCAGCATCGAGGTGCCTGCTGTATTTCAGAATTTTCAGCCTAGAGCAATTCCGGTAGAATGGAGCCGTAGTCTTCGATGAGGTGCCTTGACAATTTTTGCAGTCGGCGAATGCAGGTTTGAGTGTTTCCGGCGGGGGTAACTGCGGTCAGGTTTCGTCATAGTCGTAGTATAGTAGTTCGGCGTGTCAGAATAATGCAGGGTATGAGTGCTAGCGTAGTATATACGATGAGTACGGTGCCTTGGGCGTTGTTTCAGTCGTGTGGCTTTAATTTCCAACTGTGTGGTTACATCTTCAGTGTCATCCCCGGTATCATTGTTGGCCGATGGCGTTGTTTCTTCATCTTCTTCACTGGTCATAAAACCGAGTGCCCGCGGTTGGGACGAGGGTCCGGTACTACCCTTGATCATAGGCAAGTCTAACAAGTCATCCTTAACCTTATCAGTGCCTCCGAGATCATTTGCTTGAAACCGGTCTTTAAACATCACCGTTGCAAGCAGTAGGGCACCAACCACGAGCAGGGTCATGATCAGCGCCGTTCGGATTGAACAGAGGTTCCTCGTTGTATGCGAAGACCGTGGAATCGCTCTATCCTTGACCTTGAGCTTCGTAGAGTGCTTCCTTGCAGCTGCTGGATCCCTTCCCGTGTAGCCAATCGGCTTCATTGTCGGGGCCGCAGGAGGTTCGTGGGGTGTGGGTGCAGACGCTTCTTGAGAATTGAGGTGGGCCTGGATTACTTCCGGACAGGACGCGGAGACAGGTGGCCCCCAGTAGAACCGATGCAGCGCCGGGCTGGACAGGCTACCGCGCGCGTTTGCAGTTAGCTCGTCGATCAGAATGTACGTGTTGGATGGAGGCGGTTTACTTATCTTGTCTTTGATGGACATAGTTGGCTGCGATGGTTGACGAGGTTTTCTGTGGGATGTAGTTGCTAAAGGTACTTGGTTGGTGCCAAGAAGTTAAGCGGCCGCCTATAAATAAACGTAAGCAGCTTCTTTGTCTTTCGCTGTCTCATTGAGTGTGGCACACCCCCGAAGGGAGAGAAGAGAGATTGGCTTGATCTTTAGATAGCAGCCCTTCTTCACACATACCATCACTGCTAGATTCCTGGCATTGTCCAGGGCATATTTAACGATCGCAACGTTTTATTTATTCGTTAAAATGGGTAAAGGGTATTACTAACCCTCGTAAAAGAAGGGTATAATGAGAGCTAAGTAGCATGTGGATCGCTGAAAGCATGAAGTAGCATTTTATTACTAAGATAAGGTCTGGAGCGATTTTGAGATAGAGGTGGAGGGTATAGGAACGAGTTCCTGTGGTGGCTTCAAGAGAATAAGGCTTCAGATGTGTTGTTTAGCAGATGAGCGGGCTTCGTTGGCGCAGCCTGGTTGTGCAACAGCTTTATTTTCCATGTAAAAAATGCCGTTGATCCCTCTTCCATAGGAACCGGTAAAACAAGAAAGTGAAATGTGCCTTCACAGGAGCAGTTAAATGTTTATTGTGCATTGATATGAACTTGCCCATCGCTATTTATATTTCTTCGGTATGGCCCCGTTACACGCATCGATGTAGGCGACACTGGATTGCACGCGCCGGGCTATTGTGTAAATCCGACTGAAACCACAGGCGATCGCCAAACGTCCGTGCGAACGAAACCAAACGGGTTGTCAGCGAATCGTTTGGTTTACACACGTCCGCTGCAGCGAAACCGTGCTACGAGTACGACATTCGCAAGCCGGCGTCGATCATACTGCGCGACTTACAGGCGTTGACCTTACAGGATTCTCCGCAGGTTACGCGCGTCCCCCTCACGCGTCCCCCATACACGTAGGCGCTGGCATCGAGGCGCCAACTGCCGGTGCTCATTAGCGTCATGATGCATTACTTCGCTTCACTTCTCCTAGGCGGCGGCACCATCTGAAGGGAAGGATATAAGGCGTGTTTGTCGTCCTGTTTACGGGATTGCTCATTGCGCGGTGGTGAGCGCGTTTCGTATCTCCCCTTCAGGTGAAAGAGGTGATTAAAATCTCGGCGCAATTCAAATCCCGGCGCAGCCATTTCAATCGAAGTTTTTCTGGCGAAGTCATTTCCGCGGCGGATATGACGTCAGGCTGATCTTGGATGAACCTCAGCATAACACACTTTGGTGTTAATATTATGTTTAACACGAAGCTGTTCATTAAATCGTTATTTTACGTGTTTGCCGGAGAATTCTAAGAAAATTCCGACCGCACATGAGAGCGTGCCTCACGGCTACTGCTCTCCAGTTACAAAAAAAGAGAAAATACCGATGATGGTGATGACAATAACTTTATTTTGAACAAAACTGGGTGAAAGGAGGAAGGGGTAGTCGGAGCCTTCCTGAATTCCTCCCCCTCAGATGGCGGCCTTCAGCCCTTCTGCGCGAGCGGCCTCTTCGGCCAGTTGGACGACCTTAACCTGTATTTTGGGGTCGGAGCTAAGCAAACAGGTCTCCCACTGCTCCGAACTTGTGATTCGTAAGCATGCTCGTATAGTTCGCGGATAAGCATCACAAGCCCAAATCATGTGAGGTTGGGATAAATGTGGCTCAATACTGCAGGATTAGGGAAGGCTTTAGCCTGCAGCTGACGCCAGGCTACAGATTGACGTCTGTTGAGGGTGGGATGCGCTGCGGGATATTTCTGGCGCTCCATGCGTTAGTGCTGAGCGATGTCCCAGTAGGTCAGCAGCCTGTCCCTAGCCCCCTGGTCCGAGCCAGCAGCATCGTCAGGGCAATCTCAGGAGCTGAAACCTCGGGCCGCCTCGTGTGCTAGCTCATCGCGTGGGAGAGATGCATGGGCCGGTGTCTAGATTTTCTGCACTTCGTGCATACAGGTGGCTTGGACGGAGCGTAAGATGCGTAGGGTGGTATTAGAGATCCTGCCAATTTCTTAATTACGGAGAGCTGTTTTAGAGTCGCTGACTATGGTTTTAGCCCTTGTGAAGGCGACGGCAAGCGCAATAGCGACCTCTTCTCCTTCCTCCGAGTAATTGGTGTAAATAGAGGCGGATGCCAGAGAATTGCCTTTAGCATCGATTGCCACGATGGCCATGGCGCCCGTAGGGTGGTAATCAGCGGCGTCAACACAGCATACATCGGGGTCATCTCTGAAATGCTGGTGCAGGGCAGACGCTCGGGCATGACGGCGATCTTGGTGGTGTACCGGGTGCATGTTTCTCGGTAGGGGGGAGACGTAGATGGCCAATAGAAGTCTTGGTTCCATGTTGGCTGGCGTACCGAATTCCTAGTTTCTGGAGTAGAAGGCGTCATCTGTGACTGTTAGATAATCGCTGGTATTGTTCTGTGCGCTGTGCTTCTGCAAGTTCCTTAGAGTATTATGGATACCCATAGCCATGAAGCGTTCGGTGGATGCCGTGATGGGAATGCCCGCGGCCTGTTTATAGGCTTTGCGTATTATGCAGTCAATTTTACATTGTTCGGCTTTTTTGAAGTAGAGGTATGGTGTGACATACGTGATACGGCTTATAATAAAGGCTTCCACTAACCGGATGAGGTTGCGCTCCTTGCATCCTGGTGGCGGTGCGCAATTCGTGAAATAAGACGGCCTATTTGTAGTGAACATCCAGAGAGGGCTTTTATGGTGTCCGTATTGGAGCCTGATTGATGAATGCCGAGTTTAAGAACAGGTATGCACGGGACGATGGGGATAACGCGATCTTGTAAATGTGAGCTGAATGTCCGGCGCACCTTGACGACGTGGCTTGCCGGGAGGACTGTAAAGGAGTAGTTCGGATTTCTGCGGAGAACACATCAGACCGCGTTTTCCGGCGTGAGCTTTCACTAAGTCGACAGCTTGCTGTAGGCGGTCTTCGATGTGCGCGTCGCTGCCTCCAGCCGCCCATATCGTGATGTCATCAGCATATAAACTGTGATCCACATGCTGGATAGTAGGGAGGAGATGAGAGAGTTTTGTAATTGCTACATTGAATAAAAACGGCGATAGGACCGATCCCTGGGGGGTGTCACGATTACCCAGGGGGATGGTAGCCGATTCCGTGCACCCAACTACAAGTTTCGACGTGCAATCCGCAAGAAGGCCTTGATGTAGTCGTACGTTTTGGGGCCCACATGGAGGTCTATCCGATTGTTCAAGATTGCATCGTGCCGAACGTGATCAAAAGCTTTAGTCAGGTCGAGTGCAACAATGGTTTAGTGCCTCCTGCTGGGCATGACTCGGGGTTAATGATCTGATGTTGTAATTGGGGCATCACATCTTGTGCGGAGAGCCGTGGCCGAAAACCGAACACAGACGACGGAAATAGCTAAGAAGATTCTATGTAACGATGGAGACGGGTCAGGACCACGTGCTTCATTAGTTTTCCTACAAAGGAGGTCAGCGAGCTGGGCCGAAAATTGTTTATATGAAGGTTCTTTCCGAGTTTTGGCTGCCTTACACTCCGGCGGGAAGGTGCCAGAGTCCCAGCAATGGTTCATATAGTCTGTGAGAGCTTCTAGAGATGAGTAATCTAGACTAAAAACAATTTTGTTAGAAATTTTATCCGGCCCGGGGGCGGATTTGCTGCGTAGCCCTCGTGCTGGCGCGCGCACTTCTGACACAGTTAGAGGGTGTCCAGTTCCGTATTAAGGCTACCGGTGTACTCGGGTAGAAACTGTGTGGGCTGAAAACCAACATACCGGCGCTTTTATTCCCGCAAATGTTCCTAATCGGAGTCATCACAGCTGTGTAGCAGGGCTTTGAGATTGTTCTGCTGTGTAGTTTAGCGACATCCTGGGTCTAATTAACAGCGCAGGGTGTTCCATGTCCGGGCAACTACCATACTATGTTCCATGCGATCGCAAACCACCTACTATTTTGCTGGGTAGCCGGGCTGCATGTGCTTCAATTTCTTTATTGAGCTGAGCCAGTCGTCTCCTGAGAGAGCGATTGTATTTTTGTCTTTTTAGTCAGCTCTGTATGTTTGTCGGGGCTTCCGACATGTGCAAGAGACGACAATCAACTTCAGTCAGCCCAGTCTCCTCTGGTATGATTTTGGTTGCCATATTGACATGTTCCTGAAGCTCTGCTACCCATTCCTTGATATCCTTGATGGCACCACTGGTAGGGTCGGGGACCGTGGAGCGCAGAAGCCTGAAATTAACCGAGACTGTGATGTGGAGCTTTCTGCCACGCTGGAGGCGTGGGTGGCCCGCCACTATTGAAGTCCCCATGATATAATGGTCACGGCTTAGGTTTTCGTAACTATTTTTCCAGGTGGCATTTGTGGCATTTTTGGTGAGGGTAAGATCTGGGGTAGTATCTTTCGTGACGCTATTGCCAAGACGAGTAGCATATGTGGGATCAGTGAGGAGCGAAAGACCCAATTGTTGAGCTTCTTGCCAAAAAATGCCTCCTTTTTTTGGTGTCTTTGACATAGCCCCAGGCTGTATGAGGAGAGTTAAAGTCCCCAACAACAATCAGTGTGTTCCGCTGTGCAATATCAAGCATCTGGTGAAATAGGTTCGCAAAAGAATGTTGGCGGCTTGGGCTACTGTACAAGTTAGGAATAAAGAGGCTCTCTCCTCCCCGTTTTTTGTTGGATATGACTACGATTAGGAGGCATTCAAGATTCTCTTCAGTGAGGGGATGATGGATGACCGGTATCTTACGTTTTACAAGGGTGGTGACCCAATGATGAACTTTCTGGAATGGACGCTTACTAAATGCGGCATACCCCTATAATTTGGCAGAATTACCCGCCTCTTGCAGCGCGATTACATCTGGTTCATTAGGTGCGATGGCAATAATATACTGTTGCAGGAGCTCGCGTTTAGGTTTGTACCCTCGACAATTCCATTGCCAGATTTTGTACTGACTTTCAGTTGTGCTTCACTCCATTTTGGGTGCCGGCGGTATCCTGTGGTTTCTGATTTTCGATTGCTGTTGGCCGTTGGTACGGCTTGGTTTTATGCTGGCCACCACATGACGGGCTGCGCCCAACCATGTGGCTATTTTCTAGGGCGAGGATCCTAGTGTTGAGATTAGCATGTTGCTTCGTGAGTGTTTCGGCAAGTGTGGACAGCATTCGCAAAAAGAAACACGAAGTATGCATGGCCTCCGGCAAGGTAGAAAATACCGAGGGCTCGTGTTTGCGTGCCTCAGCCGACCTTCCGCCGTTTCTGGCGGAGGTTTATTAAGCGAAATATGCCCGCATAGGAAGATTGGCCAAAGTAGCAAACAAATACTCCAGCAGTAGTCGTAATCGCAGCAACACTATCTCGGAAGGAGAAAAACTCCAATTTTCGACGGAATAGCGGCAACTTTTTCTCAGAACACGAAAGGCTCTACGCAGGGTATCCCCCTCCAAGGTAATGGCGAATGATTATCACTACCAAAAGAATGGTGGAAGCCATCACAAATGGAACAACGATGTAATAAAGGTGGTTGCGAGGCGAGTAAGAAGCAATTATGCTGAAATCATGACCTTAAACCGTTGTGTGTTTGTGAAGGTTGATAACAGCTTCGCTAACGCCAACTCTTACGGGTTACTGCAAGCTGCCTTCACTGTTTTGGAGAGAAGACCCTTATCGCTCGGGCTGTCGTCGTCTCATGCGGTCGTCATCTCATATCGTCTTGGTATCATATAGTCACGCTACTGAAACAAGGGGACACTTGTTTTCCAGCGCTTCACTTTAGAACCTAAGGCGTACTGAAAGAACACACTTGGATAGTCATTTCCGACCAGCGCTAGAACGCTTCCTGCTTGAAAGACACGAGACTTCAAGCAAAGCTGCAGATATTTTCTACCTAGCGGTTTCACCTTCGTGGTGAAAAACGCCAAGGCGCCAAGAATACATTTCTACACTGCCTGCTTCACTCCTCCTCCGGTTTCAATTACGATTTCGTCTCCTATGCCAAAAACAGCTGGGCACCAAGAGTACACTAATTGACTGAATCCTTTGGCCCTCCCTAGGTTTTTCAAGACGATAGTGTGTCTGGGGCTACTTAAACCCAGAAATTTTGGTCTGTCTGTCTGTCTGTCTGTCTGTCTGTCTGTCTGTCTGTCTGTCTCTCTGTGACTCGATTCAGCCACCCTGCCAATGTAAAACAATGCCTGCGCAATAGTCTTATATAGTCACGGCTAAATCTACCCGTCTAAGTCTGGTGTAATGTTCATACTAGTCAACATTGTTGAAGAACAGCGAGACATTACGCAAATATCAGACAACAAATTATGCAGAAGTGATGTTTGCAGTGTTCCTTTATAGAAATCATACAGGCTTCATTTTTTCGAAATTAAAAACTTCATCAACTCCAGAGAAAAATATCACTCCGCCGTCACCTGCAGTCGTCCGCGCGGCTATAGCTTCTGGTGCCATTTTAAGAGATCATCCGGCAACAGTTACGAAAGGTTCTACTAGATAGGTTTCACGTTCTGCTTGAAACGCACGTGGAGTAGGGAAAGGCGGTTCTATAAAAGTTAAAGTAGGGTTCTTCGACTCACGCGCGTCTTCGCCGTACGGCAGCGTTGGCTTCGAGAGAAATGGCCTGGAGCCGGGGAACGCGGTAAATTTAAAATGATTTAAGGAAACCTTTGGCGTCTTTACCTTGGTAGCAGCGCGAAGCAAGATGAGTAACATACGAGATGAGCGGGAAAGCGAAGTGAGGTATTTACGTGGAAAAAGTCGATCAAGACTATCGTCTTTTGTCGCCGTTTGCAACGAAAGGAGTAGCTACGCGCCCATTTTTTGTTAGTGTAGGTGGGGCGGGTTTTTTATACATCGTCTCTACAGCGGTGTAAGAATGTAGCCACCGCCAAAAAAAATATCACGGACGCTTCTTGGAGAGCGTCTATAATGTTTTTATGGCAGGCAAGACAGCATGGATGCCTTTATTATCGTCACCACTGCCTGTGCGAGTGCTCACTCAAAGCTTTTAATTGTATTCGTGAATAGTTTCCGCATTCGTACTATGGCTAAAGCCGTATCTTTCCATCAAACAGGCTGTAAGTGTAATATCACCGCAGATACATATAACGCAAGCACAAAACATGCAACATAGCGACTAGAATTAAACACACCCGCCGTGGTGGCTCAGTAGCTAAGGCGTTGCGCTGCTGAGCACGAGGTCGCGGGTTCGATTCCCGGCCGCGGCGGCCGCTTTTCTGATGGAGGCGAAAAGCAAAAACGCCCGTGTGTACGAGATTTCGGCACACGTTAAAGATCCCCGGGTGGTCAAAATAATTCCGGAGACCTCCACTACGGCGCGCCTCATCGCCTGCGTTGCGTCGGCGCGTTAAACCCTACAATCAATCAATCAATCAATCAATCAATCAATCAATCAATCAATCAATCAATCAATCAATCAATCAATCAATCAATCAATCAATCAATCAATCAATCGACTAGAATTAAACTAATGAACAAATCTGTACCCGGATGACAGTAGCATCAAGATACATAATCTTGTGCGAAGTTATTTAACTCATACGGATCGTATTTCCCCTGCAATATGGCTCATGACTGCCACTTTTATTAAGAAGCTGGAAAAAGAAGCTTGCCTTTCCAGCCAGGTTTCTGCACCAGTCAAGATCCCCGCTGCTGAATAACAATCTGTAGCCTTTAGTAGTGCACGCCCAGTAGCCAAGGTGTGGCTTCGGTGAGTCAAACCCTAAAAAACGTATTTATTATAAAAAATTTTTTTACCCCTGTTATATGATAATTTCTGATTATTTGTGTTTTTCCGATTGTTAGCGAGGCAGAGACATGTATATTCTCAGAAAAAGACAACCAAAAAACTTCAAGATAGGCACACTTTCAAAATAAAAGCCCGCGTTTTAAGAGTGTAGCTACCGAACTTTTGACCGGCACCATCCGTCAAGCTTTATTCGGTGCGGGAATTTTAGAGCGATAGACTGGAAAAACATTACAGCTAGTTAAATAAAGGTGTATATAACTGAAAATTCTAGGTTACAGTCAAGGTTACATTGCCTTCCTGTTGATTTGTTTAGCCACTACTCAGCAAGCACATTAAAGCGACGCTAAAGGCTGAATGAAATTTTGTTTTTTACTGAAAGATCATACGTTTTGTAGCTCACCCGTCTTTTGTTTGACGAGCAAAGATATTTGCTGAGAAATAGGCAGACAAAGCTCGCTATCTCTCAGCCGCTTCTCTCATTTTTTTCTGACGTAACTATGTCGTAACAAAAAAGGACCCAACCCCCAATGCGGTCTAGAGCGCAAACGCTGGCATCGGAAGCTTTCATGCCTCCGAGCCATGGCCAACTGCGGCAACGTTCGTCTGGCAGAGTAGGAATGAGAGGCGCGCTTAGGTGCTCGAGCGGCCGTTGTGCAAGCGTACTACGGCATCCCAGACCCCATCCACCCGGCTGCGAGCATGGAGAGATGCGACGAAACCGCTTCTGAAGCAACAAGCGGCGTTTCGAATATCAGCGTGGTGTACCGGGCTCCCAGCTGGCGCCGTTCCCTACGGCGCCTTCACCTAGCTTAGCAACCACAGCCATCTAACATTATGTCCTCTCTTACGGCGTAAACCTAGAGAGAAATAAACAGTCTTCACGGCAGCCGTGCCGGCAGTCGTCCTTGCCCGTGTTCCCCATGACGCAAACATAAGGAGGGAAAGTTATGTACGCTTTATGAATTATCAACGGCGGCTCGAGGTGAACAGGCGCATCGGTCAAGTACCCACTCGCAGTAAGTTCATTTCACGGGTGATTATGTTCGAACCTGGAGCGCTTTACCGATCGAAACCTTTCAAGTAACGCGTTACTACTACTCTTACTCCTCCTCCAACGCGCGGAGAACGGGAGATTAGAAGCACGGGCGGGTCGTCTAGCAACCTGGAGTGCATTTTGTCGCTTTTGCCGATTCTAATAAAGGGTCTTTAGTTGCTTCCTTCTGGGTATGTTGCATGCAGAAGCTCGGGGACTCAACGTTGTAGGTTATTGACTTCGCAAATTGCGCAGCAATGCTTTTTCAAAACGAAACTGAAATCATGATGGCTTGCTCAATAATACGGGAAGCAGTGTCAGCCGTCTCCGAAGCTTCGGATAATTCTCGCGCCGAGAGGCGAAAACGAAAGCAGACACCGGCGGTCTGCCGAGGGGACCGAACTCGGAGCACGAAGAACTTGAAACCAATGATTCTCCATCAGCAACATTGTCCATCGCTGAAGAGTCTGTTCGTATGTTGCTGTCATTGGCACGCTAGCGGAGCTGGACGGAACGCCACCGTTCGTCACAACAGCAGACCTCTGTGCATCCCAATCGAAACAATGTCTATTGTTTCCGGCGCAGTCTTGATATTTGGAGAGATTTGACGGCTGAGACAATTTTGCCACGCAAGCCGAATCGGCTTTCGAGTAGCTAGCCGAATTAGCAGCGCCAGATATAACTCACCGTGACGTCACGTACAGCCTTCCTTAATGAGTGTTCTCCAGATTTCTTGAACCAATGACTATAAATAATGTCCCACGAACAATCACGGCGGTCTTGTGTGGCGTGTTATTTTTAGATAACTGAGCTTGATTACGCTTTACATATATTCCTGGCAACAACAACAACGACGACGACGACGAAGACGGCAATAACGACGATGACGCGATGACGCGAGGACGATGATGACAACGACAACTGCAGTGATAACAATAACGCGAAAAGCAGCAACAACACTCGATTATGAAGGGAAATTCGCGTGTTTTGGCTTTCCGAGGAAACTATAAATGGGTTGCGGCAAACAAATTGTGTTTAAAAAAGACAGCAATATGTTTCGATTCAGGCGAAGTAAGGCGGCGATGGAATGTCTGGAGGAGAAGTTACCAGGCATTTTGCGTAGAGGTCGTCGCTAGCAGCGAGTGCCACTGTTCTATCGTGATAAAGGGCCCACGCGGGACGGCGCGTGGCCTTTCTTAGAGGCGTAAT
This sequence comes from Haemaphysalis longicornis, assembly GCF_048455015.1. NCBI lineage: Eukaryota > Metazoa > Arthropoda > Arachnida > Ixodida > Ixodidae > Haemaphysalis > Haemaphysalis longicornis. The sequence continues at coordinate 126,192,685 of NW_027526295.1, read as the reverse complement.
CACCTTCTCTGCTGCATGGCCAAAAAAACTGAAATGCAGAACAATGAGTTCACGAGAAAAAGTGACCGCTGCGCACGGAAGTATGGAGCGTCGCGTTGCGCTGAATAGGGGGCAAAGTATGTTCGGCGGGAAAAAAAGGAATAAAGTACCTTTCTTTCTCCTTGCTTTGATGAGTGTGCCGATAAGGGAGTTGGTATATAGTTGAGGAAAGCAGCGAAGATTGAAACTTGAATTGTTTTGAAAAAGTGTTTCGTGGGCTCTCGGAAGCTTCTTGGCGACAGAAAAGAAATAATGGGCGGACAAGTATGCAGGAAAAAAATAGCAGAAGATAGGGAAAGTAGGTTGCAATTCGACCCATCTTGGCAGGGCGTAGACGTCTAAAGAGCTATATGGGGAGGCTTAAACCATTGGGGCGAGTAATACTCGTGTTCTGATGCTGCTGAGGTGATAACACCAGCTCTGGTGCAGTGCATATCCAGCAACCTGTAGCCTTTTCTGCCAACATCAGCTACACTTGGTCGAAACTTCAAAGTGCCCATTTTTTATCCAGTGGGCTACAACCGTGAGTTAGTACCCGAGAGTCAAACGGCTTACTCCGTCGCGTGTAACGGCGAGGAGTACCTTAGTACTTCCCAATGTCCGTTCGCGTTCATCCGTGCGCACACCACCAATAAGCGAAAATACCGAATTTTGATTTGAGCCGTGAGTATTTTCATTTATGGAATAATCAAGGTGCAACTCACGGCTCAAATCGAATGACGATCGGGGCGAAAATCGGATGTCAGTCAGGGTGCAACTTGGATGTCATTTCGAGACACCGTACTCCGCCCTCTCGCCATCATCCACGGAGTGGAGATGTTGCCATTTTTTTTTCTCAATCACGAACCAACTGGCCCAACAGTCCATCTTACGGAACATTTTAATATGTTACTATAAGTCCATATTATAAGGAACGGCGATTATCATTGGCACTTCAGACACAGAGTGCCGCGCTTTCCTTTCTGCGAATATTCGAGATAACGGATACATTTTATTCCAGTATGTACTGCGACAGGGAAGCGCCGAGATCCCGGCGGCGGGCACATGGCAACGGACGCACGCCGGCGAAAAGTAGACGCCAGAATAAAGTATCGACAGTTGTTGCTCCGAAAAAATTGCGACGCTTCTTTTCCCCGATTATCACAAGCCAGCCACACCATCAACGGGTGGCTTGGATACAGTAACCATTAAAATATCCCCCAAAAATGCCAAGTACCAGCAACATAACAATCGGCCACAGCTACCTTTCAGGCTACGATCAAATCGGCTGTTCAGCTGCAAGTGGTAGGGGAATGATAACAATCATGTTAAGCGTCATACGTACGGAGCCAAGATGATTCAAAGCAAACTAATCCAGCCTTCACAATATATCCTTTTGATATGAGCAACCGCGCACTCGTCTTTCCCGCGAGACGAGATGACACACGAAGCGGCCCGAAGATTCAGCTGCCAGGTGGACTTCGAGGACAACGTGCCGTCGTCGACGGCGGGAGGGACAGGCTGGCTACATATCAAGAAATTACCCACCATTATAGATTGGGCCGACTCACACTTCCAGGCGCTCATCGTACACTTAGCAGACGGTAATCGGTTGCATTGCACAGGATACAATCGAACACCTTCTCAAACCCCGTCCTGTGCCACCGCAACTCTTCATAAATTTACACAGATCACTGCAAGTGGTGCGGTGACCCAGCCGTCATGCAATAGCAGGCCCCGCTACTTAGCTCCCAACCAAACGTCCCAACAGCAGTTGTCCAGCTGGCGGAAGACGCCGCCAGGGCCCATGGGTTACTGACCGCCGTCTGAAGGGATGAGGACACTGGCGCTCCCAAGCAGTCACCCCGTCTTAACAGAGACGAATATAACAAAAGTTCAATCATCAGCAACCGCTTTCCTTGTGGGGACTTTTAATGCTAGGCGCACCAGTGGCTTTGCCTTAGCCGTTTTTGGACGGGGCCGCCTCGCACTCTAAGGGCGATTTATCGGGGCAACAACAGCCCCTCGGAAACTTTCCCTCTCAACACCTGAAAGCTCTTAAGGAGACATGAAGACAAAATACAAGTTTCGTTCTTTAAAATTCTGCTTTGTCCGAAATTTTTAACAAGTAATGGAAAAAGTAATGAAATCATATGACAAAGTGGCAACTCCCCAGCCACTTTCGCAGATGTTTTACGACGTGACAAAAAATTGTGAGGGAAGCTCCTATACACAAAGACTCTATCTGAATTGTAAAAAAACATATAGTAAAATAGGCGCTGGGGGGGATTAGAAGCAGGATCCGCTGACGTGCAAGACAAGAACTGACCCCCTGAATCGCCACCCCTTTTTTACTGCATGGAAGAGTAGCCCTAGAAACTTTACAATCATACCTTATCTTCAATTACAGTACGTTAACTGAGACACATGTCAAAATGTCAGGCATACACACGCACACATAAAGGAGGTGCAAACAGGCGGGCAGCCGCGATTGGGCCGCATACACACTATACGCAAGCGAATATTGTTCGTGAAAGAGTGACTTAATTCCCCGAGGTTGCTCCGAATTGCAGTCATTCATGCAACACTTGCCTGTGGAACAGAATCACCTCCGCTCACAGATTCTGACTGACTTAAGGCAAACCAAGTGAGGGGGTTGGGCTCATAACGTTGAAACGCGTGTTTCAGACCTGTGCTCAGTGCTGCGGGACGAATTTCAGCATGGTAATTCCACAAGTATCGATTAGGTGCTTAGCAAAGCATGGTAATGTTAATAGCGTGTATTGTTATGGTTCAGCGCGCCGCTTCCCAGTGCGCGCTTGGTACGAATTCGGTGTAGCGTGTTGAAGTTCCGTGTATTGCGGTGAACGCCTACCATCTTTCACCACGTTACAGCACGCAACGGCTCCGTTTGTTTCACCTGCACCAGGTGAACCAATATAGGCACTGCAGCCCCTCGCCGTTCGTTTTAGTGGTGCAGCTCGCGGCACTTGAACCGCGCCATTCGATTCACCAATGGTGTCGACAGGTGCAGGACGGGTGCAGGCTTTGTCTTCACTGCCTGCTGAAGAGGTGCAGAAGCATACAAAAAAGTGTAGGTCTGGCTCGGCCGATTCAGGATGGCGGAAACGGCGTTGCACCGCTGTGAACTGGCTCCAGAGGTGCAGGCTGAATAGAATGGACCCAGGAGCTCGTCGAAACGCGCCCGCACTGGAAGTCAATGACCCATGCCAGAGCCGGCAAATTCTCTTCGCGAAGATTGCGCTTAATTCTGGGAACCTAACCGCTAATTCTAAGCACATTCGAACAGGGCATCTAGGGAAGATGCATTTTGTGTATTTGTTCTTTTTTGTGCCGTGCAACACGTTGGAACCCTGCTGACCGTTCCAACTTTAAGTTATGAATATGAGTTCCGTAGAGCGCTTTTCAGAATGCTGTCAGTCTTCAGGAGAGGTGTTTCTCCGCTCGAGTCATGCAAGCTTGCCAGAGTGCCGTTCCGGTATCGTCCCTGTTCATATCGCCATGGAGTAAACTAGCTAAAGTTCGCTCTTGGCTCTTTGTCGCCACCACCGATCAAGGCAGCTCCTCTCCTCGCCGATCATCTTCCATGCTACCACTACATGACGGAGGTGACGGACCCTGTTCGGGACGCCTTCGCTAATTAAACAGTATGTATAGGGCCGACAAGGGCGATTTGTCAAGACCACAAGTGATAGCAACCAAAAAAGGAAGAGAGGGGAAGTTATGATGATGATGGTGACGATAATTTAGAGGGCACACGATTACTACTGCGCACGGGTCACAGTGCGCAGCGCGTCATTTAGTGTGCACAGAATGAACGCGCTGCCTTTCGGTGGCACTTGTTTCCCCACCCGCCTACTATTAGTGCGGGGCATTCACAAATCCACCATCGACGAAACCATCGAAGCCCATTGCACAGCCCGGACAGCAATGATATCGCGCAATATGCTCTCGTCCCCCTGCACCACTACGCCGACTGACCAAAGTAACATGACGCGGCTAGCTAACAGGACAAGCCTGCTTTCGTCACAGCGGTTGTCTCGTCTTTCGACGCCCCGTCCCTGCCTATCCTGGCGCTTTCACAATACATACCGCATCAGCAACCACCATCGCCCTCCCCCCTGAACAGTCTTCCACACAAGGGTCTTCGTTTCGGCCTTTCAATCGGCGATTCGCAGTTTCGAACTGTCGAACCTTTTTCCGATCGCCATGAAAATTATCTCTCCTAACGCACTGTCCCACACCGTGGACCTGCTGCGAATCCCGGCCCACACAGGAAGAAAGCCAATGTGGCATCCGGACGTGAAGCTCGAGCTCTGGTATTATAATGTCTGATACTAATACGGCCTTCCAACATTTTGCTCGCGGACGCATATCGCCGGTTGCGCTCAAAATACTATCACAAAAACCCCCTAACATTTTCGGTGGAGTTAATATGGACCCCAGCTCATGTCAGGCTTAGGTTGAAACAATGCAGCCCTAGACGTCGCTCGAGGACTCCCGATCCGAGCGGGCCCCAACCTCTTCCCCTACCAAGGGGCGAGATCCGCCAGGGATAGGCTGACAACGTTCGACAATATCGCCCCGTATTACGGCTTCGCCCGCCGTAAATATCCCTCCGCACATCCAGAACTCACCCCTATACAAGGACGTACCTGGCGACTTCTGCAAACCCACACTCTCCCTTTCAGGGCGGTACTGTACCACATTTATCCCTCGCTGTGCCCATCACCTAACTACCCCGCGTGTGGTATCCGTGCTACAGTCCCCCACTCTATGCGGGGCTGCTGTATTGACCCCTTCCCTTCAATCACCTCTGACGAGCAGTGACACGGAGCGCTCAGTGGTTCTGACCCGGTAGTACATGACTCACTCGTGGACAGAGCTCGTACTGTTGTCACCAGACGTGTGCGGGTGGTCGCCCCGCTCCTCTAACCTATTTTCCCTCAATAAAGTATTTTATCTTTCTCTCTCTCTTTCTCTGATAACACGAGAAGGCCCGCCTTCTTTTGAGTTATACCCATGGCACCCACAGCCTCCAGGACACTCGCCTCACACCAGGACATCACCTAACAATACCACATCCTACGAGGATATGTCCTTTCTCATATGCTTTACTCACCCACGATACCACTTGCCGCAGGTGGCACCTCGAACTATCCTTGGGGCGCCACCAGGTGGCCTACAGCGAACGGTCGTGTTCTGCATGGGCTCCAGAGTTTTACTCAGAAGTGCTGTAATTTCTTTCCTTGGGTCAAAGCGGATATCACGGTCATCGACAGCTAGGTTTTCGTGCACCGGAGGACACTATTTCACTTCCCCGTGAGTGCGAATTCAGCCAACTTACGGCAGTTTTGAACCACGGCAAGCTAGGCCTCGTCCCAGCGGGACTAGGCTTAACAACGGGTACGACCAATGCCGGGTACGACCGCCGACGCAGGGGACCGCCCCGCCGTGCTCCCGAGCACAGACGCAAGTGAGACAGAGGACAACTTAATGCATCAAGACCCAACTGAAGGCGAATGTGATGAAACTGCGACAGATTCAAGCTCAAACGCCGATTGGATCGAAGTCGTCACCCGAGCCCAGCGGCGACGCGAGGGGAAGCCCAACCCGGCGGTAGGCCTAACGGCTGAGCCGACAACCACGAAGCCCTCGCTTACACGCAAATTTGCTACAAGGCCAGCTCCCCTTCCCAGGGACGATTACAAGCTCGTGTTGCGACCACAGGGTGGCCTCAAGATAGCGGAATTAGACCTAGCCGAGGTCTCGCTCGCCTTGCTGAGCGCAATTCAGTCAACCTGGCGCCAAACCAACCTGCGAGTCCGCTATGACATGGTGCAGAACACCGCTACAATTAGCACCCCGTCGGCAGAAGCAGCAAAAGCCTTGAGTCAAGTGAAGCAGATCCGAATCAATAACATGACCTACCCAGTGCAGCTCTACGGACTCGCCCCAGATCACTCCGTCAAGGGCGTCATAAGAGGGGCACCCCTCCGTTTCTCGGAGCGGGAATTGTTACACAATATGTACGTACCCAACCACAAGATCTACGCATGCAGAACACTAGGAAATTCAAATATCGTCGTAGTCACGTTTGCTGGTAACAAGGTCCCCTATTACGTTACCCTCTTCGGCTCAGAGTACCCGTGCTCCTTGTACAAGAAGACTGTGCCTGTGTGCGACGCATGCCATGAACTCGGACATAGGGCGACGGCATGTCCTCAGCCCAACACACGTGTGTGCCACCAGTGTGGTGTCAAAGACCCGAAACCCGGACATGACTGCAAGGCCCTCTGCTCGCTATGCGGGGGGGCCCACCTTACGGCTACCAAGGGCTGCCCGAAACGCTTCCGGGAGCCTTTCGTCCTTCGTCAACGGCAGTTCGAGCAGAAGAGGACGGAGGAGCGCGCCTCTCGGGTGAACCAACTAGCCCTCCGAGTGGATCAGCAAGCATCGCAGCATGGCCATCCAGCCTCACAACCAGACCAGCGGGGGCGGCCCCGTGACCGATCTAGAACCCCATCCGCGAGAAGGAGATGAAATTCAAGCACCGGGTGAAAATCCGGGTCCCGCAACCGCACACCGAAGACCGGGAACGACGAGAAACAGGTGAGCTGGGCTTGCGTTGTGTCTCCCACTGCTCGACGAGACCCCACACCCACACCAACAAAAAACACAGATTCCCAACCATGTCCAGAATGTTGAACCTTTAAGGCACAGTTGGCGCAACAAATGATCATAATTGCGTCATTAGAAAAAAGGCTAGCAGAACTAGAAAGCTCCCGTGACGATTCGCACCCAGACAAACGCAAACGCCCTTCACGCATCGCCGGAACAAATTCGAATGCCATGGACACAGCTCCCTCTGTCCCACCCGCTCAGGGGGAGTGCGCAAGTTTCTCTCTACAAGCTGAAGTCGAAGCGATAGGTCAAAAGAAGACTTCGTCGGAGCACACCACAGACCCCTTCTCGCAACAAACCCAGTCTCAAGGAGGCACAACCTCCCTCGAAGACCTACTCAAGGCGCTCCAGACCCAGATACAGAACCAAACTGACCAAATTAACCGACAAATAAAGGCGCTATCCGCTCAGGTAGCCCAGAACGGCGTCCAAATCAATCAAGTCGTAGGTCAGGTCGACCAACTCGGAACTCGCATCGACCGGCTAGAAGGCAGAATAGAGACGGTTGAAAGCAACAGTCTCCGCAGAAGGCAAGCTCCGTATTCCCGCCCTACAGTATCCGAAAGCAAGGACTTGGTTTCTTTCCCCGATGAGTATGCTACCAAATAGGCAGGACTCCACCACATTGCTCCAATAGAATTGCCGCGGAATCAAAGACAAGTCAGCAGCTCTACAACAGTATCTCGGCACACTCTCTCCCCCACCTGATATCATTGCAGTCCAAAAGACGAATGGTCCAACCAAGCTCCCAGGATACGTTACTTACACGGATCCGTCTGGACGATCTACGGCAACCTTGATCAAGAGCAACATAGCAGCAATGTAGCAACTTACCCCCCAAAGGGAATGTGAGCACACTCTAGTGGAACTCATTCCCCGGACAGCAAAATTCAAAGAGAGCATCTTTATTCTCAACGTATACTGCCGACCCTCGAAAAAACGACCGGGTATAGAAGATACTGTGTGCGAAGCCCTCCAACTCGCTGGCAGCTCTCCTCTCCTCATTTTGGGGGACCTTAATGGAGCGCACAAACTTTGGGGATACACATACAACAGTAAGAGGGGAAAAGATCTGCTCAGTGTTATAGAATCGCACAACCTCACGCTCCTAAACGATCCGCACACCCCAACTCGCACAGGGAACAGCGTTTCTCGAGACACAAGCCCAGACTTATCCCTACTCCGAGGCTCACTCGACATCACGTGGACCAACACCATGGAGAATTTGGGATCCGATCATGATATCATACAAATCCTCATCAAAGGCTTGAGCTACAGGTCATACATTGGTACAGCCAAATTAACTGATTGGGACAAATTCAGAAAAGAAAGGAAAGATCGTGATCATTCAAAGGGACAATCTTACGACCAGTGGGCGGAGAGTGTCATACGAGATGTAAAGGCCAACACAAAAACAATAGCCACAACATACCAAACACCGCATGTCGATTTCAAACTCCTGCACATCTGGGAAGCCAGACACAGCCTGAGCCGACGCTGGAAGAAGCAGAGGCACAACCGCCGGTTTAAGAAACGTATAGCACAACTAAGTAAGCAGGCGGCGGAGTACGCGGCCCACCTGTGCAAGGAGAATTGGCTTACGTTATGCGATAGCCTCCAGGGAACGTTATCTACTCGCAAAACGTGGCACCTGCTTCGACACCTTATCGACCCCCTCAAGAACAAGGGAGAGACCACTAGAAGCCTAGCACGCACTATGCACTTGTACCAGGGAACCACGGATGACCTCATTCAAGACTTGAAGAACAAATACCTACGTCCGGGAAAAGGAGGTGCTCCTCCCCCTTATGAAGGTCCACCCAATCTCGTGCTAGACAGAGACATTGAAGTCTATGAGGTCCGAGCCGCCATTGCAGCCTGCAAGCGCTCCAGCGCACCTGAGCAAAGACCAAATCACCAACAAACCGTTGGCTAACTTAGATGACAGGGCTGTAGAAGACCTCCCAGAGCATTTCAACGTCTTCTGGCGCACAGGCAAGCTTCCCATCTCCTGGAAGACAGCCGAGGTGCGACTGATCCCGAAATCAGGCAAATCACCACATATAGATAATCTTCGGCCGATTTCGTTAACATCCTGCGTGGGGAAAATCATGGAGAGGATAATTTTTCTACGACTTCAACAATACCTCGATGAAACCCAGCAAATTCCCAACTCGATGTTTGGATTCAGAAAGCACCTGAGCACCCAAGACATCCTGATTCAAATCAAGGAGGACATACTCGTTCCGGCCACGAGACACTGCCCCCGGGCCATACTCACCCTTGACCTAAAGGCAGCATTTGATAACGTGGCGCACAACGCAATCCTCAATGACCTGACAAGAACAGGCTGCGAAGAGAGGGCGTACAACTACATTGCCGATTTCCTCTCCAACCGCCAAGCTGTCATAAAGATAGGGGATGTCTCCTGTGATCCAATTACTCTTGGGGACAGGGGGACTCCTCAGGGGTCTGTTCTATCCCCCATGCTGTTCAATATAGCACTGATAGAGCTGCAGAAACGACTAGAGAAGATCCCCAACATAAAGCATGGCCTTTACGCCGACGATATTACTATCTGGACTGGCACAGATTCGATCGGCGGCCTCCAAGACACACTCCAACAGGCAACTGATACCGTCATTCAGTATGCCAAAGAGTGCGGACTAATATGCGCTCCGCAAAAATCTGAACTTCTGGTCGTACGCAGACGACGCACAAAAAAAGACAAAGACGACATCCAAGTCCCACTGGAAGGCCATCCCATCAGGCCTGCAAAGGCGATACGAATATTTAGACTTCATATCCAGGCGGACACAAGGAACAACGAACTGATTCAGAAACTAAAGACTACCGCCGAACAGGTCACCCAGATGTTACGCAGGGTGCAGAACAGACAAAGAGGGATGAAAGAGGAAGACACCACCAGATTGGTCCAGGCCTTCATTCTATCGCGCATTATCTACGTGGCCACGTACGTAACTCTGACCAAAACTGAGGAGGAGCAGCTCAACGTCATTATACGGAAAGCCTACAAACAAGCACTGGGTATCCCCACGAGCGCTTCGACTGCTCGACTACTCAAATTAGGCATCCACAACACTGCATCAGAATTAATCGAAGGACACCTCTCCAGCCAAAAATTAAGGCTCGAACTCACACTTGCAGGCAGAAAGCTCTTGACAAAACTTCAATGGACGCCTCAAGGACAGCTACAACCCCGACCTCTTGCGCCAGATATGAGGCAGCACATACACATTAAACCAATTCCCCGCAATATGCACCCGGAACATCATGCAGGCAGAAGACAGGCCAGGGCTGAAGCTCTAGAGAAAATTTACGGTAAAGATGAAGGGACGGTTTACACCGACGCAGCAAGCAGTAACCATAAGGGAGCAATGGTGGCAGTAGTAACATCGAGAGACAAATGCCTCACCAGCGCAACCATTCCCAAAACTACCCCTCAAGAAGCAGAAGAAGTGGCCATAGCGCTTGCCATAACCCAGACAAAGGCAACAACGATAATTTCTGACTCGCAGCAGGCCTGCAGAAGATTTACTTTTGGATCGGTGACCCCCGCAGCATACCGCATCCTGAGCACGAACCCCCCGAAACGGCACGTCACGATAGTCTGGGCGCCGGCACATTCCTCCCTCGCGGGCAACGAATTCGCCCACGCGACGGCCTGCGCACTCGCCCACCAGGCCCTGGAAGGAGAACCTGACCCCACCCCTGTTGTGACTTACCGTAACATTACCCAGCATTATTGGCTAGAACGTAGAGTCTATCCACCACCTCACCCACAATTAAGTAAAAAACAAGGCTCGACACTTCGCTTACTTCAAACAAACACGTACCCTCACCCAGTCCGGCTCCATATGCAATTCCCCAATCAGCATCCACCTGAATGCAAGTTCTGTGGAAAATCAGGCTCCCTATATCACGTAGTCTGGGAATGTAGCCAAAACCCGGACTTGCCACCCCCTTTCCCTAGCCCCCAACCTCGTGCAGTGGGAGACAGCGCTGTCCAGCGCACACCTCGCCGACCAGGTCATGCTGACGGAGAGGGCGGAACGTGCGAAGACAACGCTTGGACTTCTGGACTAAGAAGCCATCCCCACGCATATAACTGCTCAATAAATTTTTCATCTCTCTCTCTCTCTCTCTCTCGAACTATCCTTCACCGCATCAACCACATAGACCATACCTTCACCTCTCTGCCCTCAATGTCTCGCATCGGATGTTTGCTGACACTCTCTCTCCGAGTGACAGACGGACAGACAAATATTTAATTGGGCGTGGCTCGAAGCTAAAGCGTTGGAGGAGTGGGTTATTAATATCCGATCAACGCTGCCTCACGAACGACGTGACCTAATTCAGCCAACGTATCTTGTTGCCCATCACACGGCCTTATCAATGCCTCATAGCAGAGGACCCCGGCGGGACGGTATTTCGCGCGAATCCTATCTGGTGACCGCAGTACCAAATAAGATCACGGAATGTTAGGGTCACGTCTGTTTTTCTCTCTGCGAGTGTCTCAACAATCCTTTTCTGCTCTTTCTCCGTTTCTTCCCAAGAGGAGGACGACTGGGTAGTTGCAACCTGGAGGATGCAGTCAAGCACTTACCAACCAGGACGCTCAGGTAGTGTGGATTATCGTATTCTCTGCCAACGCTCTCCCCTATACCCCAGTTTTAATTAAAGTTACGCGTTTCCACTGGGGTATGCAGGGAATTTAAACTTGTATATAACAGATGGCTCGGTTCTTCAAAATGAAATACGACTCGATGCCAGAGGATATTCACAAAGTCTTGTAAGTGTGCCGGCACTCGGGTGACGAACAATATTTGTTGCGGTTGCAGCGACGTAGATATAGGAACGAATAGCGACGTAACAGATCACGTAAGTTCAACGAAACGGCTGGTGATGTCGGAGTGACTCAGGCGTGATACATATCCCTTTAGGGGAGCTATATGTCGCCATACGACGACGACGATGTGCGCCCGAGAAAGGCACTGGGCTGTGTGGCACGAGCGCGCCTCACATGTCGAATGCTGGCCACTGCTCTCTCCGACGCCCCGCTACTGCCTATGTTCCTACCTCTTGAGTTTTAATAAATCGTCGGCAGCCATCCACGGCTGTGCGTACGCAACAATTTGGCGACGAGGAAGACTGCGGACTTACCCGCACTTCACCGGCAGGTCACCGACGTTAAAAAAACGGAACGGCATGGCGATGTGCGACTTCCTTCGGCTACCCGAATGCAGAGACAGCTCCGGCTTTTGGAGATCCACGTATGGAAGAATACAATTCTTCTTCGAAGCTAACGACATCAAGGACCCTTCCAAGAAACGCGCTAACCTGTTAACGCTGTGCGGGGAACAGACATACGACATCGTCTGCGCCCTCGTTTAACCCAAGCAGCCCAGCGAAGTGGACTACGACGACATCGCTGAGGTGCTCAAGGCTCACTCTGATCCGCAACCTTCTGAAGTCTTCAGCAGGGCACGCTTCCAACGACGAGACCAAAGGCACGACACAACGGTCAGTGATTACTTGGCAGCGCTCAAGAAACTACGAGCGGATTGTAATTTTGGCACCAGCACAGCTACAGCTGCGAATCCGTCAATGCTACCATTGGACGAAATGTTGCGTGATCGTTTTGTCTGTGGTCTTCAGAATGATCAGCTCCAACAACGGTTATTTGCAGAAAAGGACTTCACGTTCAAGAAAGCTTTTGACTTTGCATTCAGAGCTGAAACCGCCATTGATGACAAGAAAAACATGAAGGCGGAAAGAAGAGAGATCTACAATACCTGCAATACGGGAAGGATAGTTCGTTTCAGTAGCTACGTCGAGAAGAACAAACAACGTTGTTGGCCTTGCGACGCACAACATATTCTGGACACTTGCAAGTTCCAGACAGCTGCATGCACCTACTGCAAGAAACATGGGCACATAAAAAAGCGTGTATCAAAAAGCGGAAAGAGGCAAGAACTAACGGGAACAACAGCATCAAATACCCGCGAGAAGGAATTTCGACAACAGCCTCAGCGCGGGACACGGCTCCTCAAGAGTCGCCAAGCAAGACGCTTCATAAGCTGAACACATCAATGGATACAGCGAGCACCCAGAATGTCATGACGCCGCTACTCGCACACGGCAAATCGTTTTAATTTCGAAGTCAACTCAGGTGCAGCCTGCACTGTTACTGGTGAAGCAACGTTTAGAGCCACCTTGGCGAATCACCACCTCGACTTCAGACGAACAATATGCTCCTACGCACATGGTCAGACGAGTCTCTTCGGTTGCTCAGCTCTGCAACGGTAGAAGTAACGCACAAGGACAAGACTTTGACATTACCACTTATGATAATCAAGTGATCAGGATGTAACCCCCTCACACGAAACGGGTTTCCTCATTTGGGCATAGAGCTAACCGGCATCAACGGCGTAAAAGACAACTAACTTGTTTTCAAGCTTCTGGACAAGTACCAGTCTGTGTTTAATGAGGAAATCTCAGGACACGTCGGTCCTGCTGTGGAACTCGAACTTGTGGAAGAAGCGAAGCCAGTTTCTAAAGGTACGGCCAGTTCCTTTCGCGCTTAGGGCGCCTGTAGAGGCGGAACTGAATCAACTGCAAACTCAAGGCATAATCAAGCCTACGCAGCATTCAGACTGGTCAACGCCTCTCGTACTCCTTCGGAAGAAAGATGGCTCGCGGCGAATATGCGGCGACTACCGTTTTACAGTCAATCTGCTATTGAAGAAGGCCGATTACCCACTTCCCACAACAGATGAGGTCCTCAGCCACTTGAGGGGAGGCAAGGTTTTCAGCACACTGGATTTAGCACAGGCTTACCAGCAACTTTACGTAATGCCACAGACAGCCGTGCTGTTGACCCTGTACACGCCGAAAGGACTTTATGAAGTGAAACTGTTGCCTTTTAGAATCTCAGCAGCTCCAGCCATTTTTCAGCGCTCCATTGACACTATGCTTTCTGGTATCACAGGCATTTGTGCGTACTTAGAGGATGTCATGATCAATGGAAAAGACGCCGAGGAACGTGCCGCCAGACTGGAAGAAGTTCTCAAGAGGCTGCGCAAGTACAACCTTCGCCTCGACAAAAAAATTCCGGTTTTGCTTTGAGGCCAGCTTCTTTTCTGGTACACCGAATCGACGAAAATGTCGTTCACACCCGCGAAGACAAAGTTCGAGCCATCACTGAGGCGCCAGCGCCAGACTGCAAGCAAGCGCTTCAGTCCTTTCTCAGGATGCTGACGTTCTACGACAGATTCTTGAAGATCCCAGCAGCAGTTTCCACTGTGCCACAGGATGACATCGTGAAAAGATTCCTTGAAGACGAGTGAGCTCCATTCCGGCGAAGAGCGACTTCACTGGCATCCAATCGCGAGTGTCTCACACTCGGATCACGGGTGACAATGACAAGCTCTGCACGATCTCACGTTCTGGCACTTCTGCATGCCGGTCATGGAGGCTTGGTAGGCGTGAAAAAGTGTGCAAGGAGTTTTGTATGGTGGCCCGGAATCGACAAGATGATTGAAGAGATAGTGATACAGTGCTCTGAATGCCAATTAACGCAGAAGATCCCACCAAAAGCTCCGAATCCCACGTGGGACTGTCCCCAGACACCAAAATACACACTGCATGTTGACTTCGCATGACCACTACTCGGGCGCACCTGCTTGGTTGTTGTGGACGCGTACACCAAGTGAGTAAAAGTACGTCACGTCACCCAGACAACATCCGCAGTTGTCATTGACGTACTCCGGAGTCTCTTCGCTACGTTCGGTTTTCCATGAAAAGTCCTCTCGGACAACGGAAAAGCCTTTATTTCAAGGGACATAAAGCAGTTCTACGCATGGAGTGGCATACAAGCTATGACGTCAGCAGCGTGTCACTCTGCAACAAACGGGCAAGCAGAACGTCACGTGGCTGAGCTGAAGACAGCACTCGTGATAGATAAACACTGCTCCATACAGTGTCGACTTGCAAGGTTATTGTATCGGCAGCACACGACGGTGCGCACAGCTACAAGAATGACACCTGCGAGAGCGATGTTTGGCAGTGAACTTCTATGTTCCCTCGATCTGCTCAAGCCAGAGAACGAAACGCAGAGCAGTCGACATTGAAACAATCACGTCGTTTCGCCAAAGGGGAAAGGGTGCTATTCCAACAGTTCTTCAAAGCCAGATTGGATTGAAGGCGAACTACTGCGCCGCGTCGTCCCACGATCCTGGCTGGTGAAAAAGCGCCATGGGAAAAACTCGCCGTCATGTCAACCATATCAGGAAAGCCAGACAGAGCAGGACACCGATGAACTGAAGCACAGCAGACGATTTCGCTGACAGAACGCACGAGACGCCTTCGAGTTCTGCTGTTCCACTGCTACCGGAATCGCTGGATACTCCAGACGCTTCCTCCCGACCATCGACCTCGACGTCGCAAGCAGGGACTACCCACCAACTGCGACCACCCGAGGCTAGGCGGCCTCCAGGTCGCCATGGAGACTTTGTTTTCAGTTGTTTTCTGTAAGGGGGGAAGAATTAATATGTCGCCAGAAGACGACAACGATGATGTGCGCGCGAGAAAGGCACTGGGCTATGTGGTACGGGAGCGCCTCATGTGTCCAGTGCTGGTCACTGCTCTCTCCGACACCCGGGCTACTGCCGATGTTTCTACCACTTGAGTTTTAATAAGTCGTCAGCAGCCATCCGCCGCTGTGCAGACGGAACTGGTAGCAAATAATTACAATTGCCTTTTAGGTTGGTGGTAGCAGCGAACCAATCCCAATCTATCGGTCAAAAAATTTGAACACATCATCGACCACATCACCAAACTTTGCAGCGCGGGAATGTTTCTGATCTCATCCTTTCCAGTACACGGTTTCACACCGGTTGATAAAGCCTTTGAAATTAGCACATTTATTGCTGCAGTGCAAATCCACGTAAAAGTACTGTTCACCAAACAGTGGGCTCAATGTGGTCACCACAATTAAAAATTTGGCAGCCATTAGGAGGCAAGCTATCAACCGCTGCCGGTTGTCCTCGGTGCCCTGGGGTTCTCCCCCAATTCACAGGACCAATGCCCCTCTAGGAGAGGAACGATGGCTTCCCCACACATCAAAGCTCATGCATCGAAACTCGTGGTTCTGCCAGGTTGTGAGTCAACCAAACGGTGTGCCTGGTGGCTGCGTCTCCCCACAGCTCCTCCTGCTCGAACGATCAGGGGTACCCGTTGGCACTAGCGGTTTGCCGCTGTGCCACTCAACCATCTGACCGGATGGCCCGGTGCGCAAACGCCCCTAACTGCCCTTAAGTCGATGTATAAGTTCCCCCGCCCTCTCTATTCTGAAGAAGCAACCGCTCTAAAGGAGCCGTATACCCCGGCAAAGGTAGCCCGCGGACACAAGGCCCAACCATGCATCGCGGCGCACATCTGCAAACTCAACCTTCTCAGGCCGCTCATTTTTAGCGAACGGCGCCTGCAACACTTGCGGCGGCGCCCGTCACTGGAAGATACCTGCAAAGGCCCCGCTCTTCTGCACAAATCTGCAGGAACAGCTCTCCTTCCAGGAAGCATCGCATTAGGGGACTTTTGCCCGCGAGACCACTCAGAGGACTTGCACAGGAGTGGCCAAACGGGACTTTTGCCCGACGTGCCACGCAGAGGACCTGCCCATGCGTAGCACAGCGGGACTTCTGCCCAGAGCTCTATCCAGAGGACTTGCCCAGGGATGAAGCCACAGGACTTTCGCCCAAGACGCCACTCAGAGGACTTTTGCCCAAACGCCGGCTAGAGGACCTGCCGAAGGCCAGCGAAGCGGGACTTTCGCCCCTAATGCGAGGTACTTCCATAGTTATACGTGGTGTTAGGTGTGTTATATGTTTTTTGCGGACGTTGTGGCGGAGCATCTGGCGGCTGAAGTACCATTGCAAACTCAACCTATTCCAAAAGTACACTCAGCCACACCAACCGACGCGTGGTGTTTGGCGGCAATTTAGAAAGACCACTCACAGGGGGCATGTTCGCATCAATGCAGAGAGAACTGACACAGGACACAATTTTGTGCAGGCGTGAAGGCATAAAGGCATTTCACGCTCTTACAAAGCAGCCTAACCGTTAAGAGTGTGGTTGAAAGGGAACGCGTTGGCACTTCTTCTGATGATGGGTGTTAACGTCTGGAAGTTTTTTTTCATCAGAGCTAAATGCACGTCTTTTTGACAGCGAAATGTATACATATGGCGTCGCCTCAATAACTATCATCATGTTTAGGGGGTCCACTGGTACAGTGTTTGCTATTGGCATAACTGCGAGTGAATGTTGTACATACGTCAGTGCGGACCGTCCTAGTCATCATTTTTGGTAATGAAACCTCGCGATTATTAACACTTTATCTGTATTGCCATAATAGCCATGCCATAATCCTCGCTAGGAGTTTTCCGTGGAGGGGACGCACAAATTTTGCTTCTTTAACGAAACAAGAGCAGTATTTAAGGGTTTAGATGTCTGCAATTGCTGCTCGTGTTTAATCGCTCCCTAAGCAGCCGTTTTTCTCACGGAGAAGAAGAATTAACACTCGGAGGAGTTACGTGACCCCAGTCTTTATTATTTTTTTGGTCTTACCCACCCCCACTTAGGCTGAGTCGCCGTTATTATGTTAATAATCTTTCATTCATTCATTCATTCATTCATTCATTCATTCATTCATTCATTCATTCCCTGATTCCTTCATTCATTTTGTCGCAAAATTCGTTTTTGTGATTAAAGGCACCAATTTACGCAATTTCCCGGTTTACAGCAGACATGATATTGAAAGTGTATGCGTTCTTCGTATGTGATCCTGGACCGAAAGCAGCTCAAACAAGGCAACTTCAATAGATTCTATACGAACTACAGTGCTTTGCTCACCGCATCGGAAAAATGACAACGCCATCCACTCGAAACTTCTTTTTCCTGTGCTCCTCCCTTCCTGCAGAGACCTCCCTTTATTAAAACTACGGCACAGCACTCAGTTCTTGTCTGTGCTGGGTATAGACGAAAGAAAACTCATGAGCTTCCGTCGTACAATTATACAACCGAGATAAATCGGCATCTATAAAGATGCCACTCGCACGCCTACAAACGTTGCCACTGCGTGGACCTCTCAGTTCGATCTTTCTATTCCTGGCTTCAAACATTATCTTTACCGCACGTCTTATCGCTTTAAGCAGAACTTTTAGCCATCAACCATGCCCTGGACTTTATTATGGAGGACATTTCCGGACGCATCCCAGATAAGATACGTGACCTGACGGATTCTTTCGAAGCGACCAAAGAACTGCAACGACCTCCGTCAACTCATCCATACAATATTCGAATCATTACCCATGTTAAGGTACGTATTATCCATATCTACGCCCACTGCAGACGAGCACTTAAACACAGTTGTGTATTGACTGGATTCTGGAGCATGAGTAGTGCTCTCCAAGGAATTATGCATACCACCTGGTTTTGCCAACCTTCACTGCTTTCCGACCGATGCGTCTACCCGGTACTTTAAAGTCCTCCAGTATATACACTTCCAAATACTCCCCAGCCATCCATATTCGCGGATTCAAGACGGGCAAGGAACTTTTATTTCAAGAAACAACGATCGCAGACCCTGTAAACCCATTGCACCGCTCAACATATCCGCTGAAATTTTCACCGACAAATTCTTCTTCAAAGCCAGTTCCTCACCCGAAACTATTCGCGAGTGTTATAAGGCCACAATGACACCCACATTATCCTATTCCCACCTATTAACACCAGAACATCTCCAACACCTCATTTGGCACTGTCCTAAATTCACGGAGTATAGAAACTTCCGACCCCCAACCTCCGATCCCAATATCCCGCCACTATCGAGCCCATTTTCTCTACAACCACACTGTAGTCACAATTGCGTAAATTTTGTACTGGGTGTGATTCGAACCATGGTGCTCCTGAATGCAGCACAATCGCAGAGAACTATCATTATGGGTTGTGGCCTTAGACGCACAAACATGTGTCACAGACCTGTACTCCAAAAATAAACAAGATTTTAAGCTTGGTATCAACACAAATAGCTTGAAGGCACATAGCAAAGTGCATTCCGCTAACAACATACATCATCACCATCATCATCATCAGCGCCCAGTCTACGCCCACTGCAGGGCAAAGGCCTCTCCCATAGATCATTAATTACCCTGGTTCTATGCTAAGTGAGACCAATTTATTCCCGCAAAATTCTTCATCTCATATGTCCACCTACATTTCTGCCAACCCCTGTCGCGCTTGCCTTCTGTAAGGATCCACTCCGTTACTTTTCATGGCCAACGGCTATCTTGCCTTTGCATTACATGCCCTTCCCATGCCCATTTCATCTTCCTAATTTGTACTTATATGTTCTTAACATGCGATTGCTCCCTGACCCATTCCACACTCTTCTTGCCCTAATGTTACACCTATCATCTTCCGTTCCGTTGCTCACTGAGTCGTCCTCAATTTAAATTGAACTCTCTTAGTGAACTTCCAATTTTCTGCCCCATGTGCGAGTACCGGTAAGATGCAGCAGTGATACACTTTCGTCTTCAGGGAGAATTGTAGGCTGCCATTCTTTATCTGAGACCACCTGGCAAATAGCCTACACATTTAGTCCTAACAAGGGCAACTAGGATAGTGTCTCAGTCATAGTAACTATTGAGGAAGAAAATGTCACAAACTGGGGAATGGTGATGATGACAATGGGAGGACACACGTTCCCCCTTGTACAGACCGCTGTAGGCATAGCGTCATTGCTATGCATATAATGCACGCGCTGCCTTTCACGTGACACTGTTCTGCAATTTGGATTGGACAAACGTTTATTGTGCCTGCGTAAAGCGCGCACGCGCGCTTCGGGCGTGGCTTACGTCGTCGTCTTGGCGGGTGCTCTTCGAGGATCCCCGCTTGCCGTTGCCGGTTTGTTAGGTCCCTGCCTAGCCAGCGCCTCAATGATATGCTGGACGGCCTGGACTTCCGTTTCTTGGTGGTCACGCCGCATTGCTTCCTCAAGCTGCCGTGGTATACGTCGTGAGTTAGCTTCGCTTTGATGTTTGGAGCAGTCTGATAGCATGTGCTCCAATGTGGCCGTCTTCCTGCGGCACGCTCGGCACTTGTCGTCGGGGTGTGATTCCGGGTCTATCCGGTGCAGTAGCGCCGGGCTCGGAAGCGGCCTCGTTTATAACTGCCTGAACAGTACGGCCTGTGACCTGCTCAGCGCTTAGCAGGGCGGCTGGAGAAGTGTGCGGGCCAGCCGAAAGGCAGTGCTCAATTTGTTGTAGTTGGTCATGCGATCTTTGGCGCTGAACCACAGCGGGCGGCCGTTGCCCTGGGTACGGTCGGTTAGTCCTTGCGCTCGGGCATGTGCCGTTTTGTTGCGGTTGGCATCCTTCTCCGACGCTGCGCCTGCGTGCGCCGGGATCCACTTGATTCGAATCCTCTTGTCGCGGTCTGCCTGTCAGACCAGAATGCCTGCCGCCGTTGGGGCAATTCTTCCGTTCGCGTAGTTCCTCACTGCCTGTCTGGAATCGCTGAAGATCGTGTGGCATTTTTGGTCTACGATGGCCAGGGCGATGGCTATTTCTTTCGCTTCCTCGACTTGCTTGCTTGACGTGCTGGCCGACGCCCGCAAGTTGTCTTCGCAGTCGACGGCAGTCTTCGCAGTCTTCGCATTTGTCTTCGCAGTCGCGAAGCCGTTGCTGCCGGCATATGCGGCTGCGTCCACGTATCTGGCGCCGGGGTCTTTCGCGTGCAGGTCCGTTAGTGTTTTGGCTCAAGCGCGTCTTCTGTCTTTGTTGAAGTCCGGGTGCATGTTCGTGGTCTACCCGTACGTTCCGCGGTACGTGGTCGGGAACGGGGCGTTTGGGTCCCTGTTTGTGATAACCGATGCTTAGTTTGCCCAGGATCTTTCTGCCGGCCTTGGTCGACGACAGTAATTCCAATTGAGCGGTTCATTGCGCTTCGCCGATCTCATCGAGCGTGTTGTGTATGCCCAGCTGGAGGAGACGCTTCGTGTGGCAGTTTTGGGTAGGCCGAGGGCTGTCTTGTAGGCCCTCCAGATTAGGATGTCTAGCTTGTTCTTTTCGCTTTTCATCCACTTGTGGAAGGATGCCACGTATGCTATGTGGCAAAGTACGAAGGAGTGTAGGAGTCTGGTCATGTTCTCCTCCTTCATGCCTCCCTTCTTGTTGGTAACGCGCTTGAGCAGTCTTGTTGCGTTCGCCGCCTTTCCCGTGACGCGGATGACGGTGTCTCCGTTCCTACCCAGCGCTTCGATCGTCATCCCTAGCATATCCAGAAATCTGGGACAGGAAGCTTCTAGTTCAGCTGGTTGGCACCACGTGCTATCTAACATTCGAGATTTCAAAGTTCCCGCGGTGATGTATTCGGTGATGAGGGAAATGAAAATTATAAAAAAAATTCACGTTTCAAGTAGCGGGCTTTATCACTGATGGCCTTTCCGTGTGCACTCCTTTACCTACAGCTCCCCTGAAGCACACCGTCATTCCAGCACTGCTGGTGCTTTTGATAGCGACCGAGCCGGCGTCTCAGTCTGGAGTGAAGTTGCTTTTCGCACCGTCGGACGCCGTTTGTTAAGCTCTGCGGAAAATAAATGCGATGGTAAAAAGAGGAGAAGCGAAAGGAGGAGGACCGTTACCCTTTTTATTTTTTCTCTGGGGGCTAGGATAGCTGGAATAGCCCATCTTGCTGATGTGAACGGCCAGCGTGGGTTTCGGCGCAATAGGATTTCTGTTAAGAGAATTAAGTACCGACGACCAACCAAATTTTGTTGCCGGCCCGTTAAAACCTATACGAATGTCTCAAATCTGTTTTACAGTGCTTTCCCCTAACCACCAATATGAGGGTTCGGGGTATATTACGTGTTTTCACGGATTATTCAATATGTGTTGACCCAGTTGATATGCCCAACTAGCTTTTGATTACAAAGAACTACTTGAGAATTTGTCTAATAAACCCGCAAACGAGCGAGCTGGATCTTGGAATGTACACTCCTAAGAAAGTCAACACGGTTTGTATGACACATCATTGACCAGCCCAAAAGTGCTGGGCCTACAGTTTTAAACTTTGTGAGTACATACCTATTATGGCACAGGATCTTAAAAAAAGGTCTATGTTTAATTACCTTAGATATTTACCTTTAATTGCCTACGCACAGGGTAAAGTTGTTGAAAATAAGAAAAGTTCATCCCCAATTCGACAAAGCCATTGAAAAACCTCAAGTGTTTTCTGGAGCTCTTGCTTTTTCTTCTCTGCTCATTGAGTCAGCGTCGCGGCAAGGACGACGTGCCTGCTGTGGTTCAGAATTTTTGAGCGTCCACTGATTCCAGTAGAGTGGAGTCGTAGTCTTCGACGAGGAGCCATGCCAATTTGTGAAGTTGGCGAGTCCAGGTTTAAGTGCTTTGAGCGCGGGTAACTGCGGGAAGGTTTCATTATAGTCGGCGTATAGTAGTTCGGCGAGTCAGAATAACGCAGGCTATAGGTGCTAGCGAAGTATAAGAGATGAGCACGTGCTTGAACGTTGTTTGAGTCATATGGCTTTAACTGCCAACGGTGTGGTTACATCTTCAGTGTCATCCTCGGTATCATTGGTGGCCGATGAAGTTCTTTCTTTATCTTCTTCGCTGGTAGTAAACCGAATTCCAGCACCATAAAATACGGCCCGGAACTACCCGTGGTCATAGGCAAGACTAACAAGTCGTCCTTAATCGTATCAGTGTTTCGGAGATCGTTTGCTTGAAAGTGGTTTTTAAATCACCGTTGCAATCACCGTTGCAATCACCAGCGTTGCAATCACCAGCCACCAGCCACGTTGCAATCACCAGCCACCAGCCACATCACCGTTGCAATCACCAGCCACCAGCCAAGAGCAGGGTCATGATCAGCGCCGTTCGGATTGAACAGAGGTTCCTCGTATTATACGAAGGCCGCGGAATCGCGCTATCCCTGACCTTGTGCTTGGTAGAGTGCTTCCTTGCCGCAGCTGGATCCCTTCCCGTCTGGTCGAGCGGAGTCATTGTCGGGGCCGCAGGAGTTTGGTGGGGCGTGGGTGCAGACTTTGCTCACGAATTAGGGTGGGCCTGCATTACTTCCGGACAGGACGCGGAGACCGGTGGCCCCCAGTAGAACCGACGCAGCGCAGGGCTGGACAGGCTACCACGCGGGTTTGCAATTAGCTCGTCGATCAGAATGTACGTGTTGGATGGAGGCGATGTACATATCTCGTCTACGATGGACATAGTTGCCTGCGATGGTTGACCAGTTTTTCGGTGGGATGTATTTGCCAAAACTACTTGTTTGGTGCAAACAAGATGAGCGGCCGCCTTTAAATAAACGTAAGCCGCTTTTGTGCCTTTTGCTCTCTCATTAAGTGTGGCACACCTCCGAAGGGAGGGAAGGGAGATTGGCTAGAGCTTTACATAGCAGCCTTGCTTCACACATACCATGACTGCTAGATTACTAGCATTGTCTCGGGCATATTTAACAATTGCTACGTTTTAATAATTCGTTAAAATGTGTTAAGGGTATTACTAACCCTCGTGAAAGATTATAATGAAAGCTAAGTAGCATTTGGATGGCTGAAAGCATTAAGTAACATTTTATTACTTAGATAAGGCGTGGTCGGATTTTGAGGTAAAGGTTGATGGGATTGGATCGACTTCCTGTGGTGGCTTCAAGAGAATAGGGCTTCATATGTATTCTTTAGCAGATGAGCGGGCTTAGTTGGCGCAGCCTGGTTGTGCAACGCGACTATTTTCAATGTAAAAAATGCGGTTTATCCCTCTTTCATAGGAACCGGTAAAGCACGAAGGTGAAGTGTGCTTTTACAGGAACCGTTGAATGTGTATTGTGCATTGATATGAACTTGCACATCGCCATTTATATTTCGTCGGTATGGGACCGTTAAAGGCATCAACGTAGGCGACACTGGATTGTACGCGCCAGAGCATTGCGTAAAACCGACTGAAACCGCAGCCGCTCTAAACCGTCCGCGCAAACGAAACCATAAGGGTTTTCAGTGAATCGTTTGTTTAAGACACTGTCCGCTGCAGCGAAACCGCGCCACGAGCACGACATTCGGAAGTCGATGATTGATTGATTGATTGTGGGGGTTTAACGCGCCGACGCAACGCAGGCGATGAGGCGCGCCGTAGTGGAGGGCTCCGGATTAATTTTGACCACCTGGGAATCTTTAACGTGCGCCGAAATCTCGTACACACGGGCGTTTTTGCTTTTCGCCTCCATCAGAAAAGCGGCCGCCGCGGCCGGGAATCGAACCCGCGACCTCGTGCTCAGCAGCGCAACGCCTTAGCCACTGAGCCGCCGCGGCGGGTGACATTCGGAAGTCGGCGTCGATCTTGTTGCGCGGTCGTTGCCTTGCTGGCTTCTGCGCAGGTTACGCAGCGCGCCCATCCTACCCGTAGGTGCTGACGTCGGGGCGCCAACTGTCGGCGCTCATTAGCGTCATGATGCACTACATCGCTTCACTTCTACTAGGCGGCAGAACCATCTGAAGGGAAAGATTGAAGGCGTGTTTGTCGTCCCGTTCAAGCGCCTGCTCATTGCGCAGTCGAGAGCGCGTTGCTTACCTTCCCTTCCGGCTAAAGAGTTCGTGATTCAAATCCCGGCGCAGCCACTTCAATCGGAAGTTTTCGGCCGATTTCATTTCCGTGGCGGATATGACGTCAGTCAGATCTTGGGTGGACCCCGGCATAAAACACTTTCGTGTCAATATTATATTTAACACAAAGCTGTTCCGTAAATCGTTAATTTACGTGTGCACCGGCAAATTCCTAGAAAATGCCGAGCGCACGTTAGAGCGTGCCTCGCGGCTAACGCGCTCCAGTAACAAAAAACAAGAAAATACCCTGGGCTCGTGTTTGCATGCCGCAGCCGACCACCAACCGCGTCCGCCGCAGGCTTGTTAAGCGAAGCATACCCACATAGGAGGATTGGCCAAGGTAGGCCACAAAATACTCCACCAGTAGCCCTAATCGCGGCAACACCATCTCGGAACGTGAAAGTCTCCAATGTTCTCCAGAATAGTGGCAACGTTTTCTCAGAACACGAAAGGCTCTACACAGGGAACCCCCTCCAAGGTGATGGCGAATAATTATCACCAGCAAACAAAAATGATGGAAGCTCTCACTAATGGAACAATAATGGAGTAAAGGTCGTTGCGGGGTGAATAAGAAGCGATTCGGCTGCAATCATGGCCCTAAGCTGTTGTGATATTCCTGAAGGTTGCGTACAGCTTCGCTAACGTCAACTCTTACGGGTTACAGTACGCTCCCTTCACTGTTTAAGAGAGAATACGCTTATCGCTCGGGCTGTCGTCTTCTAATGTGGTCGTCATCTCATGTCGTCTTAGTATCATACAGTCACGCTACTCAAACAACGGGACACTCGTTTTCCTGCGCTTCACTGTAGAACCTAAGGCGTACTGAAAGAACACGCTTGGATACTCGTTTTCCGACCAGCGCTAAAACGGTTTCTGCTTGAAAGACACGAGACTTAAAGCAAAGCTGTATATATCTTCTACCTAACGATTTCATCTCCGTGGTCAAAAACGCCAAGGCGCCAAGAATACATTATTACACTGCTTGCTTAGCTCCTCTTCCGGTTTGACTTACGATTCCATCTCCTGTGGCAAAAATAGCAGGGCACCAAGAGTACACTTATTGACTGAATCCTTCGGGCCTCCCTAGTTTTTTGTTAGGGCAGTTGGCCCGTTTTTTTATCCATCGTCTCTACAGCGGTGTAAGAATGTGGCAACCGCCCATAAAATTAACTCGGACGCTTCTTTGAGAGCGTCTATGATGTTTGATGGCAGCAAGACAACATGGATGCCTTTATTATCGGCACCACTGCCTGTGCGACCGCTCACTCAAAGCTTTTAATTGTATTCGTGAGTGGTTTGCGCATTGGTACTATGGCTAAAACCGGATCTTTCCATCAAACAGGCGGTAAGTTAAATATCACCGCAGATACATATAACTCAAGCACAAAACATGCTACCTATAGCAACTACAATTAAACAATGAATAAATGTGTACACGGGTGATAGTACCATCAAGATACATAATCTTGTGCGAAGTTACTTACTCATACGAATCGTGTTACCCCTGCAACTTGGCTCATGACTGCTTTTTCGATCAAGAAGCTGAAAAAATAAGCTTGCCTTTCCAACCAGGTTTCTGCACCAGTCCATATCCCCGCTGCTGTATCTGTAGCCCTTTACTGGTGTAAGCCCAGTAGGCAAAGGTGTAGCTTTGGTGAGTCAAACTCAAAAATACTTGATATTTAATTATTTACCGCTGTTATTCAATGTTTTTTTATTATTTGTGTTTTTGAAATCGTTCCCGCGACAGAGACATGTCTATTCCCAGAAAAACACATCCAATAAAATTCAAGATAGGCACAGTTTCAAAAGGAAAGCGCGCGTTTTAAGAGAGTGTCAACCGAACTTTTGACCGGCACCATCCGCCAAGCTTTATTTTGTGCGGGAATTTTAGAGCGATAGACTGGAAAACTATTACGGCTAGTTTAATTATGCTGTATATGACTGAGAATTCTAGGTTACTGTCAAGGTTACATTGCCTTCCTGTTGATTTGTTTAGCCACTACTGAGCAAGCACAATAAAGCGACGCTAAAGGCTGAATGAAATTTTGTTTTAAGTGAAAGATCATACATTTCGTAGCTCTCTCGGCTTTTGTTCGACGAGCAACGATATTTGCTCAGAAATAGGCAGACAAAGGTCGCGATCTCTCACCCGCTTCTCTTTCATTTTTTCCGGAGGTAACTAGGTCGCAACAAAAAAGGAGCGAACCCCAAATGCGGTGTAGAGCGCAAACGCTGGAGGAATGCTCGGAAACCGCTTTTGAAGCAGCAAACGGCGTTTCGAATATTAGCGCGCTGTCCCGGGCTCCCAGCTGGCGCCGTTCACGACAGCGCCTTCATTTCGTCTAGCAACCACAGCCATCTAATGTCATATGCTCTCACGCGGCGCGAACCTAGCACGAATAAACAACCTTCGCGGCAGCCGTATCCGGAGTCGTGCTCGCCGGTGTTCCCCAACGTTTTGGTTCTATAAACGTTGGGTGTTCCCTATATAGGATGCCTAACACAGGGAATGCGATGCAGGTTTTATGGATTATCCACTGCGGCTCGAAGTGAACAGGCGGATCGGTCAAGTACCCACTCGCAGTAAGTTTATTTCACGGGCGATTGTGTTCGAACCGAGCGCGCTGTACCGATAGCTAGCTTTTAAATAACGTGTTACTGCTCCGCTTAATCCTCCTCCACTGCGTGGAGAACGGGAGATAAAAAGGTCGGGCGGGTGTTTTAACAACCTGGAGTGCTTTTTGTTGCTTTTGCCGATTCTAGTGAAGGGTCTTTAGTTGCTTCTTGCTGGGTATGTTTCTTGCACAAGCTGGGGGGTTCAACGTCGAGGGTTATTGACTTGGCTAATTGCGCACCAAAGCTTTTCGAAAATGAAACTGAAGTGATGATGGCAGACTGAGGCAGACTTCCTCGCAGTGTACAAAAGCTGTAGTCTTTGGTTTTAGATACGTTGAGCTCTCGGAAAGCTCTGATTTACGTTTATTTCACGTGCTCACCCACTAGAAAATCCTTTTTTCCTTCATCCAAGCATCCATAAATGCTTCTCCAAAGAGCTCTCGCAGTTCACTACTTCTGTGACGTCCCAAACCGTAGTGCCCAAACTCGAACGGAGCGTCGTCCCCGTGTTTTCACGATTTGGCGTGTTATATTATTAAACCACTGCTAGTTGTGAGAAAATGGTATATTTATATTCTCTGCGTCGCAATCCATCGGTACAGGCCAACTTGCTTCCACCTTTTGGTGTACCTATAAAGAGGAGTTGGAAGTAAGAGGGGAGATGCGGCTGGGTTTACCTTGCTTGGGTTTACAAAGCGGGCGCGCAGCAAGCTACCGCGGGAAGCACAATCAAGCGATAACGGCGGCGAGCGGCGGTGCAGATTCACCGTCACAATGGCAAACACCGGCTCTATGTGTCCTGAAATGGTAGGGGCCACGACTTGTACGCACAGTCTTTGTCAAATGTTTGTGAGCCACGGTGACCGTGTCCGGAGCAGGCGCGCGGCCAAGCAGGGGCGCTGTGATTGACGCTGTCGGCTGGTTGCGAGGCTAAAGAGAGCGAGGGAAAATTTTTCTCTTGCTTTTGTAGGGTGCCGGAGCAACAAGTGCTGCGCAAAGTGCCTGCGCTCAAACGAAGTCATCCTGCTCTGAGAAACCGGCCCCGCTGCACTTGTCGTGCCAGCCCTACTAAGAAAGGAAGAGTCATAGTGCTCCTCGCTCTCTTCAGCCGCGTAACCAGCCAACAGCGGCAAGCGCAACGCCCCTGCTCGGCCTCACGCCTGCTCGCGACACGGTCGCCGTGGCCCACAAAATTTTGAATGACTGTACATGTGCCGTGGTAAGTAATTGGAACAAGGATTTCCGAATATTACAAAATATTTGTCTTATCGGTTTTATGACAGCCATTACCGGTTTACAGGAAGCTTTTTCGTTTGGGCAGGGCTCCATTAAACGCACAACAATGCAGCCAGGCAGTTTCCGGAAGAAGGAATTACTGTAAAACCATTGGACCATGTTCCAGTCTTCCAATGACTTTTGACGGCACCTGTACTTCCAAGGAGCAGGCACATTACGATAAGCGACGCCGTGAGCAGGGACGGGAACGAAAGAAGATACCACGACTATGCAAGGTATAATAAAAAAGGGCCCATCTCCCCGCGAGGGGTACTCGAGTAAATGCGTCGCATAGGGGTGGTGTATTGCGTTAACGTTTAGTGTTTGGGGAGTTGGTGGTAGTGAATGCGTTGTATCAGCAGCTTCTTGACCTAGTTTTTATGAGTCAAGGATATAAGGTGCGTTCGAAGCCTTTCATTCTGTGTCGGTTTTGTGGCGCAGTGGGAAGAGCACTATGTACCTCGCGTTCCGCCCACAGGGAGTGAATGCGTTGTATCAGCAGCTTCTTGACGTAGTTTGAATAAGTCAAGGATATAAGGCGCGTTCGTAGCCTTCCATTCTGTGTCGGCTTTGTGGCGCAGTGGGTAGAGCACCATGTACCTTGCGTTCCGCCCGCACGGTCGTAGGATCGAAACCAGGCTCCGGTAAGTATTATTTTTTATATAGTGTAGGGGGAGGGGTGCGGACCTGTTGTTGAGAGCGAGGAGGGTAGCGTGATGCGGGAGAGAAGGAGTTGGGGAGTGGGCGCACCTGGAACGGCTGTTGCAGACGCCGGGGCTCGCCAACGCTGGGTGACATCGTGAGTTAAAGAAATGCTCTGCATTTAAAACGGGTAACGAGCTTAGTGAACCATTTAAAGGGACACTGGAGCGGTTTGTAAATATTGTGTGATTACTAGTGCAATTTGTAGTCTGATGTATCAAGGCCACGTTTCGACCGCTCTCGCTGTGTTTATGCGATTTTATTCAGTAGGAAAATCAATTCGTAAATGCTGTCCTCCTCTCTGCGTCTTCTTTTATGAACGGGAGTGGAATTGAACCTGTAAACAGGATTAAAACAAAACATTTATATTTCCCTGAAAATTTGCCATGGGATTTCTTGATTGATCAGGAGACGGTGCCTTTGGCATATTCTATCGAGCTTCGACTTGCTTCCTACGAGGACAAAGCTTCTATTATGCAATTCAGCGTTCTTGTCTTACATACTTCATTGCTTCCTCGTATAGGGCACCAGAATCTGTTCAAAAATTACCAGACTCGTGCGCCTTCAAAAGAAAACATGTCGCATGAATTGCAGCCTGATTAGCATAAACAATATTTATTTTTATCGGCTATGCACAGCTTTAAGAGGCGAAGCGAAGCGTAGCGAGAAAATAAAAAAGGGCATTTATATCACCGTGTACACCATTCGCTTAGTGATAGTTGAATATCTTAAGCGGGTGCCATACGGCGTTTTTGTTCCGCTAGGATTGGTTAGCTTCAGGAAGTGCCTCATATAGTATCGGCATGAGAAACCTCTTAGGGCGAGGAATTGCATTTTTGAGGAACAGGCAGCGGTGGCGCGGAGCCTTATTTACCGGAGTGGCTGCATCTTTTGCAAGCGTGCTCCAGCTTGCCTGAGGTATGAAATGGTGCCGACCTTCATTAGACTGACGTTATTACTCTTTGACGTCCGTTAGTTTTGTATTGTGTGTTAATTTTCACGTCTGAATTATTCTAAAATTTCTTGGCAGTAAAAAAAAAACAAAGTTGCGATCT
Source organism: Haemaphysalis longicornis (assembly GCF_048455015.1). Classification (NCBI taxonomy): domain Eukaryota; kingdom Metazoa; phylum Arthropoda; class Arachnida; order Ixodida; family Ixodidae; genus Haemaphysalis; species Haemaphysalis longicornis. Next base: position 126,162,607 of record NW_027526295.1, on the reverse strand, counting down.
AGGGCACTAGGTTATTTATTTGCAATTCGCAACTTCAACGCCATGTTCAAATCACCGGTAGCGCAAGTTTTTGTTAAGTTCGTTTTTTTTTGTTGGCAAATTTTTTTTTTACTGAATTGACAATATTTTCGCTATAACGTTCATTGCTCCACGAATGAATTTGCAGAACACCTGCATACCGACACTGCCGCGCTATCGAGTTGTCGTTGACGTGATGTTGCCATTATCACCTACTGCCCGCAGACACAGTCATAAATCGGCCGACCGTTGGCCTGCTGTGAACACGCCTACTACGATACAGACAGAAGACAGGTAATGCCCAACGGGGGAGGCAGGAGGAAAATCACATTCGAGCGTCTCCTGTGACGCGGGGGCCTTTTATTCACTGCGTTCGCATCGGCTAGGGGTTGTTACGATTCGAAACCATGCTAGTAGGCTTATCTCACGCATATTTCAGCTGACAACTGGCAGACGTGTGGCATGCCGATTACTAAATTATCAGGAATGGCCATACAATGATATCGTTGTTTCACAGAACTGAAACATCAAGAGGTTTGAATTGTAAACTTTGGCATCGTCCAATGACGTAGCACGTCGTATGGACGTCACTGCTTTAGTTGGTGCGCCCACCGCAGACTGCGCATGGTAGTGTTTCGTCTTTCGGGTTTTATAAAGTAAATACTACCGTATCGACCAGATAAACGATGAAAAGTGTGTTTATTTGAGGTAGTCTGCACAGTGCAAACAAAGGCAGCAGCTTGAAAATTCGCATCAGTTTCCCCTTAAGGAGCACCGCTTGTGTAAACACCGTCCGCACGGTACAGCTTCGCTGGTAAGGCCAGGTTCAGGATGGTGTCGCAACTGTAGTAATATCTTTAAATAATAATGTTATTTCCCGTCTCACCCAACCGAACTGCGTGAAACACATTTTTTTACGTCCATCACGGACGATATGTCTTTTATGTCGGTAGTCTGAACATAGCGTAACTGTCCATGCGAAGTGCCTTGTCACATTTTGCTTAAGCCATGTCACAAAAGCCACCTCAAAAAAGTGCAGATTATATCTACGTTTGGGTGTTAACATGTACGACGCGATAGGGTTACTTCAACTGACAGGGAGCGTATTGGAAAGAAATTACTGAACTTAAAAAGATTACTGCCTCCGAATTTTCTTCTTTCTTCCAGCCGTTGAGTTAAACGCCTTGACCTTGTTCTAGATCCATCTGTCGGTCTCCATTCTGTTACTCTCGTGGCCCACCAGATTTGAGTTATATCACAGGGAAAATGGTGAGGTGGCTGCCTTTTAAGCTGCCCTCATGATCGCTTTCATTTGACCTTCTTCGGTGTTGGTCAGCTTGTGGTACGTTAGGCTGAGTGGTATCCGCCTCAGCACAAGTGAATGCGTGAATGTTATCATTTCTTCTCTCATTCCTTCTCTCTTTTTGCTGAGAGGTTTCATAATGTGGGAAAGTGGTTGAAGGTTTTTTTTCTTTATAGCGATAGGGAGATAAGCACGGCCCTTGACTGTAGGGGCACGCCGATCTGTTGACTTCATTTCTCTGTGGTCGGACATCCGGACCAATTTTTAGAGACAATTTTTACTTTACCGATTGGCGCCTTCCGTCGTTTCGCAAGCAGAACCACGGTTATATAAAAAATAGCTCGTAAGCTTATGTATTGGACGCTGTATACTTGGCTTTATTCAGTTTGTATGCGCTTGTAATGTATGCTTTCCTTGGCTTTTTAGAGGCTGGCGTTAATACTTTGCACCCTCGTTCAGTTTCATGACCTATGGACGGGGCTTGTGGAAAACACGCCGTTGTGGCTCAGAGCGTAAGGCACTGTGCTACATTGTCTAAGGACGCCGGTTCGGTTCCCTTAAGTTGCAACAGTTTTCCTGATGGAAGCAGAAAAGAATAACTCAAGCGTGTAGAAATTTCAGCAGTCATAAACGATCGCCAGGTTGTCGAAAATAATCCGGAGCCGCCCACTACTGTACGGCTCGGAGCACAGGTGTGGCTTCCGGACATGAATTACCGAAGATTTAATTTTTTAATCTTCCCGTGGAGGGGTGTTTGGCGCGGTGGCGTCAGTTGGGGGCACGGCTGGCGACCGTGTCTGCCAAGCATGCTGGCAATGACAGGGCGTAGAGTGAACTACACTACGTAAGCGCCCCACTTAGTAAAAAAGCGTGTCCTTTCTTTCGTCTCCACCATAGTGTCATTGTCCGGCTATCCACACTTCAGGTGACACTGTGCCATATTCCACAGTTAGGCGAACACTCGCATCTGTCTGCCTAAGAGGTAGCCTCCGGGTAGCGTTACGCATTTCCGCGGACGCTTGATGAACGCGACTGATAGCGGACGGCTAACAAGCTTGGAAATAAAAATGAACCTATTAACCCTATCTATTTAAAAGAAACCAGAAGTTGCCACTCTAAAACATGCGGCAATATTCAGCTGATTCCATCTTTCCGTCACTCAAACGATCGAAACGAAAAGGGGCGTGCGTCCTCGAAAGAACCGATGATCAGGGCCGTAAGCGCAAAAACGTCAATGGTCCTCGAACTCAAGCAAGAAAAGTGCCATAAAATTCAGTGCGTGTTAGTAATTCCCCCATCATTCCATCGCAGATACATATTGGTATTCCATCCGCATGAAGTTGTAATGAACGCTAATGTTTTTCTGTGTCCCATGTCTACCAGAAAACATCAATCTGAAGGATGCCCCTGAGCCAGATACGAGATGGAGGATAAATTTTCGATTGCAGTGACAGAGGTATCCGTAGCGAAGATATATGCTCTATGGTACCAGGGTTCTTGCACCCGGCCGCGGTTCCCCAGAACGACACTGAGCCCCTTCCATCACACCTTTACTGGGAGTCCCGCTCCGCCAAGGTGTACTGCTCAGCCATTCCGAATGGGCACCCTTAGCCCAGCCCAGTCCGCCATGTTTTAATCCCGGTCATCTCGCGCCACATCTTGAACCTCACCCGGCACATATCTGTCCCGTGGGATTTCCCCCCGCCACTATTGCCGGGTTACCATACTCTCCGGCGCGGTTCCCCAGAAAGGCACTGAGCCCCCTCAATCACAACTTTACTGGGAGTCCCACTCCGCCAAGGTGTACTGCTCAGCCGATCCGGAGGGGAACCCCCTGCCCAGCCCAGTCCGCCATGTTATAATACCGGTCATCTCGCTCCACATCTTCATCCTCACAACGCACATGTCCATCCCGTGGGATTGTCCTCCGCCACTATTGCTGTGTTACCATACTCTCCGGCGCGGTTCCCTAGAAAGAAACTAAGCCCCTTCAATCACACCTTTACTGGGAGTACCGCTCCGCCATAATGTACTCCTAAGCCGATCCGAATGCACACCACTAGGCCACCCAGTCCGCCATGTTCTAATCCCGGTCATCTAGCGCCACATCTCCATCCTTACCCTGCACATGTCCCTCCCGTGGGATTGTCTCCCGCCACTATTGCCGGGAGGTACTGTGAATGTTATTCACAGCATGCTTAGAAGAAGTATTCAGAACATTGGATTGGGAACAGGTGGGAGTAAGGGTTAATGGAGAATACCTCAGTAACCTCAGATTTGCTGATGACGTTGCCTTGCTAAGTAACTCGGGGGACGAATTGCAAAGCATGCTTTCCGCACTGGGCGAACAGAGTAGAACCGAGGGCCTGAAAATTAATATGCAAAAAACTAAAGTAATCATCAATAACCTCGGGACAGCACAGCAGTTTGAGATAGGTGGCGAGGCAGTGGAAGTGGTAAGCGAATATATCTACTTAGGCCAAGTTGTGACCCCAGATCCCAACCATGAGGCAGAGATAATTAGAAGGATCAGAATGGGGTTGGGTGCATATGGCAGACATTCTCAGATAATGAATAGCAGCCTACCATTGTCACTGAAGAAGAAAGTGTATGACAGCTGCATCTTACCGGTACTCACCTACGGGGCAGAAACTTGGAGGCTCACTAAGAGGGTTCAACTTAAATTGAGAACGACTCAGCGGGCAATGGAGCGGAAAATGATAGGTGTAACATTAAGGGACAAGAAGAGAGCGGAGTGGGTCAGGGAGCAAACTGGTGTTAAAGACATATTAGTAGAAATTAAGAAGAAGAAATGGACGTGGACAGGGCATGTAATGCGAAGGCAAGATAACCGCTGGTCATTAAGGGTAACAGAGTGGATCCCTAGAGAAGGCAAGCGTTGCAGGGGGCGGCAGAAAGTTAGATGGGCAGATGAGATCAAGAAGTTTGCGGGAATAAATTGGTCACAGTTGGCACAGGACCGAGATAATTGGAGAATAATGGGAGAGGCCTTTGCCCTGCAGTGGGCGTAGATAGGCTGGCGATGATGATGATGATGATGACTATTGCCGGGTTACCATACTCTCCGGGGCTGTTCACCAGAAAGACACTGAGCCCCTTTAATCACACCTTTACTGGGAGTCCCGCTCCGCCAAGGCGTACTGCTGAGCCGATCCGGATGCGCACCACTAGGCCAGCCCAGTCCACCATGTTCTAATCCCGGTCATCTCGCGCCACATCTTCATACTCACAACGCACATGTCCATACCGTGGGATTGTGCCCCGCCACTATTGCCGGGTTACCATACTCTCCGGGGCTGTTCACCAGAAAGACACTGAGCCCCTTTAATCACACCTTTACTGGGAGTCCCGCTCCGCCAAGGCGTACTGCTGAGCCGATCCGGATGCGCACCACTAGGCCAGCCCAGTCCGCCATGTTCTAATCCCGGTCATCTCGCGCCACATCTTCATCCTCACAACGCACATGTCCATACCGTGGGATTGTGCCCCGCCACTATTGCCGGGCTACCATACTCTCCAGCGCGGTTCCCTAGAAAGACACTGAGCCCCTTCAATCACACCTTTACTGGTAGTCCCGCTCCCTCAAGGTGTACTGCTCAGCCGATCCGGATGCGCACCACTAGGCCAGCTCAGTCCGCCATGTTCTAATCCCGGTCATCTCGAACCACATCTTCGTCCTCATCCGGCACATGTCCAACCCGTGGAATTGTCCCTCGCCACTATTGCCGGATTACCATACTCTCCGGCGCGGTTCCCTAGAAATACACTGAGCCCCTTCAATCACACCTTTACTGGGAGTACCGCTCCGCCAAGGTGTACTGCTCAGCCGATCCGGATGCGCACCACTAGGCCAGCCCAGTCCGCCATGTTCTAGGCCAGCCTAGAACATGGCCATGTTCTAGGCCAGCCTAGAGCACTAGGCCAGCCCAGTACCCAGTCCGCCACTCTAGCAAAAAATGAACAGTAATTCTAATGAGTCTTTGTAGCGTAGGTCCGTCACGAATGAACATTCAATTTTTTTATAGGTTAGAGTGTTGGAAGCAAGGTTAATTAGAAGGTCGGGATGAAGATCGTAACTTTCGGAAATGATTCGCCGCCGTGGCTCCGACGCAAAGGAGTTGATCTGGCTGCTGAGCACGAGAAGGAGCGTTATATTTCCGTCCACGGCGGCCGCTTTTCTGTTGGAGGCGAAAAGCAAAAACGCCCGTGTGTACGAGATTTCGACGCACATAAAGGTCCCCAGGTCGTGAAAATTAATCCGGAGCACTCCGCTATGGCACGCCTCAGCGCCTTGGTTGCGTCGGCGCGTTAAACCCCACAATCAATCAATCAATCAATCAATCAATCAATCAATCAATCAATCAATCAATCAATCAATCAATCAGTCAATCAATTTTCGAAGCTGCATTGCAAAGTAGCTTTAAATTTGTTTTGAGCCTTTCAAATATTGTAACACAAGATACGTTGCGATGAGCAGAATGTTAACTTCAAAGCATATGTATATGTATCCAGATACAAAAATATGCTTGGCGAGGTTGCACTGATCTTCATAAAGCACTTAAAAGCAATTCTAATTTTTCTAGGTTTTGATGTACCACCGTTGGGAGATTACCACCCGTAGTTTCACGTTTGCTTGCCGCCACGTTGTGTTGGTGGCCTGCAGGCGACCCAGTGACAATTTACACGGTCGAGTTTGCCCACTCTGAGTGCTTTTCGCAGCCGCCGAACGTATTTGTAATCATCATGGGGAAGTGGCACTGGCTTGAGTGCTCACTTTGTCTTTGGGGGGCTTGGTTTTAAGTGCGAATGCACTTCTTAAGCGAGCCTGAAGCGTCCGCCGCCGTCCGCATAGCAACAGCTGCGGGTGCGCGCGCTCCTCGTCTTCCTTGGCAACGGGGGGAGATGGGCGCGCGCTGCCTGGCCGCTGACATGGCACATACCCACGTGGGGGATTGGCCAGGAATCTCCTCGTCTTCCTTGGCAACGGGGGAAGATGGGCGCGCGCTGCCTGGCTGCTGACATGGCACATGCCCACGTGGGGGATTGACCAGGAATCGGGCGTGAGAAGGGCTAATGCACCCGCTTAAAGGAGTACTGACACGAAATTTCAAAGCTGAGATCCGCTCTAGCAATGAAGCACAACGACAACACAAATAGGTGTCTGTGCATGGCACATACCCACGTGGTGGATTGGTCAGGAATCGGGCGTGAGAAGGGCTAATGCACCCGCTTAAAGGAGTACTGACACGAAATTTCAAAGCTGAGATACGCTCTAGCAATCAAGTACAACGACAACACAAATAGGTGTCTGTGAATAAATGCATCTTTCTTTATTTGTAGTTGTGTGTGTGTGTGTGTGATCTCTCTTTCGCGAACATTACCGAACCGCGCAAATTCAACTCCTGCATTCGCACTTTCACATTCTTCCCCTCGGGTAAATGCGGGGAATTTTTTTCTTCCTGGGGAGAGAAAGGCGGCGTCTGTCGGTTGATCTGACTTAGCTGTCGCCGGAATTTTTTTTGGCGGCGTTCAAACTTCGACACATCCATGATCCTGGTTTCCATCGATGTCGTCGCGTTGCATTTCATTGCCTTTTCCTCCCATGCCTAGATTGTTATTCCCCAGTAAAGCACCTGGCGCGTCGTCTGCCCGGGCGGTACCTGATCCTCAGCCAGTGTCAGGCTTAGTCCGCACGATCTGAAGGGTGCCTCTAAATTCAGGAAAGTGGAGCTTACCAGCGTTACTTTACCCTGGCCACGTGCCCTTCATATGGTTCGATGCGCCTGCACTGCTGTAATTACACTGATAACGCGTTTACACGAATATTTTTTGACCAATGCAGTGCTCCCAAAAAGCGAGTCGGAGCTGGTGACCTTGTTTTTTTTTCTTGTTCTGTAACGGGTGCCACTGCTTTCCTTTTCGTCCCTTTCAAGGATAGTTTAGCTAGATGACAGGGCGCTTGTTTTGACTCATGCGCTGAGTATTTGCAATGTCGCCCGCTAAAAGTGCCGCGCTTTTGCTTTATGGTACATGTAATGCTTTTCAATAATTAAAGGACATCAGGAAATCCAGGAAAATAGAGCTCGTAAAAGCTTTCTAATGTTTGCTGAACTTATCCCTGTTTTCAAGAAAGCATACAAGTAACTAATATTTAACTACAGGCCCGTTTCTATCCTTAAATCTCTTAGTCAAGTATTAGAAAAAATTGTTTGCTAATCGAGTAAATAACTACCTAACTAAATGGAATACTCTTCAGTCCTGTTATTTTGGTTTTCACTCTGGTAGTTCCAAATATCTTACAATTTTATTAAAAATCTTTTGACTCAGGTGGGTTTGAAGGACACATTTTTTTAACTTTTACTAAAGCTTTTGATACTATTAACCATGATATTCTGTTCCACATGCTGGAAATCTATGGTTTAACGGACAGGCTTTACATTTCCTAAAGGATTTTCTTACAAACAGAGAAGTTAGCATTTCTGTTCATAGTGCGTATTAGGAGACTAAAATAATCAACCAAGGCGTGCCGCCATGTTTTGTTTTAGGTCGTTTATTCTATATTATCTATATATTCTATATACGACGAAGAAGAGCTGGTGCGCCGCGCTGCCAGGCCGGGCTCCGTTTTGGCCCCCGCCCTTCCGTCCGACGTGGCCTTAGGACCCTTGGCGCTTCGTCACGGCTGAAGCCATTGCTGTTGCTGGGCCAGGCATAAATCAACACCATCATCGTCATTCGTGGCGGCAAGCGATTCGTCTGCATTTCTCGTCGCACACTCATCCGCATTGATTCGCCAACTGGCGTCGGCGTCGACCGGGACGGTCGTCTTCGACCTGCGGGGTGATGTCACGGTACGTGGCGGACAATCGCCGTGGCGCCATAGCCCACCACCAAGGATGGTGACGACGAAGAAGAGCTGGTGCGCCGCGCTGCCAGGCCGGGCTCCGTTTTGGCCACCATGTAAATAAGCTGTAAATAGATCCTTCATCACCATTCGCCATGGCTCGCCTCATCACTTCTGCCGCCACGTAACAATATTATTGACCGGTTAACCTCTATTAATGCCTCACGCTGTGCTGTATTTACTGACGCCACAGTATCATCGGCTGATAAACCTTTGTCCATTGCTAAGTTTAACCTAAATATTGCTTTCACTAAAGTAACTATATGGTGCCTGATGAACCACGTAAAAATCAATCCACCCGAAACTAAAATATTCATTTTTAATCCGCCGCATAAGCGCGTGATGTGTTCCCACCATTTGACTTTGTTCGAACACCATAACCACATGTGACAGTGTCCGTTTTCCTGCAGAGTTAATCGACTGGCACCTGGAAGTTTAAAAACGTATTAATCACCGAAGAACTAAGACGGCTTTTGACATTAAAGCACTCATTAAATCTCGCCCAATTTTTCACGCCAAGGTATCCTGTCTATTTAGCTTTCCTACCTAGTCATATCACATATGGTATTGGTGCATGGGGTAACCGTTACGATTGTCATCGTGCAACATTACAACATATTTAAAATGGCACTACTCGTACCATTAGTAACAACTCGTTCCCGGTTAACGCTTGTGTTTTGCTTCGACAGAATAATGTCTTATTGGTTAAAATAATTTTATTTCTATTTATTTATTTATTCAAAATACCCTACACGCCCAGCAGGGCAATGGGTAAGGGGGGCTAGAAGAGCAGATAAACAAAAAATAACAAGAGAAGTTATACAAAAACTACATATATAATACAGCAACACGTCAGTGAAACAAGAGAAAAAGAACATGATAACAGCTACCAAGAGTGGCAAGAAAATAAGAACAAGCAATAATAACATCTAGTGTGGTAGCCGCAACCGCAAAAAAAAAAAGAAAGAAAAAGGAAAACATCATGGTGCTAACAGAAAGGAACGCCAGCATTCCTGTTTGGTGATTTTACAATTGAAAAGTGCTTGTGCAGGTGATTCTGGAATGTTTCTGGGTTAGTCAGCGATACGATATTATCAGGCAGATCATTCCACAACCGGATAGCACGTGGGAGAGCAGATGAATTGAAAAAGTTTGTGGTGCCGTAGATTCTGGTGAAACTGCGTTGATTAAATGATCTGCGTGATGTGGAAACAGGGGTTACAGTGGCCAATAAGCAGGGTCTGGCACGATTATTGTATTTGTGAAACATGCATAGAAGCGCAATTTGCCGTCGGATATGCAATGGTTCTAGTGAAAGATTATGTGTTATTTTTGTTATGCTTGCACTGAAGTCATATGATTTGGATATAAACCTGGCTGCGCGATTTTGTATGGCTTCTAGTTTGCCAACTAAAAAATTTTGATAGGGGGACCAAACTAAGGACGTGAATTCTAGTTGTGGTAATACAAATGTTTTATAGGCTAGTTGACGAATGTTAGACGGAGAACATAAGCGTAACATAAGCATAAACTAACATATAACATAAAATAAATTTTAACCACTTTTTTCTTTCAACTACGTGTTAATAATTCATAGCACCAATTTATTCACAGACACATGATGGAAAATAACAAATCCACCAGATTTGCAGACAACAAAAACTACTTTTTAACCATAGTTCGTGCTAACTACCGTCAAATGAAATTCACTTTTTTATCAACTGGTTTTGGTTATCTTTTCTTTTGTTTTGGGGAATTTTTTGTATTTTTTACTTTGCAATAACTAATCAAGGGTCCCGTTGCAGTCTCTTGATATCGGATCTTTTGTCTGTGTACTACATTCCTTGTAATTGAACACCAGGTGAAGAAAAAAAAAGAAATACATCAAACCTTCGCAGGACGTGAATTACAAAAGCTGAAGTGAAAGTGTGGCGGCGGCTCCTAATATTTTTTGTAATAGAAGACTTGGCGATTAAAATTTCGCGTTCACGAAACCACGCTCTATTTTCGGCCTGTAGTCATGCAGCGCGGTGAACTCAGAGTAAAAGTGCTGTGGGTGAGAGAGTACGCATTACAAAAAAATTTATTCCTTGAGGTAAGTAATATTACTTGATGTTGTGCCTATGCACAGGGTAAAGGTCTTGAAAATTATGCAAAGTTCTAAACAATTCGGAGTAGCCCGTAAAAAACCTCAAGTGTTTTTACTGGAGCTTTTGTTTTTCTTGTCTGCTCGTAGAGTCTGCGTTGCGGCAACACCGAGGTGCCTGCTGTAATTCAGAATTTTCAGCCTAGAGTGATTCCGGTAGAGTGGAGCCGTAGTCTTCGACGAGGTGCCTTGACAATTTTTCGAGTCGGTGAATGCAGGTTTGAGTGTTTCCGGTGCGGGTAACTGCGGTAAGGTTTCTTAATAGTCGTAGTATAGTAGTTCGGCCTCTCAGAATAATACGGGCTATGAGTGCTAGCGTAGTATATGCGATGAGTACGGTGCCTTGAGCGTTGTTTGAGTCGTGTGGCTTTAATTTCCAAAGGTGAAGTTGCATCTACAGTGTCATTTCTGGTATCATTGGTGGCCGATGGAGTCGTTTCTCCATCGTCTTCACTGGTCATTAAATTGAATTCCAGCCCCTTGGACGACCGCCCGGTACTAGCCTTGATCATAGGCAAGACTAACAAGTCATCCTTATAATTATCAGTGCCTCCGAGATCGCTTGTTTGAAACCGGTCTTTAAACAGCACCATTCCAAGCAGTAGGGCACCAACCACGAGCATGGTCATGATCAGCGCCATTCGAATTGAACAGAGGTTCTTCGTTGTATGCGAAGGCCGTAAAATCGCGCTATCCCTGACCTTGAGATTGGTAGAGTGTTCCCTTGCCGCAGCTTGATTCATTCCCGTGTGGCCGAGCGGAGTCATTGACGGGGCCGCAGGAGTTTGGTGGGGCGTGGGTGCAGACGCTGCTTGCAAATTGAGGCCGGCCTGGATTCCTTCCGGACAGGACGCGGAGACAGGTGGCCCCCAGTAGAACCGACGCAGCGCAGGGCTTGACAGGCTACCACGCGGGTTTGCAGTTAGCTCGTCGATCAGAATGTACGTGCTGGATGGATGCGGTTTACTTATCTTGTCTACGATGGACATAGTCGCCTGTGATGGTTGACCAAATCTTCTCTGGGGTGTAGTTTCCCAAGCTACTTGGTTGGTGCCAAGAAGTTGAGCGGCCGCATATAACTAAACGTAAACAGTTTCTTTGTCTTTTCTTCTCTGATTGAGGGGGCATACCCACGAAGGGAGGAAAGGGAGATTGGCTTAAACTTCAGATAGCGGCCTTCCTTCGCACATACCGTGACTGCTAGGTTACTGGCACTGTTCACGACATATTTAACGGCTCCTAACGTTCTATTCCTTTTTATAATGGGTTAAGGGTATGACATACCCTTGTAAAAGGAGGTTATAATAAAAGCTAAGTAGCATTTGGATCGCTGAAAGCATGAAGCTACATTATATTGCTAAGATAAATTCTGGACCGATATCAAGAAAGAGGTGAATGGAATTGAATCGCGGTCCTATTGTGGCTTCAAGAGATTAGGGCTGCATTGTATTCTTTAGCAGATAGTCTTGATGAGCGGGCTTTGTTTGCGCAGCCTGGTGGTGCAACACGAGTATTTATGAACGTAAAAACGTGCTTGATCCCCTTTTCATGAGAACCGGTAAAACACGGAAGTGAAATCTGGCTTCACAGGAGCAGTTAAAAATATTATTGCGCATCGATATGAACTTGCACATCCCTAGTTACATTTAGTCGATCTGGCACTGTTATAGGCATCAGCGTAGGCGACACTGGATTGCAAGCGCCGAACCATTGCGTAAATCTGACTGAAACCAGAGGCACTTGCAAACCGTCCGTGCGAACTAAACCAAACGGGTTGTCAGCGAATCGTTTTGTGTACACACGGTCCGCTGCAGTGAAACCGTTCCACGAGCACGACATTCGCATGTCGGCGTCGATCTCACTGCGCGGTCGTTGCCTTACAGGCTTCTCCACAGGTTACGCTGCGCGTCCCCCGTACACGTGGGCACTGGCATCGAGGCGCCAACTGTCGGCGCTAATTAGCGTCAGGAATTAGCGTCGCTTCACTTCTCCTAGGCGGCAGCACCATCTGAAGGGAAGGTTGTGAGGCGCGTTTGTCGTCGTGTTTACGCGACTGTTAATTGCGCAGTCGGGAGCGCGTTTCGCACCTCCCGTTGCGGCGAAGGAGTTCGTGGTTAAAATCTCGGCGCAGCCACGTCAATCGAAGTTTTTCTAGCGATGTCCTTTCCGTGGCGGGTCTGACGTCGTCATACCTTGGTGGACCCCGGCTTAAAACACTTTTGTGGTAATATTATATTGAACGCGAAGCTGTTCAGCAAATCGTTAGTTTGCGTGTCCGCATTAAAATTCCAAGACCATGCCGAGCACACGTGAGAGCTCGCCTCACGGCGACCCGCTTACAGTTAAAAAAAAACAAGAAAATACCAAGGGCTGGTATTTGCGTGCCTCAGCCGACCTCCCACCGTTTCCGGCGCAGGTTTGTCAAGGGAAAAATACCCACATGGGAGGATTGGCCAATACTGGCAAGAAAATACTGCAGGCGTAGCTGTAACCGCGACAAAACTTTATCGGAACGAGAAAGACTCTAACGTTCGCCCGAACAGTGGCAACCCTTGCTCAGATCAAGAAAGACACTACCTAGGGTACGCCCCTACAAGGTCATGTCCAATCATCATCACTATCAAAAAATGATGGAAGCTCACACTAATAGAAAAATGATGGAGTAAAGGATGTTGCGGGGTGAATAAGAAGCGGTTAGGCTGCAATCGTGGACATAAACCGTTGTGATGTTCGTGAAGGTTGCGTACGGCTTCGCTAACGTCAACTCTTACGCCTTACTGTAAGCTGCCTTCACTGTTCAGGGGGGAGCCCCTTATCGCTGGGGCTGTCGTCGTTTTATGTCCTCATCGTCTCATGTCGTCTTAGTATCATATAGTCACGATACTCAAACATCGCGACACTCGTTTTCCAGCGCTTCACCGAAGAACGTAAGGCGTAATAAAATACCACACCTGGACACTTGTTTTCCAACCACTCAAAACCACTTCCTGCTTGAAAGACACGATACCTACAGCAAAGCTGTGTACGTCTACTACCAAACGGTTTCACCTGCGTTGGCGCAAAGGCCGCCCGTCAGGAATGCGTTTCTACACTGCCAGCCCCGCTCCTTTTGCGGTATCGCTTACGATTTCATGTCCTATGGAAAAAGCGGCAGTGCACCAACACTTATAGACTGCATCCTTCGACCCTCCCCAGGTTTCTTGTTAGTGTAGATGACCCAGATTTTAAAGACGGTAGTCTTTCTTGGGCCGTACGCGGGGGCCCTTGGGCTCCTGCAGGGAACCAAGACCACGGCCTTGCTGTCTCTGGGAGTACACAACACGCTCTCGGAGATCAGCGAGGCACAACGAGCGTCACAGCTGGCGCGCCTGGGCAGTACTGCCGTGGGCCGACGCTTGCTGGCGAGAGCCGGCCTGTTGCCTCCGGGCGAAGAGCCGACGACAACATCGACGACGGACGAGCTCGTTCCCCTGCGGGACGACCTCGTCAGACGACTAGTGGTCTACCCGTTCCCCAAGAACACGGACCCGGAGCGGGACGGCGGAAGAAGGGCGGCACGCGCTCTCGCGCTCGCCCGGCAGTACGAGAACGACGACGGCGCAGTCTTCGTGGACGCCGCGAGGTGCCGGGGAAGACGCGACGCGTACGTGACGGTGGCGATTCGGGCGAGCACCGGGGAGCTGATCACGGTGAGCAGCGTGCGAGCTCGGACGGCCGGCCAGGCGGAGGAGATGGCGATCGCCGCGGCCGCGGGCCTACAGGGCACCCGCACGGTGCTGAGCGATTCCAAGACGGCGGTGCGCAACTTTGCGCGCGGCGTGGTGTGGAGCGGTACGGCGTGACTGGCGGAGTCCCTGGAGGCTTTGCGGGCTGCGAGACAGGACCGCGCCAAGAGTATCGTCATCAAGTGGTTCCCGGCCCACGCGGGTAGGGAGCTGGCACCCAACATGTGCAACCGCAACGAGGAGGCGGATGCCGCGGCTCGTGGTCTCGCCACGTGCCGGGCCGCGGCCGATCGTCCACCACACCTCGTCGACGACGGTGAGGAAGACGAAGAAGAAGAGACGAAGCCCCTCGTCGACTACGGCGGGGTGCTCCGCTGGCACCGCGACCAAAGAAGAACTTTCCCACCTCCGCATAGAGAATTATCCCGGGCCGAGGCAACGAAGTTCCGGCAACTGCAAACGCAGACCGTGCTCCCGCCGGCGCTTGCGCGTCACGTGTGCCCGGAACTCTATGAGAGTGCTACGTGTAGCGTCTGTGAACTGGAGACAGCGACGCTCGCCCATATAATGTGGGGATGCAACAGTGCTGTGCGCGATGCGGGGGACAATGTGCTGTGCCCGACGGACACATACCCTCCGGAAGTGCGCGCGTGCGTGGGTTCCGTGGAACTCCAAGAACAGCGACGGGCGATCCAGCAGCTCGAAGGCGAAAGGGGATCTCCAATCCGCCTACCCCTCCCGCCAGCGATGCCAGGGACGGTGGGAAGGACGGAGGAACCCAAGTAGCCGGAGCTAAGCCGGGCCCAAGTCTCCGAGGTCTACGTCCAAGACATAAGACTCTTACCTAAGTCTACGACAGGGGTGAAACCGAGCCCTGCGTGGCCGGTGTAACCCTGCACGCCGGTTTCGTTCAATAAAGTCTTTTCTCTCTCTCTCTCTTTCTTGGGCTACTTCAACCAAGAAATTTTGGTCCGTTTCTATGTCTGTCTGTCTGTTTGTCTGACTCGATTCAGCCAAAGTAAAATTGATGCTGCGCAATAGTCTTATATACTCACAGCCAAAATGCAAACGTGTAAGGCGGGTTGATATGTTCATACTTGTCAACTATGTTGAACAAGACAAAGACATTACGCAAATATAAGTCAGGAAATTAGTACACAAAGGATATTTACAGTGTTCCTTTATTAAAAAATCCATGGCTGCTTGGTTTTTTGGTAGCAAACGATATTCTGCATCTACTGCGGGAAACCGCCGCCTCCTGGCGGCATATGAAAACTCACGCGGCAACAGCAATGAAAGGTTCAACTAGCTAGGTTCCACGTTCTGCTTGGAACGCACGTGGAGCACGGCCACGCGGTTCTGTAAACCTTGTAGTCGGCCGTCTCCATTCATGCGCGCCTACCCCGTACTGCAGCGCTGGCATCGAGGAACCCGGCCTGTAGCAGTGGAGCGCGGTAAATTCAAATCGCCTTGCGGAAACCTTTAGTGTGTTTAGCAGAAGAACGAAAAATTGGGCTAGTTGGACACATACCAACACATACCAAGTAAGCGCCGTGCTGTCTACTTCTTCCTTCGTCCTTGTTTTTTGAGCGCTTTTGTATTCCACCTTTAGTGTGTTTACCTTGGGATGAGCGGGACGGTACAGGAACAGCATAGGAGGTGAGCGGGAAAGCAAAGGGGGGCATATCCTTGGCAAATGTCTACAAAGACTATCGTCTTTTGACGACATTTGCAACGGAAGGAGCAGATACGCGGCGAATTTTTTCATCCACTGTCTACAGCGGTGTATTAATGGGGCCGTCACCAAAGAATATTTATAGGACGCTCCTGGGAGAGCGTTGATGAGGTTTAGATGGAAGTCAAGACAATAGGGATGCCTCTAGTATCGTCACTACTGCCTGTGCGACCGCTTACTCTAATCTTTGAATCGTATTCGTGATTAGTTTCCGCATTGGTGCGATGGGTTATACGGGATCTTTCTATCACATCGGCTGTAAGTAAATATAATCACTGATAAATGTAACGCATGCACAAAACAAGCAACCAATAGCAACCAGAAATAAACGAATGAAGAAATCTGTACTCTGTTGATACTAGCCTCAAGATACATAATCGTGTGCGAAGTTACTTATCTCATAGGGTTCATGTAGTGACCCCTGCAATCTGGCACGTTACAGCCGGTTTTCTCAAGGTGGAAAACGAAGCTTCCATTTGGAACCAGGTTTCTCCACCGGTTAACATCCCCCGCTGCTGTATAACAATTTGCAGCCCTTTAGTAGCCACGCCCAGTAGCCAAGCTGTAGCTTCGGTGAGTCAGACCCAAAACACTTTGTTTTTATTATTTACCGTTGTTATTTAATGTTTAGGATTATTTTGGTTTTCGCTATCGTTCGCGCGGCAGACACAGTATTTTTGCAGACGAAAGGCAACCAATCAAATTCAAGATAGGCACTGTTTAAGAAAAAGTCCGCGGTTTAAAAGTGTAGCTGGCGAACTTCTGACCGCCACCACTCGCGTATCTTTATATCGAGCGGCAATTTTACAGCGATAGTCTGCAACAAATTTTGTTTTAAGTGAAAGATCATACGTTTCGCAGCTCTCTCGTCTTTTGTTCGACTAGCAACGATATTGGGTGAGAAATAAGCAGACAAAGTTCGTGTTTCTTCCACCCGCTTCTGTTTCATTTTTTCGTGACGTAACTATGTCGTAACAAAAAAGGAGCGAACCCCAATCCGATCTAGAGCGCAAACGCTGGCATCGGAAGCTTTCACGCCTCCAAGCCATGGCCAACTGCGGCAATATTCGTAAGGAAATGCAAGAATGAGAAAGCGCGTTTACATGGATGCGACAGTAGCGTATCGCATTGCATTTGTCGCATTACCATTCCGCATCGCATGGCATGTAATCAGAAGAATTCACTTGGAAGACGCGTCGCATCCGATGCTCTAAAAAAGGGTAGATCGAGAACGCAAATGCGACTTCCCGAACGCATGTAGCGGCAGTCGCATCGCATTTATCGACTCAGCTCGGGTGTTGGGAACTTTAGGCTTAGCATCGTGACGGATATGCGATCGCCGCTGTCCGTACAACTGCGGATGGCGATCCTTAACACAACTTTTCCCCTCATTACGATTCCTCTACTCGTATGCGGAACTTTATTTCCGTGATTGTTGCCGTTTGAGCGATCGGTGTCCAAGATATCGTTCGTGGCCTTTCTTGATTCTTCCGCGCAGCTAGCGCCTTCTTTCGGCCGCTCGCCGCACCGCGCTCAGTGGTGCCGGGTCTCGGACCTCCGCGGCCGTTCAGCTAGGCTAAGCATCGCAGCAGACATCTGATCGCCGCTTTTAAAATCAGCGCTGATAATCCCTAGCTTAAATTTTCACCACACTAGAGTCTACTTTCTCGAATGTGGAACTTGTTTATCGCGATCAGGTCGATTTTGAAGAGTGTCGACAAGCTGTTGCTACCGTGGTCTGCGCCGGTTCGAGCCGCATTGTGGACCATGCAAGCAGGCGCGGCCGGCGTGTGCGCGGACCGTTAGCGAGGGCAAGTAAACGCTTCACGATTGCCTGCTTTATCGATTTCTTGTTAACGACGCGCTGAATGTACAAATTTAGCTCAGCGATCGTCGTAGTTGGTCGGGTGGACCGGGGAACGACCCGGAGGTTTCGCTTCCCCCGGGATAGACGCCAAAACGAACACGACAACTTGACGGTTGGAGGAAACTGGTAATTCCGCAAATGCGACCCCACAACTTCCAGATATGACACAGGGGAGCGCTAGTTTCTAATGCCCATGCATATAAACGAAAACTCTTCGAGTTCGCCCGGTTCGACTAACCAATGCGATACGCTACTGTCGCATTCATGTAAACGCGCCCAGAGACGCGCTTAGGTGCTCGAGCGGCCGGTGTGCCCGCCTACTCCAGCGTCCCAGACCCAGTAGAGTTAATACCACTCTGTGACCACGGAGGAATGTCCGGAAACCGCTTTTCAAGCAATAAGCGGTGTTTCCAGTATCAGAGCGCTGTCCCGGACTCCCAGCTGGCGCCCTTCCCGACGGGCCCCTCATCTACCAAGATCGCCGTCATGCCCGAGCATCTGCCATGCACCAGCATTTCAGAGATGACACTGATGTATGCTGTCTCGACGCCGCTGCTGTCTCGACGCCGCTGATTACCACCCTACGCGCGCCATGGCCATCGTGGCAATAGATGCTAAAGGCAACTATCTGGCATGCGCCTCTCTTTACACCAATTACGCAGAGGAAGGAGAAGAGGTCGCTATTGCGCTTGACGTCGCCTCCACAACGGCTAAAACCATAGTGAGCGACTCTAAAACATATCTCCGGAATTACGAAATTGGCAGGATCTCTAATACCACCATACGCATCTTACGCTCCGTCCAAGTCACTCGTATGCACAACGTCGAGATAATCTAGACACCGGCCCATGCAGCTCTCCCAGGCAATGAGCTAGCACACGAGGCGGCCCGAGGTTTCAGCTCCCGGGATTGCCCTGACGACGCTGCTGGCTCGGGCCGGGGGGCTAGGGACAGGCTGGTGACCTACCGGGACATCGGTCAGCACTAACGCATGGAGCGCCAGAAATATCCCGCAGCGCATCCCACCCTCAACAGACGTCAATCTGTAGCCTGGCGTCAGCTGCAGGCTAATGCCTTCCCTAATCCTTCAGTATTGAGCCACATTTATCCCGACCTCACATAATTTGGCTTGTGATGCTCATCCGCGAACTATACGAACATGCTTACGAATCACCAGTGCGGAGCAGTGGGATACCTGTTTGCTTAGCTCCGACCCCGAAATATAGGTTATGGTCGTCCAACTGGCCGAAGAGGCCGCTCACGCCCAAGGGCTACATGCCGCTATCTGAGGGGGAGGCATTCAGGAAGGCTCCCACTTCCCCTTCCTCCTTTCATCCAGTTTTGGGCAAAATAAAGTTATTACCATCACCATCATCGGTATTTTTCGTTTTTTGCAACTGGAGAGCGGTAGCCGTGAGGCACGCTCTCACGTGTGGTCGGCATTTTCTTGGAATTCTCGGGCAGATACGTAAAAGAACGTTTACTGTACACCTTCGTGTTCAATATAATATTAACACCAAAGTGTGTTATGCTGGGGTCCACCCAAGATCTGACTGACGTCATATCCTCCACGGCAATGACATCGCCAGAAAAACTTCGATTCAAGTGGCTGCGCCGGGATTTGAATCACGACCTCGTTCGGCGGAAGGGAAGGTACGAAACGCGCTCTCGACTGCTCAATGAGCAGTCCCGTAAACAGGACGACAAACACGCCTTATATCCTTCCCTTCAGATGGTGCCGCCGCCTAGGAGAAGTGAAGCGAAGTAATGCATCATGACGCTAATGAGCACCCGCAGTTGGCGGCTCGATGCCAGAGCCTACGTGTATGGGGGACGCGCAGCGTAACCTGCGGAGAAGCCTGTAAGGCAACGACCGCGCAGTAAGATCGACGCCGGCTTGCGAAAGTCGTGCTCGTGGCACGGCTTCGCTGCAGCGGACCTGTGTGAACCAAACGATTCGCTGACAACCCGTTTTGTTTCGTTCCCACGGACGTTTGGCGATGGCCTGTGGTTTCAGTCGGATTTACGCAGTAGTCCGGCGCGTGGAATCCAGTGTCGCCTACATTGATGCGTATAACGGTGCCATACCGACGAAATATAAATAGCGATGGGCAAGTTCATATCGATGCACAATAAACAATTAACTGCTCCTGTGAAGGCAAATTTCACTTTCGTGTTTTAACGGTTCCTATGGCAGAGGAATCAACGGCATTTTTTACATTGAAAATAGGCATGTTGCACAATCAGGCTCCGCCAACGAAGCCTGCTCATCTGCTAAAGAATACATATGAAGCCTTATTCTCTTCAAGCCACCATAGGAACTCGTTCCAATTCACTCCACCTCTATCTCAAAATCGCTCCAGACCTTATCTTAGTAATAAAATGTTACTTCATGCTTTCAGCGATCCAAATGCTACTTAGCTTTTATTATACCGTTCTTGTACGAGGGTTAGTAATAACCTTTCCCCATTTTAACGAATGAATAAAACGTTGCGATCGTTAAATATGCCCTTGACAACGCCAGTAATCTAGCAGTCATGGTATGTGTGAAGCAAGGCTGCTATCTAAAGATCTAGCCAATCTCCCTTCTATCCCTTCGGGGGTGTGCCACACTCAGTGAGAGAGCAAAAGACAAAGAAGCTGCTTACGTTTAATTATAGGCGGCCGCTCAACTTCTTGACACCAACCAAATAGCTTTGTCAACTACATCCAACAGAAAAACTGGTCAACCATCGCAGGCAACTATGTCCATCGAAGACAAGATAAGTAAACCGCCTCCATCCAACACGTACATTCTGATCGACGAGCTAACTGCAAACGCGCGTGGTAGCCTCTCCAGCCCTGCGCTGCGTCGATTCTACTGGGTGCCGCCTGTCTCCGCGTCCTGTCCGCAAGTAATCCGGGCCAACCTCAATTCTCAAGAAGCGTCTGCACCCACTCCACACCAACCTCCTGCGGCCCCAACAATGAAGCCTATTGGCTACACGGGAGGGGATGCAGCAGCTGCAAGGAAGCACTCTACCAAGCTCAATGTCAGGGATAGCGCGATTCCGCGGTCTTCGCATACGAGGAACCTCTGTTCAATCCGAACGGCGCTGATCATGACCCTGCTCGTGGTTGGTGCTCTACTGCTTGCAACGGTGCTGTTTAAAGACCGGTTTCAAGGAACCGATCTCGGAGGCACTGATAAGATTAAGGAAGACTTGTTGGTCGTGCCTATGATCAAGGGTAGTACCGGACCCTCGTCCAAAGCGCGGGCATTCGGTTTTATGACCAGTGAAGAAGATGAAGAAACAACGCCATCGGCCAACAATGATACCGCGGATGACACTGAAGATGTAACGACACAGTTGGCAATTAAAGCCACACGACTGAAACAACGCTCAAGGCACCGTACTCATCGCTTATACTTGGCTAGCACCCATAGGCTGCATTATTCTGACACGCCGAACTACTATACTACGACTATATCGGAACCTTACCACAGTTACCCGCGCCGGAAACACTTAAACCTCCATTCGCCGATTGCAAAAAATGTAATTACATCTCGTCGAAGACTACGACTACACTCTACCGGAATCAGTGGACGCGGAAAATTTTGAAATACAGCAGGCACCTCGGTTTTGCCGCGACGCTGACTCATTGAGCAGACAACAAAAAGGAAAATCTCAATTAAAAATGCTTAAGGTTTTTCATGGGCTCTGTCGAATTGGTGAAGAACTTTTCTTATTTTCAACAACTTTACCCTCTGCATAGGCACAACATTAAATACCAGTAATTACCTCTAGGAATAAAATTTTATGTAATGTGTACTCTGTCACCCAGAGCTCTTACACTGTGAGTTTACCACGCTGCATCAATATAGGCCAAATATACAGCGTTGTTTCTTGAACGAGAAATTTTAAACGATGAAGCTGACAGATATCGATCAAAAAGTGCGGTGGCGTCGTTTTGGGCAAGCAACATCTTTTCCGAGATGTTCCAAGCGGCGAGCTTAAGTAAAACCCCAACGTCTGGCGATGACGTTCATCATATAAAAACGGCCCATTTACGAGGCCTTCCACAGTGCGAGGTTAAACTCGGCAGTAGTTGCTAGCGAGGGGTGCTCGCCCCGCCAGTAAATAGGAGATGAAGGTAGGGGAAGAACAACCACCAAAATTGACCATCGTCGTCTGTGTCCTCATTACACGGTGGCATAAACGAGAAGCGGCGCATCGGGTTGTCATTCGAAAACAAAGCCATTCGAAAGCAAAACGCTGCTCCAGCGGCAAGATGCCAAAGCTCTTCGACAAAATTACCGAGGCGGAACAAGGCGTGGCACGCGTTCAACTAGGCATTATGATGTCCGATTAACAACCCACAAACGTTCTTTGGTGTACTCGGATATCTTATTTGCAATGCAGGGGAAATTTACACAGCCGCGCCTGCACGGTGGGGCTATATGCTCCCTTGTAAATGGACTGCACGAGACTATAGTCCTACCAAACCTAAGCAAAAAGTTTCAGAACAGGAACCCAATAAAACCACATAGGCGCATGTACATCAGCCAAATTATCGCACAGCGGCATGTTGCAGAGAATTTCGGTGACACAAACCATGCAGTCGATTCGACGCGAATCACGTAAATTAACTGCGACTGTTGAAACGATCGGTTCGGCTCACGAAACGGTTACACAGAGTGACATGCGTCTACGAAAACTGCTTAAGACCGGAAAAGAGTGACTGCGGTGGGCGTAGTGCCTGCATTGTTAGCAGCTCTCACCGCCTCCCCTAAAGTAAGTTGAACGGAGCAAGCGGAACGACGCAGCTACTTGTTCCCAGGCCGCGTATCTGTAAACAAAAACACGGCGCCAATCAACACGTGCCGTTAAAACAGAGTCACTGCAGCTGCACTACCCGCTGGGACCTCACCTCCTCGTTTTTCTTTTTTCAACACGACCACTTATCGAGCGACCGGCGAAAAAATTGGGCCCATCTGCCCGCGAGGGGGACACGAGTAAATGCGTCGCATAGGGGGTGGGTGTATTGCGTTAACGTTTAGTGTTTGGGGAGTTGGTGGTAGTTAATGCTTTGTATCAGCAGCTTCTTGACGTAGTTTGAATGAGTCAAGGATATAAGGCGCGTTCGTAGCCTTAGAGTCTGTGTCGGCTTTGTGGCGCAGTGGGAAGAGCACCATGTACCTTGCGTTCCGCCCGCAGGGTCGTGGGATCGAAACCAGGCGCCGGTAAGTATTACTTTTTTATATAGTGTAGGGGGAGGGGTGCGGACCTGTTGTTGAGAGCGAGGAGGTTAGCGTGATGCGGGGGAGGAGGAGAGGGGGAGAGGGTGCACCATCGCGCTCAGCTGTTGCGGATGGACGGCGGACGCTACATGTGAGCTAAAGAAATGCTCTGCATTTAAAATGCTAACAGCGCCAAACATGGACAGGAAAAGGAGGAAGGCGCAGTTTTCGTTGTCTGATTTTACCATCCCTGAGAGTTACGCTGCACAGCGGCACCGCTAAATGTTTGCCACTTGTACACGCACGTCCGGACTCGAGTTCGTTATAGAACTTGTTTGCACTACTGTACTCACGAGTGCATGCACTCGAAAATACAGTATTCATAAGTATTGTACTCATGAGTACTCTATACTCACAAGTAGTACTCATGAGTGCTCATACTCATGAGTACTCATACTCATGAGTAGTGTACTCATGAGTACTGTACTCACGAGTAGTGGACTTACCCCTGTACTCAATCGTCATCGAACTCACTTTTTTAATCTGGGTGTGTACTCACTCATCATCATACTCACTCGTTAGTTTAGTGCAAATGAGTACAAATCAATGTACTCACGTGTGAGTACGCCGACATATGCAGGAGACATATACATATGCCTTCGAATTTGAAGGAGTACTGACACTAAACTTCTCGCTTTCAGTTTTTATGCTGTAAAGAATACCTATTGGCCCAGTAATTACGAAAATCGAACCGAAAGCCGTCAGCCGCCAACACAGAATGAAATATAGCAGGTTTATTGCAACCAGTTTCAAATTCGGTCGCCGCGCGGGAAAATAGCCGTTCGAAGGCCAGCCTGCAAGCGTGCCAGTCTGACGTAACGGTCTCACCCTTGACGTCAGGGACGTTCGCCGCATCGTCTGCTACGACTGCACATGGTCCGCACTCACCCGAGCAGTCGACATGTCGTCTGAATCGTCAGACTCGGATGAGTCGCTGCCACCCGACAGACAAACTTTATTTGGCCAGGCGATTAGGCCGGCGATGTCTTCGTCGTCGTCCGTTTTATAATCTCATTGTGGCTCGAACCGGCGCAGACTATGATAGCAACAGCTGGTTTCCACTCTTATAATCAATCTGATCGCGAAAAAGAGTTGCGCATGCGAGAAAGTAGATGTTAGTGTGGTGAAAAATTGTGCTAGGGGTTGTTATCAGCGCTTAATTTAAAAGCGGCGTTCAGATATTTGCCGCGATGGTAAGCCTACGCTGACCGGAAGCGGAGGTTCGGCGCTCCGACCCAGCACTGCCGGCACCGTGGTGCGGCGAGCGGCCGAAAGATGGCGCCACCTGCGCGTTAGAATCAAAACAGACCACGCCAGATGTCTTGGTCAGCGATCGCTGAAACGGCAATTATCGCCAAAATAAAGCTCAGTATGCGAAAAAGGGGATGATAGTGTGGTGAAAAGTTGTGTAATGGATGGTCATTCGCAGTTGTACAGATACCGGCGATCAAATATTCGCCACGATACTAAGCCTGAAGTTCCCAACACCCAAGCTGACCAGAGCAACGCCGAGCCCCCTGGCTTGGGCGACAGTTCTTGCAGCCGCCGCTGCGCACGAACTCAGTCCAGGTTTAGCGCTGCATGTCTTCGCGTGGAAAATAATGCATCTTGGAGTCGTCGTCGATTTGCTCGGACAGGCTTCCACGAGCAGTACTTCGCATTCCGCGAGCTTGCCGTAGCACAACTTGGGCGAGCTCGGCGACACGCACCGCCGCGTCGCCTTAGTGCGCGTCAACATCGCCCACCGGGCGGTGCCGGCACCGCGCAGTGTTCGGCACCAGTGCAAGGGAACACCATGCGCCGGCCACGAAGTGGAGAGCAAAGACGTCGAACACGCAAAGTGCGCAAAGTTTACAAGCATTGCTCACGCACCTCCACCCGTACGTCTCCTGCCCAAACGAATGCCACCGACAACAGCAGCCCAGGATATGGTTTCGGTTCCGAAAACGACTATATGACGTCACCCTGAACCGGCCAGACACGCCGGCCGATGTTTCGTCACGCCAAAAGCGATTTCGCTAGCGCTGCCGATTTGTGGAAGCTCGAAGCCGGGACAATCAAAATCCATTTTAGATGTGATTCCGGCCTCGGATCGCTGCAAACATTTCTGTGAGGCATCTGTACAAACTAATAAAGCCAATTATATCATTTCTAAGGCGTCAATATTTGGTGTCAGTACTCCTTTAACATTATGTTCATCGCGAGGTATCTGTGTTACAATGTTTTGAAGGCTGAAAACATATTTAAACCTACTTAGCAATGCAGCTTCGAAACTTGCTCGCTTGATTGATTGAATGATTGATTGATTTATTAATTAATTTATTGATTGATTGATTGATCGTTCGATCGATCGATTGATTGATTGAGTGATTTGTTGATTGATTGATTGATTGATTGATTGATTGATTGATTGATTGATTGATTGATTGATTGATTGATTGATTGATTGATTGATTGTATGGTTTAACGCGCCGACGCAACGCAGGCGCTGAGGCGTGCCGTAGCGGAGGGCTCCGGATTAATTTTCACCCCTGGGGATATTTATGTGCGTCGAAATCTCGTGCACAGGGGCGTTTTTGCTTTTCGCCTCCATCAGAAAAGCGGCCGCCGCGGCCGACAATTGAACGCTCGTCCTCGTGCTCAGCAGCGCAACGCCTTTGCCATGGAGCCACCGCGGCGAATCAGCTTCAAAAGTTATGATCTTCACCCGGAACTTCTAATTAACCTTGCTTGCAACACTCTATCCTCTAAAACAATTGAATGTTCACTTGTGACTGCCCTATGCTACAAGGACTCACCAGAATTTCTTTTCATTTTTTGTAACAAAGTTTGCTGTCTTGCTGAGAGCTATCTTGGCTGCGGATGCCTCTGGCAGTGGAATCGAAAACATCCTCCATCTTAGATCCCGCTCAGCAGCGTCATTCAGATTGGTCTTTTCTGGTAGACATGTGGAACAAAAACATTAGCCTTTGTTATAACTTCATGTAGCTGGAATACCACTACTGTATCTGCGATGGAATGATGGGGTAATTACTAACACGCACTGAAGTTAATTGCATCTTTCTTGCGGAGTTCGCGGTGTATTGACGTTATTCCGCTCACCGGCCCGGTCATCGGTCCTTTCGACGACACACGCTCCTGTTCATTCCAAAAGCTTGGGTGACGGACACATGGAATCAGCTGAATATTGCCGCATGGTTTAGAGTGGCATATTCTGGTTTCTTTTAACCAGATAGCGTTAATAGGTTCATTTTTTTTATTTCCAAGTGTGTACTAGCCGTCCACTATCAGTCGCGCTCATCAAGCGCCCGCGGAAATACATAATAACGTTACCCGGAGGCTACCTGTTAGGCAGCCAGATACGAGTGTTTGCCTTACTCTTGAGTTGGGGACAGTGGCACATGAAGTGTGGAAAGCGGGACAATGATACTAAGCTGGAGACGAAAGAAGGAACACTTATTTTCACCAAGTGCCCCGCCTACGCAGTGATGTTCTCTCTACGCCCTCTCGATGGTAGCATGCTCAGCAGACACCATCGCAGGCCGCACCCCGAACTGACGCCCCCACGCGAAAGACCCCTCCACCAGAAAATTAAAAATTTAAGTTTTCGGTAATTCACGTACAAACGCCACACCTGCGCTACGAGGCATATAGTAGTGGAGCGCTCCGTATTAGTTTTGACAACCTGGGGATCGTTTATGAGTGATGAACTTTCTGCATGCTTGATTTATTCTTTTCGGATTCATCAGGAAAACTGTCCCAACGGCAGGGAACCGACCTGGCGTCCTTAGGCAATGTAGCCGAGTGTCTTACGCTCTGAGAAACTACGACGTGTTTTCTAGAGTAACTGATGCCAGCCCCGGCCATGGTTCGCGAAACTAAAGGAGGGGGCAAAGTATTAACTCCAGTCTCTCAAAAGCCAAGGAAACCATACATTACAAGCACATACGAAGGGAAATTAAACCAATTATACAGCGTCCAATACATACCATAACGAACTATTTTTATTGCTCCCGCGGTTCCGCTTGCCGTAAAGTACACAGTTAAGGTAAATTGGTTAAGTAAACATTGCCTTTAAAAATTGGTTCAGATGTCCGACCATTAAGAAATGACGTCAACAGATCGCCGTGCCCCTACCCTCAAGGGGCAGTGCCCATCTCACAATCGCCATAAAAAGAGAAAATCAGTAACCACGTGCCCACTTTATGAAACGCCGCACCAATAGGAAAGATATAATGAGAGAAGAAACGATATGACTAACGCAGCCAGTTCTCATGACCCGGATACCACTAGCTCAGCAGCACCGAAGAAGATGAAATGAATGAGATCATCAGGGCAGCTTTTAAAAAAGCTATCTCACAATTTTTCCGCACTCCCAATTAACAACAGCATAAGCCACCACCCTTCGAAGTCTAGAGACAAATACGTACCCCCAAAGAACCCAACTCCACGCGATTTACCCTACCCAATACCCGTCTACCTGCAATTTCTGTCCAACTCCCGGTACACTGTACCACCAGATTTGGGAGTGCCAGAAGACCCCAGGCCTTGCCTTAATAACCTCCCCCTCCTACAAGCAGTGGGTGGAGCGCCTGATGAGCCCGGACCATGGGATCCAGCGTGAACAGGTGAAGAGGGCCTGGACCGACAGCCGAGCTCAGGGTATCCCGGAATAGGGAAGCCCCCACCGGGCGGGTGCCCTAACATCTGCACCAGCTTGACCAATAAAGATTTATTCATCATCATCCCGTGATACAACCGAAAACTGGTAGGCCACCGGAGTAACAGAATGAAGAGCCACAGACGGGACCAGAATAAATTGAAGGCTTTTGACTCTACGGCTCGAAGAAATAAGAAAATTCGGAGGCATTGATCTTAAGTGTAGCAATTTCTTTCCAAAACGGTTCCTGTGAGCGGAAGTAACGCTATCGCGTCGTACATGCTAAGACGAATGAATAAAACATAGAGATCGTTAAATGCGCTATGAACAATGCCAGTAGTCTAGCCGACATGGTGTGTGTCAAGCAAGGCTAATATCTAAAGGTATAGCCAATCTTCCTTCTCTCTCAAAGCGAAAGCAAACGACAAAGAAGCTGCTTACGTTTATTTAAGGGCAGCCGCTCAACTTCTTGGCACCAACCAAGTATCTTTGGAAAATACACCCCACAGAAAAACTGATCAACCATCGCAGGCAACTATGTCCATCGTAGACAAGATAAGTAAACCGCCTCCATCCAACACGTACATTCTGATCGACGAGCTAAATGCAAACCCGCGTGATAGCCTCTCCAGCCCTGCGCTGCGTCGATTCTAATGGGGGCCACCTGTCTCCGCGTCCTGTCCGGAAGTAATCCAGGCCCACTTCAATTCACAAGCAGCGTCTGCACCTATGCCCCACCAAACTCCTGCGGCCCCGACGATGACGGCATTCGGCCACACGGGAAGGGATCCAGCAGCTGCAAGGAAGCACTCGACCAAGTTCAAGGTCAGGGATAGCGCGATTCCGCGGCCTTCGCATACAACGAGGAACCTCTGTTCAATCCGAACGGCGCTGTTCATGACCCTGCTCATGGTTGGCGTTCTACTGCTTGCAAAGGTGATGTTTAAAGACCGGTTTCAAACAAACGATCTCCGAAACACTGATACGATTCAGGGCGACTTGTCAGACTTGCCGATGATCAAGGGTAGTACCGGGCCGTCGTCCAAAGCGCTGGAATTCGGTTTTATGACCAGTGAAGAAGATGAAGAAACAACCCCATCGGCCACCAATGATACCAGGGATGACACTGAAGATGTAACCACCCCGTTGTCAATTAAATCCCCACGACTCAAAGAACGCTCAGGGCGCCGTACTCATCGCTTATAGATCGCTAGCACCCATAGCCTGCGCTATTTTGATACGCCGAACTACTATCCTACGACTATGACGAAACCTTAACAGATTTACCCGCGCCAGAAACATTTTACCCTGCATTCGCCGACTACAAAAATTGGCATGGCACCTCGTCGAAGACTACGACTCCACTCTACCGGAATCAGCGGAAGCTGAAATTCTGAAATACAGCAGGAACCTCGGTCTTACGGCGATACTCACTCAACGAGCAGACAAGAATAATCAGAAGCTCCAGTAAAAACACTTGAGGTTTTTCATAGGCTCTACCGAAATGCTGAAGAAGAAATTTTCATATATTCTACAACTTTATACCCTGTAGATAGGCACAACGGATGCCCTAAGGCCGTACGTAGGGGACCATAGATAACACAATCAATGGCACTAGATATGCCACACTTCAATGACACCCATACACACTCTTGGATGAAGTAATTAGAAATCAGAATCGGTACAGCGCATGATTACTTTTTGACCGGAAGAACCACACCACTGCCTCTACGCTGTCCATGGTCACAGCTAAAAAAGCTGAATTCGGAGTTACTGACGAGGATAATATCGGCGGGAAAAGTTCATTTACGACAAGTTTCAGTTAAAGCGATTACAGACACGAACATGAACCGATCAGTGGCGAAAGATTCATATTTGTGAAATGACACTCCTAATGTTGTAAACAAAAAACTTGAAATAACGGTGGGTCTGTGTTGTGCATAAGACCCACAGTGACCAGATAGTTGCATGGTGCGAACTAGAGCGTCACTATTTAACGCTTGCTAAAATGGTTTTAACAAGTTGAGCGCCAGAGATCTGCTGCGAAACCCGCACTGCGCGATCACCATTCGAATCCAAAGTGCAGTCATCAGTGTTTATAAGAAGCTTAAGAAAGAATAGGCGGACACGTTCTCCGTCTTTTTATCGTCCCCGAAAAATGCATGTTTCCAGCGTTTGCTTCAACGTTCTGGGAAGAGTCACGGGAAATACTAAATGTTGTGTTTTTAGATTTGCAGCCGCGGCTCATCAAGGTTTCTACTTCTTTCTTGGTGTACAACTCAGCTCTAATTGGCCGCTGCTTTCCGGGCGAAACGCGGCCTATGCGATGTGCCCTGACTATAGTCGATAGTGTTAATTCGTGCTGGCTAGTGCAAAATTCTGTTACGAGGCGCTCAGACTCGTCCCAGCCTTCAGACGTGTTCTGGTCATCAATGCCATAGAGAGGGGCGTTCGATCTGAGCAAGCGGTTTTCTAACTCAAAGACTTTCTCTTAAACTTTAGGAAAAAACATCGCTAGTAGATACAGCAGCGCCCGATGATGTTGCTGATTTAATTCTGGATTCTAATCCTTCCACATGCATTGTTAACGACTGGAAGTCTTTCTGCAATCTTATGTGAATCTGCACAATCTTATGAATCTCTTCAAGAAGGTTGGTGTTGCTGGCCTCTAATCTCTGTACAGAACAAAATACAGATTCGAGCTTTTCTTCTTGGGGCTTGCTTATGGGACACGGGTTTGATTCGACATCCCCAGACAGCATCAAAAGCCGCAAAATATACACTTCAACATACGGGGAGGCCACAACACCGCAAAACGACAGACATCATATTCGTGGTAACACTTGAGATCATAGTAACTGACCTCGGAAAATGTCACAGATTTTCGCGTTTCAGTTCTAAGATGTAAGGCGCGATAGCGATACTTTGACTCCCACGGAGCGTTTTCCTACGCAGTTCTGTATTCCCGATTTATGCTTCACGAGAACTAAAGGTCATCGAAGAGAGAAAGGCTAGCAACGGGGTTTTTTATCGCCGTGGCTCAGGAAAGACAAAGGCTCTCTGCACTTCTGTAGCTTAAAATGTGAAGGCCGGGTATGCAAGCTGTTATTCAGTTTCAGTGGAGAGGCATCAGTGTCATTGTTTCAAAATCTTTATTCTGTAATGTCGAGGCCGGACTGAAAAAATTTGCTTTTTGCGAAGAGAGAGAGAGAACCAGGAGCGAAGCTGTTTGTTTGAAAGAAATAGTTATGTCTTAGGAAAATTGGTAAAAAGATGCAAGGAGATCAAGAGTGGAACCTGAAGTCTAGGGCACCACATGCAGCGGCTGTTTCTTTGCGCTCTCAATCAGCTCTCGCTCATCTTGAGGTAACGCGATTGTCAAAGCTGCCTCCCATGTCAAAAGGGAAGTGGAATATGTTATGTTCGAAGTGTTGCCCTCTGACTATGCCATAGGACGAAGGTAGGTTGCGTGCAGAAAGCTGGATGTTTCACCGATTTACCACAGTTCTAAGTTATTATTCCATGTTTTCACTGAACACCTTCACGCACATAGATTTGCGGATACTTTTTCTGCGGTTCTTCGGCATTAAGACCTCGTTCTGGCAAGGGGAAAGATAATGTTCTTGCGCAAAGTATGAGGATTCGTTGTTAACATTTGTCGAGGAGGGCAGTGTGGTAGTCGTGGTCACAAGAAGCATGGTATATGAGATCGTGCCAGTGCTTCGTTTTTTTCCAAACTATTGTGTCAGGGTCTCCAGTTGAGGTTGAAAACTTTTGCATTGTGGATGGGAATATCTTACCAAAGTGCTTGCGGATTCTGCCTACAGAAAACAGCATCAGATATTATGCTGTTTTTTAGTCTGTATGGATGTTACGCTTCTTCTGTAAACTTCGGTTATTAGGATTGCCAAGTGGATAGCAACAGCTTCCACTTCTTTGTTGCTGTATGTTGGACGGTCATGCTATCGCAAAGACTGCTAGAGTAAACTAAGCAATTGCAGCCTCGTACCTTCGTATACATCCCGGAGTCGGTGTATACTGTAGTCCCATGATTTTGGAACTTTCACCGAAAGAACTTGATCCTGCCATATGATTCTACTTGTGTAGGATTGGATCCATAGTTTTGGTCGAGGAGATTTTCTAATGCGGATTCGCTGGACCTGTGCCACGTCTACCATGGCGTGCAGTAGTTTTTTTCAAAGTGGGGGTTGCCTGTCTTTATATGATGTCCCCTCCCGATTTTGTTTTCCATCCGCTTTCTTGGCCCTACAAGAGGGGTTTCTCCGATTTCTTGAAATGCGTTAGGAAGACAAAGTACAAGACCTATTCATCGTCATTATCAACAACACCGTATTTAGGACGCTTTCAGGATGAAGACCTTTGCCGGTAACCTTGACCCACTCGTGTCGTGCGCTTCCCGAGTCCATTCTTTGTTCCGAATATTGTTATTTTATCCCTGCATCGAGTCATTGGCCTTCCCCTTCTTCCGGATCCATCGGTGCAGGTCCGTTCTGTTACTCTGGTTTTCCAGCCATTGTTAGTGTGCGTCATGAACAAAATTTTGAGGTTGAGGACTAGCACATATGCTGTATTCTTGATGGTGTTTCTTTCACTTTCTTTGAAGCAGGTAAATTTGTAGTACGGTACGCTGTGAAACATTCAGCTCATGAGCAGTGGCTGCATGCGTATTATCCTAACTACTCTTTTTCTCTCTGCTCGTGGTTGGGAGTTTTGTTTGTAAGGAATAGGTTGAAGATTTTTTGTTGTTTTAGCCATTGTGAGTTTGCCACTACCGCTAGTTTCTACAGTCAGGCTGAGCATTCTTACGTAATTGTTCTCTCAGAGGACATCCATACTTAGTTTAGGGTGATTTTTAACTCAGCCGCGTGGAGCCATCTGTCATTTGCAAAGCCGAGCTTGCAGTTGAGAGAGAATCGTGAAATATTGAAAAGTATTATGAAAACTTGTGTGGATAAAATCTAAGTAGAGAGCTTTATTTTTGTTCTGTTGTGCACATCATCTCTGGTTTCTTTGATTTCTGTGAGGCTGGCGATAATACTTTTCCCCCTGTGTTTGTTAGGTCTCTCAGTGTTGGTACTGACATCATTTCCGGTGGAAAACACGCCGCGGTTGCTCAGTGGGTAAGGCGTTGCACTGCTGAGCCGAAGGACCTCGGTTCAATGCATGGCCGCAGTGGCCCTTTTTCTGATGGAGTCAGGAAACACAATTTGAAGAAAGCTCAAACTAATGCGTAAGACTTAAAGGTGGAGAAGCTTTACGCAAATGCAACGTTTCACTCTTTTTCACGTCTCGGCGCTGTTTAGGCCTCGCTGCTGTACGAGGGACCACAGATGGATCTTCGTCTTCCTGTATTGCACTCGGTTCTGCACCGAACGTGGCCTCGTTGCCTTCTATCATGGAGCGTGCTTATCACTGCGGCGGCGGCCTCCTCGCCTTCCTCTGCCAAGTCCCACTTTGTGAATCCCGCGCACGTCTCCTTTCCCTCCTCGCCTTTATGTCCACTGCCGCCTGCCTCTCCCCTTATCAGGCCGCTCCTCCTTGCCGGGCGCTTGAGCAACGAGGTGTGGTTTGACCTCTAGCGCTCAAGGGCAAAACTGGCCCCCTCGCGAAAACAGCCTGAGATAGCCTAGTGTAGCTTTCACTACAAAACGCCAGTGTGTCGAGATTTAGGCGCGAAAGTTGAAAACCCTAAGTTGGGTGAAATTATTCCAGAGGCTTCCTCTGTGGCGTGCCTCGTAGCCAACGTGTAGTTCCGGCGCATGAATTACCGGAAAATTATATTTTTGATCTTGTTGCGGAAACACTTTGGTGTGGTGGCGTAAATTGCCGGCACGGCTTGTGGCCATGTCGGCCGAGCATGCGACCACGGACTGGGCATGGAACCGACTTCACACCGCAGGGGCGACACCTGCTGAAAACGCGTGTCCCTTCTTTCTTATTTGCCATTATATCACTATCCTGCTTTTCAAACTTCAGTTACCATTTCGCCACATTAAAATTCAGCGGAGCCCTTGAATCTTGCTGACTCAGTCGTAGCTTGTGGGTGGCAGCGGTGACGTATTTCCGTGGACGCCTGATGAGCACGGCTGGTGGCGGATGGCTAGGAGCCACGGGGGAATCAAAAAATGAGCGTAATAACGCCATCGCGTTACAACGTGCCCTGTGTAGCGAGCCTTTTCTCGAGCGGTGCCTTGGCCCAAACCAGCGTGCTGGCCAGTGCGTCGTATAGCATCTTGGTTATCAGTGGCCAGCGTAACGTGTTGCAAGGGCAAGAATCGTGGCTTGTCAAGAAGCGGTGGTGAGACGAGCTTCGGCACCGAAATTTGGCCTCTGACTATCGGGGAACTGCAAGAGCCATCCGGGGGGCGGAGCAGCAGCGTCGATGCATAAGGCAGTATTTGCCAGCACATGACCAGCAGTAGAATCTGGAAAAAAGTGCCCGGTGAGTGCTGTGACATTTCTCGACCGTTGCCATGACCCAAAATATTATTGGAGTAATACCCCAACTAGCCATTAACATTGTTTATTGATAAGTTCAAGGATATCCTACTTAGTTATCACGTAGACGTAAGGGAAGTATTTTTTAGTTAGCGTCTTTATCATTGATAAGATATCAGGTGCAAAAAACGACTACATTCGGTTGCTACAATTATTTACCTTACGCCATCCCGTAGCTGAAACTAACCGCTTTACTCTTACCACAAGTACGCTGATTGATCATGTGTACGTAAAAATTGCGACAAAATTTCTCGTGGGCTATGCCCCGAGCCAATTGCTGGCCAGTTGCAATACATTCCTTGTCGTTTATGATTTGTGCCAAAGTAGGATATCCAACTGAAGTGATACGTACAAACGCATAAGTAATCGCTTGCTTTGTCGGCTCCAAGACCAACTGATTTTGTGCGCAGTATGAAGAGGATTTCAACAAAGAATATAGGAACGTCATTGATGCTATTCAAAATGTAATGACGCAAACTGCTGAGAATATATGTTTGAGAAAAATGTAGTCAATTGTTTTGCCCATGGAGGACTTCATCAATTCTATGGGTCTTAAAAAGAGTTAATATTTGTAGCAAAAAAGAAAACATAATAAAAACCATGGTTATACTTCAAGCAATTTAGGTATTCGAGGAACCTCACAGTTTCTGTGACGAGTAAAAACAGAAATATTACTCCTCCTTTACTGAGCAAGGAGATCGCACTACTCGGAAGTTTGGAAGTCCTAAATGATGTTATTGGCCATCGCTCCAGGCAACGTGTACTACCTGAGTTATTTACTCAGGCATAAGGAAAACGTTCGACACTGTCAGTCATGCAATTTGACTTAAGAAGCTCTCAAGGTATGCATATAGAGAGAAGATATCTAATTTTTCGCTAGTTATCCTAAACACAGCTGTCAGTGTGTAGTATCTCAAAACTTTATATCTGACACCGACACCCTATTGACAGGGCTTCCACAGGGATTCCACTTTTTTTACTGTATGTAAGTGACCTCCCCTCCTTTCTAAAATATTCCGAATCATCATTGAACATTGAAGACACGGCTTTATTTTTATAGGAGATAAACTAAACGAACCACACCGAAAAATAAACCAGGCGCTAGTAATGCCCTATCATGGTTTACTAAGAACCGACTAAGCATTGGTGGTAAGAAAACAAAATACAGTGGTCACATCCAGGCAGAACATTTAACTACAGCAAGACGAACTTCAGTTTAATTAAAGAGATTTTACCTCGGGAAATTTACCAGAAGTGTCTAGGTACAAATTATCAAACTCAGATGCACTGGAAACCTGAAACAGTACACGCTTGTTCAAAACTACCCCAATGCTGCCAAAATCTTTTGAAGGTGAGAGAATGCTTTGATTTTTTCATTCTCTCTGTGCTCTACTTGGTTTTTGTTATTAGTCAGTTGAGTTATTGCAGTACCTCATGGTGGAAGACAAATCCTACTTATTTTGTACCTTTAGTACGATTTCAAACAAGAGCGTGAAGGAGTATCATGTTTTCTAAGTACAGTATTTCTTCGTTATAATGAAGTCAGCGGGATGGCGAAAAATTTTGTTATAAGCGGTATTTTTATGTACGCGACCACTACAGAAAACTACAGTAGTTGAGCTTTAATTGCACCACAACTGCGAGGAATCAAAACACAATGTATTCAGTGAAGTGGAACTTAATTAAGGTGCAAAAATGCAGTGAGCTTTGGCAGTTTCATGTTCTTGCCGGGCGCGAGCGACCACGCTCCAATTTGACCAAGCAGTTACTGGCGTCTGAACACCTCGGAGACTGCAGAGCGAATGAGGAGGACAAGGCAATGGCCTCTTTTATAGGGGGGAGGGGCGTGGAGGCGGCACGGACCACTACGAGAGTTTCTCGCTAGAAAGCGCCGAAAATTCCACAGCTCGAATCTGAGGTTGTGTTTGTTGACCTCAAAAACGATTACCCGCTCATTGTGGGTACACAACACAATCATGAAAACAGACCAGTTTGGCTAGATGGTTTGAATGATTACTGGGCAATTTTTTCCCGAGGTGTGCAGCCCTGAAGTTTGCAAAACAAGTTTTTGGGCGCGCCGCTCTTGACGGCAATTCTAATTGTACGCTTCGAGTGTCCGTGTTCGCGTACCCTCGCTTCGACGCCGGTCAACAATGTCTATGTAAAAAATTCAATCACCCTACCACCATGCATTTTGACCATTTGTATTAAATCGGATGGTGCAAATTGAGCATGACCGGCCCGAAAAAATCGCCGGGGAAACACCAGCTTGTCAACTCGCCACAATGACCGCGAGACTCGCCGATGGGTCCGCGCCGCTCGGCGACGCCTTAGCACGCCACTTTGCTCTCAGCGGGTCAAACTCTTCGTGCGCTTCAAGTAATGCGGCCTAAAATGCATTCGTTTGGGTTGGGAGCAGAAGAAATTTCTAATAGGGCGATATTTCGAGTATAGCGATTTCGTTATAACGAGGGATTATAGTACACAAAATTTGAAATGACATTTTCAAGCAATTCGTATTTTATCACCTAATTTTATGCATATGTAGAACTCAGCTTACAAAATTAATGAAATAATGAAACTTATTGAGCGGTTACCCCATATTTTTACTAACAAAAACGGACACCATTGTTACAATGATAGCCTTTGGACCTTACCTGTGTCACACTTACGGTCAGCAATTGATTAAGTTAAATAGTGCTCTCTTTTAACTAACCTTCTTAATCTGACCATGTTAAATAAAATATAGTTTGCAGTCAGTGAAAAAGTGTTTAATTGACATGAAATGTCATGAGAAATACACGTCAATTACAAGTCAACGTATTCTCACCTAGCGTTGAATTTTGGTGTATGCCCCAAGAGTGAGAAAATTATAAGTGTATTGTTTATCTGTAGTCTCTGTGTGAGTTTGTAACCATCGGTTCGGAGTTATAAATTTCTTAATCATATGAATATCGATCATTATTAGAGTATCATTCTTGGAATATTATTGTTGACACGAGACATGCTCGCCACAACTTTCCTGTGTTGAATTCTATGTTCCTGTCAAAATGGACGCCACACTAGCCTGTGGCTATGCGTCTTGTACAAAGGAATATATGGTGCTTCATTTATAAAGAAGGTTTTCATGACACCAGCAAAGGACACGCACCCTACTTTTTTAATTTGTGGTTACGTATTGAAGTCAGACTTTTCTTAAATATTCCAACTTGAGATAACAGAGACGCTACAACTGACTTTTAAAACTTTTTTATAATCAAACAACCTTCACGAAGTTAGTTTGGCGAGTTTAGTGTGGGTTCCCTCTAAAAAGTGCAAATTCCCATTAGGAATACTGAAGCACTTGAGAATCATGAAAGCAAAACGAAAAACCCCCCAGACCGGATCACGGGAATACGGTATATGCCACAACTGAACTAAACAATAACATTCCGGCGATTTGCGGTGGTTTTTATAAGGCTTGGCCATGAACGCCAGGTTGCGTTGTTTACCCAGAATCGCAAGCTGCACTCCACAATGAAATGAAGTTGCTGAAACATTTTTTCAACAGTTCGCCCCCGAAAAATAATGCCCTTCTACACCGTGAAAAAGGTTTATCTGCGAAGTTAAACTCAATCCACAGAGCGCACAAAAGAAAATACGTTTATTTGTGATTTGCGATTGAACGCACTTCCTATCCAATTAGCTGAATGACTCTTGGAAGGACTCCAGTTTTCTTCTAGCGGAGATACATGGGATGCGTGTTTTTCTCCCGTGTTGTAGGCA
The DNA here is from genome assembly GCF_048455015.1 of Haemaphysalis longicornis. Classification (NCBI taxonomy): domain Eukaryota; kingdom Metazoa; phylum Arthropoda; class Arachnida; order Ixodida; family Ixodidae; genus Haemaphysalis; species Haemaphysalis longicornis. The sequence continues at coordinate 126,124,663 of NW_027526295.1, read as the reverse complement.
TCTCACCGTCTGTGTAACGTACCAAACCAACCCACTCGAACACCGCGTACACTGGACAGGTCGCAGTGTGTCATTTGACGTCCACCTTTATACCTCCGGCCAGCTCAACGGGGTGGATGTAATGAGGTAATCCGTGAGAGAATGAAACTTATAGCTACGCGTCCCCGGCCAACCATCCCTCTGTTTTTCCCGTGCGCGCATAAGCCGGCCACCGGTTATGGGCGCGTGCTTAGAAGTAGGACATCGGCAAAAATGTCGCTTTGAAAGGTGTTCAAGGTCAACAAAAAATATTGGCTCACGTCGGCATTAAATTGGACATGTTGGTGGTCATCCGCGAAGAGTCGCAGCTACTAAACGAGCTGGAACCTGCGATGGACACGGCAGCAGCAGCAGCTTTTTGTTGTTTTCTCACAACTTCGCGCTTCTGCTCAAATAGACCCTCTTTAAATTCCCAGTGTTCTTCCTCCGAGCGAATGACATGTGTCCCTTCCGTAGAAAGTTAAAACCTCAAGAAACTCGAGCTTTATTGTTGCGAACAAACATGTGGCCATCCGTTTCCCTCCAGCGTCGGAGGTATCTTGCTGTCTGTGTTACGCACCAACCCAAATCCAAACCACCCGACCACGCAGACCAGCAGACAGGCCGGATTGAGCCGTGAGTCTTCAACGCTTAAACCTAGCTGTGCGTGCAGGTTTCCTCGTTCTATCCCAACCCATGTACGCATAAGACGCAACCGGTGATGGGAGCGAGCTTATGCGTTATATACACCGGTGAAAATTTCTCTAGTAAAGCCTTCAAAGGCGAGGAATTATTGGCACAAGTAGGCCTTCCAAGCGGGCAAGTTGGTTTTCATCCGGAAGGGAGTGGCAGCTACGCAACGAGGTGGAATTTTTGTCGGCAGCGGCTTTCCATCGTTTTAACGCCCATTGGAGCTGCTGTGGATTGTTCGTAATCTTCTGTTAACGATGCCACCACAGTTTTCAGCCAGCTGCGGAACATGTAAGAGTGGTATCGGTGGTGGAGAGAGTTGTGAAAGAGGGGTCGGCGGTGGCGGTAGATAACTGGTATTCTAGATATACTGGTGCGGTATTTATAGAGGCGAGTGATATTTTTGGTACTCAATGGCGCCAACTGTTATCGATCTGAAATTTTAGCCGTAGGATCTCGACCTCATTAGGCGTTAACGTTTTTTTATCCGGAGCAGTGCAGGAACCGGAATGCATCTGTAGTATAAATCGCTTTAAAGGTCACGCGGAAAAATCTTCTCGTATGTCAATCACACCAACTGCAGTTCGAACAAGAACCCTGAAATGTTTTTTTGCATAGGAAAATCAAACTTGGAAAAAAGCATCTTAGAAAAAAGCTAAGGATCTTCGTAGCTCTCCAAAAGAAGTTACAAAATGAAAAGTGAAAATAACACAAAGATCTATGATTACGTAACCGTTTCATTATGAAAACGCTGTCCTGTGTTTAAGACATCTTACCGCATGCAACTTAACAAGAATAGCCTGATACGAACGAGAAACCCCAATCACAACTCTCAAGCAATATACAATACACTAAAACGTGTTTGAAGGTTCCTTAGAGCCGCTGAAAGGTCACATTGTGCGCGTTATGGATGTTCGCTTGGTTTCGACTTCTTGGTTTTCTATGCAGCTGTCTCACGACTACCAATTTCTATGCCGCCATAGTTTTTTCTCCCAATAAACCACTGCATGCACTCGCATTAAAAGAGCGATCTGCTGGGCAAGGTGTGAAAATGCTCAGAATAACCTGAAAAGCCAACCGCAAGGTATGGCGACCGATGCCATTCCCGGCAGGGGCATTTATTAAATGACGCATCGCGCCGGCCTCACCCGGCAGCGCAACAGGCTCAGGCGAGTCAGCACGCACTCACTTGGAGCAGAATTCTCAGAAGTACCTTCCACTTACAACGAACAAGCAAATTCCAAACTCTAAACATGAATGGCACTAATTTATAACAAAACCTGTTTTAAGAAAGCATTAAACACCTAAGGGAAATTTTGCAAGACATAAGTTCGTTAGGTGTACCTAATGGCGTCATATTAGGTATAATGGTTTAGTAGTCTTCAGATATTATAGATTAATCGTCCTCTGACATTATATGCTCCTACATTAAAAAAAAACAAGCACAAAACGGAGAATCCCATCACTATTCAAAATAGGGTAGAGCGATTGATATCTAATCAATATCAACGGTACTTGTCGCCTTCTAGTAAGTAAACTCGGGGCGTCTCTGACAATACTCATGTCTTACCCCAGCCGGGGTAATTGCCGTGTGAAGATTGGTACAGTTAATTCTCGTATTCGATAAGATTCGGTTTATGTCATGAGGAAATAAAATTTAACTTGTCTGTTTGTTTCATGCGCGCTCATTTGTTTGAACTATGATTACTCTATAAGAATGGATATATTTTTGGTTTCGATAACAACATTGATAACCACTGAGATGCATGTATTTTTCAGCCGACTTGGGTAACTGTCTTTGTGTTGCTCACCGCGTACATGTGTTACCTCATTCTCTGTCTCGCTCTAGAAGTGATATCCGTTATTGCCAAACGCCCCAATAACAGCATTCACTGCGACAGGAGGGCGAAGAACTACCATTGTTTTTGTGGTGGCACAAATTTCTACGATTACCGCTTGTTTCGACTTAGGGCTCCATGTTTTCGAATTATTCCGACGGAGTTTGAAAAACCCTCGGCGGTAAAATATTAAGCGATTGGGATTTATCTTATAAAAACCTATCTTATAATTGAGGATATCAATGATATGTTATTGCCACCACTGGCCATTCCCACTTTTCGGCGGGACGAGTTGTTGGACGAGTGAAGGCGGTTCCACAACACGGCTATTTTTTCCTATTTCAAGGCCAGTACACTTGTCTGAACAAGGGTTATCCACCCCTATAAAAGCAAGCTCATGAAAATTTTGCATACTTCCTAAAACTATGAAGTAAGTAACCTCGTTGACCCCTTTTCGTTTTGTACAGTTCACACAAAGCAGTGCCCACGGCTTTCTTGCCGAGCGCTGAGGCTTCTTTCTCTGCCTATTTCTAGCACAAACGTTGAAAGGGCATTTCCTACGCAGATAGTCATACATCTCAAGCAGCGCACTTCAATCCAACGAACATCTCGTAAAATATGCCCAAGTATATTACAACAAGCGTTAACGTTATACTAGCAGAAACGTACGTGTATTGTCTTACTCGTCGTGCTTCTGCACATATATGTTTCTGTTAGGCAAACCTTTGAGAAAAAACTTTCTCCGAGCGTTTTGAGGTGTTCTTGCTCAGATATCATTCCACGTATGATTTGGAGCATCTAAAATAGAAATGCATAAAATCCGAATTTTGGATAATTGTCTATTAACAAGACCTACACTCCGAAAAACACCAAACTTTCGCTACAAAAATAAACTTCTCCGAATCGTACTAATAATATATTCCCAGAAAACACGGAGCCTTATTTAAAATGAACGTCTTTCCCAACAGTCTCTTTGAAGTGGCCTTTTCTACGCGTCTTTGTGCTCGATGCGACAGTGGCAGCTGACGTGCATGACAACATTTTATCCATGACAGCCGCCTCCGGGAATATCGCTCAGAGAGGTCGGTAGCAAATACGAGATATTCAGTTTTCTAAACTTGGTAACGGGAGCAGTATGAATTTGCTGTGCTGTGTTATCTCTGTATTGTTCTTCGCTTCTGCGGCCGCTAACTACGTGAACGTGGGAAAGGTAAAGTCTAAATATTTTTACCTTGACACTGTCTGTACAGATCACTAAAGAAGTTGTAATAACTGAACTGAATATATACTTCAAGCGCAAAATCAGGGTGCAACACATATTACAGTGAGAATTACGTATTGGGTAATTTGAAGAACTAACCGCAAGGTTTCGCAGTTAGCGCTTTAGAAACAGGAGAGCAGGAGGAAATTACAGGCAGCGCAAACGAAGAATAGCCCGAATAAAAGACAGGTGGACAGCACAAACTCAGGTCAGTTCGAAGTTTTTGCTCTTAAATCATTCCACTATTAGCTTTCGCTTCTAGGCTTAACATCTTAATAAATGGCTTTCTTAAAGCAGCGAGCAAATATCAATGGAAAACGTGACTTTCGCATAGGGTAAATATCATTTGATTTTGGGTGTTGAGGACTTGCACTCTAAATAATTGCAATATAACAACAGTCTATTTGTAGAAACCTATGCTGTAATCACACTTTATTCATATGCTTTTGCTGCCTATACGTGAGCTATACTTCCAGCCCCTCACGATTTAGCCAGAAAATGTCCTTGCCGGTACCCAACGCAATTTTTTCGCGCTTTACCGGCTTAAGGGATTTGGACCATGCGTGATCAATGTAATACTCTACATACCAGAACTCATTTTAGGCATGCTTGTTCCGCAAGTTTTCAAACTCCACTTTTCTTCTTTTTTAATTTGGCCGAACTGAAATGACACTTGATAGCACAAAAATTCAAACAAATTCGAACCTTAAAAATTGCTTGAATCTTGTATGAGAAATTACCACTCGTTCTCTAGAAAGGTAGTAAACGAGATGGTTGGGATAGTTTGACAAGCTCTTGCGTTGTCTTCAACGCTAATCTAGTAATGATGCTTCAAAACATATAATTTTGGGCAAGCTGCTCTTCGTATCTATAAAGACGCAAAAGCAGACGATTGAGGGATAGACCTAGAAAGTTATCTTCTATGAGAAATCTTTGTTGCAGGAACTGCTAACCGGTAAATGCAACCTTCGCAAACACGATTTGGACAAAAAAGCAGTATCAGTGCATGCCGAGTGCTTGACGTTTACATTGCTCAGGGCTGACCAAGACCCAGACGGGGCGTAGCTGTGTGCTTCGTGCTGTGCTACAGTCGCATTATCTGACACCGGTGCAAAACAGTACTGGAAATAGAAGTTTGCAGGAATTAAAAAAAGACCCCTCGATGAAGGCCTCAAAAGTCAGCCGAAAGGAAGAAAATGTGTGTAGTTTATTGACTTCGTATAGGGCTCATAATGACTCACAGCAATCCCCTTAATAGGATTTTCCGCAACATATACGACAATGTATGTAAACATCATTATCTCTTGCAAAATCTGGTGAATGTACGCGGCTTAGTTACTTTCAGCACAGTTGCCTACAGCGCATGAAATATAGTTCGAAAAAAATCACCAAAGAAGGCTTCTTGCAACCTTGCTCGCGTGCGGCAGCTACATGAAATGCTGTGTGTGTGCAATCGAACAACGGCACTAGTATTCATTTGTGTTGTTCTCCGAACACGCTTTTCGGTGCCGGGATAAGTGAGAAAATATATAAAAACTTACATGGAGCATCCCACAACCAATATCAGCGTTTGCATTGTGCGTATTCATGCCACCAAAACGTACAATACACGGTCGCTGCCGCACTTTCTCTTCTGCGGCCGTCCTTTACAAGAGAGTAATGAGTGCCGGACGAGCCCTCTCACCGCCTCTATTTTTTCTGCGCTGTTTGCATGTGTGGTCGCAGGTGTCCGTCTTGGTTATATTATTGTCTTTCTTTTTGACGGCAAAAGTGACGGTAGCGAAAAATGCACAGAGCTCGCGAAAATAGTAATGTTTGTTTGCGACTCAGATGAGTTCTGTCCATCACTTTGACGTAGCCGTTGAACTCTTTTTTTATTTAAGAAATAACAGTTTTCAATAATTAGCTAACCAGTTTGCCCAGCAATCGCTGGTTAAAAGTTGGTAGTATCTCCGGTTATAACATACTAGTTGCAACCGCGCTCCCGATGTTCGGCCAGCTGCGTTCCAGGCTGTTCTTGGTAACTTTCTGCGTACGCCATGTAAAAAGTGCGATAAAATTCTGATACAGGTTGAAAGTATCACTTTTTTGTGATACTAGCGTAGGGAAAGTTTCTATTCATGCTTTCGGTAATTGGCTGCGTTATTTCTATTGACACATTGGCGAAAAGGAGTCATAATACATGAGTATTTGATCAATGGGCTTATTATTATAACTTGAAGAATTGCCGTTTTACTGTACCCGTGCTCCGTTATGACAATAGTGACCATCTCAAAGTCGTACTTCCGCAGAAGGCGAGGGTAAAAATTATGTCGATCCGCAGCGGTGTGCTTCAGACATTACCGCAAAACGGGTTAATGGTTTAGAAATACCATACAAGAGGTAAACTTGTTTGAAGATGTGGACCTGCCTAATACGAGTACGAAGCATACGCTTTCACCACAGAACTTTGTACATGCACAGAAGGCGTATTTTCTGTGTGAACTTCGCCCCGCCATACAAAAGCAAGAAAGGAAAGTAATGTCGGAAGCCTACTCCAGAAAATTCGACGTAGATATTCAATATATAGGACATCCCCTAAATAGCGCTACTTAAGACTATTTGTGCAACTCAAAGTATAAAGAAAGAAATAAAATAATAGGAGGGGCTAGAGAATCTTATTATTATTGAAGTTTGTCTATTCTGCCACGAGAATGCCCTAAAAGTCATAAAAAATAAATGTAGAAATTATATAGCCCACCTATGCCAGCCTAGCTGAACATATAATTTATGGTATAATCCTCAATGGGTAGAAACTGTGTGATCATTTTACAGAATTCTTTGTATGTGCCAATCAACAAGTTATGCACCAGTAACTTAGATCAATCAGTTTTTATTGTACAGACAATGTACGCAAGCCGAATAACTTGCTACGTTGCAATGTCCGCAGCCTTGAGCATAAACAATTAGCAGAACCCTAGAGGCTGAGAATGTGATGTGGGTGTGTGTAGTCACATGTTAAACAAGTTAGACATTTTAGATCAGATATAAACTAACATGTAGAACCTACGTAGGACCTAACTGTATTAGCTACGCAGGAGATTTCAATGCGCACCACCCAGACTGGGTCTAGAGCACTGCCAATTCACGTGACAGAAAACTTCAGAATTCTGATGAAGCGGTTCGCCTCACTCTTATCAAAGACATACAGTGTAACTCCAAGAACGTGGATCTTGGAATCGTGGGAACGTGGATCAATGACTCCACTCTACAGCAGCACCGACTCATGTGACAAAAACATTCAGAGGGCTACTGAAGCGGCTCGCCTCACTATGATCAAAGACATACAATGTGACTCCAAGAAAGAGGATCTTGGAGTCGTACGAACGTCGATCAACGCTTCCACGACGCGTGGACTTCACGTGAGGCAGCGCGAAGCCATCGTAGATGTGACATAGGCTGACACCACTTCAAGCCGTATTTTATGGGGTTAAACTTCCTCACGTTTCCGAACCAATGTTTCTCGCTGCGGCTCTTCCCAGGGGCAACCAAGATCATGTTAGACAGCGGAGCTGCGAAATATATTCTATGAGCTCTCACCATTAGCGAATATGGCTTCAGTTAAACGGACGAAGCGCCTGGCAGCCTAAGCTTACTACACAGGCAGTCGATTGGGATGCCTTCCAGGTTCTACAAGTGAGTTTGAAAACTACGATCCCATCCCTGAAAAGTTCAAGCGCGCAGTTCGAGATATTGCGCGTGACATCCAAATGTGCGAAAGCATGCCGGTACCGAACAAGCACCTCGCGAGACTCCACGATACGAGGTGGGAAGAACTACGCAACCTCCTCCTTCCTTCCCTCGTAGTCAACTTCCCTCCTGTCCACCAGAGGAGGTAAAAACTATGTATTTAATACTTTTACAACGGCAGACTGTTTAAGGGCTTTCTCCGGATGCGAAAAAAGGCGGCTTAGGCAGGATAGTACGCCAAGTGACTTACACGATCGCAGTGGACCCCTCTTCCCGTGAAAAGACCGGTTCAAGTGAGCTGTGGCACACATTTTGTGCCCTAACTTGGAAGGTCAAAGCCGCCTATACATGCCGCAACATTCGTGTGGCAACCAACATTTTCGCGGATGAATTCGAGGAAGAAGCAGTTGGCACCTTTTTCCCGCTACACAGGCATCTTCCGTCACCGATTACGTTTCAGTGGCAACAACCAAAGAATGATCTTGCCCAAAACGCGGCCTTCAGTTTGCAGAAATTGGCAATAGCCTCAGGGACTAATAATGAGAGGCGCGCACCAGCAAAAGATGGAATTATATGGCGCATGCTTCAGAACCTGGAAGAAGACGCCAACATGCAGCTGCTGTTAGAACTAAACACAGTTTAAATGTCCGCTGAGCTGCCAGTCGAGCGGAGGCACTTCAGGGTTACTCTATCCCCAAGGCATGAAAAATAATGAATGGTATCAACACAATGTGGGTGAGTTCGCTAATATCCATGCTTTGCAAGCTACGTGAGCGAATGGTTCGCACCAAGATAACCTACATACGTGAAGGTGCCAGCGCAGGGGCGCACTATGGCGCATGGAAAATTGGGTTTGGACCAGGAGTTTCCCCGCACGACAACACGCTGCAACTCCGTGTCTTGACCTGCAGCAAGCGCCGACGTAGAACCAAGATGCCTGCTGTGCTCGTGGAAGTTAATCTCAAGGAGGTTTTCGGCATTTTTCGATAAGGCGCAATTATCTAATCTCTCCAGGACTTCTTGTCCGCCCCTAATGTGTCCACGTTCTGTACCTTATGCTATAACATAAGCAGCATCAGAAGAGGCGAAATCGCCACAACTGGAACCACCATTCAGAATGTCGGCTTCTTTCTCCAGTTTTCCTCGATCCCGCGGATTATTATCTTTGTGAGCATTTAAGACACAAACAACCCGTTTCAGAACTCCCCAGCTGTATAAGCGAGGCTTCGGCGTTGGCTGTGAAGGCGTCGCTTGCGGTGAGATATAGGACCTGAGTCGTGTAACGTGCACGATGTCACTGAATGAAGCTCAGCTTCAGGAAGGTAAGAGGGTTAATTGCTGAGCTAGTTTGTTCATATTGTTCAGAAAAGGGGAAACCAGCGAGCAGAACGCAGGACAGGAAGAGGAAGTACACACAATACACCGCTGGTGTTGTGTTGTGTGTGTGCCTCCTCTTCTAGTCCTGCGTTCTGCTCGCTGGTTTCCGCTTTTCTGAACGATCAGGAGGGTAAGCTCAGCTTTAGGAAGGTGCAGCAACAGGTGAATCTCGTATACGTAGCATCAGTAACATAACGCAAGTACGGTAGGGACAACAGTAACGGAGCAGTGCTTTTTTTTTGCATCAGAAGGCACTGGAGGAGGGTGTCTAAAGAAGCACCAGAGACCATGCAGCAAACTGCACTGGTTGGGGGTCGCCCTTGTAGGGGTACTTTTGCCGCAAGTACGATGCATATAGATGGCCGTTAGGAATCGGCGTGCCAGATCACAATGTCCAAATGTCCAAAGATAATGGCACAAATTGTACCAGGGTGTCGAGTAAGAGAGAATGCTCGCGGCCGAACGGAAGGCTCAACGAAGAATAGACAGCCATGTTGTGACGAAAAGAGTTGTAGGCGAATGTGACATAGGATAGAACGACATCCCAGTCGAAATATGCCGCAGGGACGTAGAAGCATATCATGTCAGCCAGGGTGCAAAAAGGACGATCAGTGAGTCTGTTGATCTCAGTATGATATGCCGTTATCACCTTATGGCATGTCAAAAAAGTGAGATATATCAGCGACAACTTTGTACAAGAATGTACGGTCACGATGTGTTAAGCGCTAGCAAGGGGCACCATGACGAAGGATGAGGTTGTGAAGTCAGAAATTGGAAATATCGACGGGGATTTTCCAGTACCCCACGCAGGACGAAGGGACAACTCAACGCGCATCGAGGCCAACACTGTAAATATGTTCTGCCGGCATGTCCAGTGGCTGGCGCTGGCGTGCAGGGAACGTTGTGAGCTTATTACGCATTTGACTGAGGCCACACGTCGTCACATAATTGCGGAGCGAGCGTGCAAGCCATAAAAAATCCAGCAGGGGTACCATCAAGAGAAAACGTTTGCGGAAGACAAAAGCGGCAATTTTGAGTTATTCGTCTGCCGCACGGCATACCGGTATTTTATGTGCGGCATTTTTGCGATATTTTATTACTTATGCGACATCTCACATGCATACCGCAGTTTTTTGGTTGCTATTCGAAGAGAAATAACCTAAAATTTCCTTTTTTGTAGGCCATTAACTTTTGCTGATGGCTGTACATTATCGTACGTGCGAGAGAATCAAAGATGCCCAGCTGTTGTTATATAGTATAGCCCACTTACAGGAAGCCTGGGTTTAACGAAATACGGGTATTTAACAAGTGGTCGCTTCCTGTTGCCATTTGTACACAGATATATTAGGCTCCGTCTAATCTCACCGCCGCTGACCGAATTACCTCCGTGAACTTCAGACGATAGTTTTCACGAAAGCTGACTGAGCTTCAATTCGCGGACGTATAATTCCTCCCTCCGTAACCTAGGACATGGTTGCGTAACCTATCATATTCTAACCAAAATGTTGTACCCTCCCAACCATATAATAACTAACCCAATCCAGCCAAACTGCAATGAACCTAAATTACAGCAGCCCAACGGCACAGAACACCACCTACATTAAACCCAATCCAACCCATTGTAGAAGTCCTGTGTGTCGAACGCAGGATATAGTGAAAACCAGAATGAAAAAAAGCATTAACAAAATAAAGGCAACAGAAAACTTCAAAAATCCCAAAAACTAAAAATAAAAAAATCACTTCCTCCCTGTCATAATCGAACGTGAGCCTTCTCGTTTGAAAGCAGGTGCTATACCACAGCATCCCCATGAGCAGCTGTGGAAAGAGTTTTCGGAAAATATTTGTCGCGCACAATCTCCGGGTGATGTGCTTAGCCAACGACAGGCGACTTACCTGAGAAATTTCGGACGGAAATTCTGAAGGTTACCGTGATAGCAGGCGTTAACTATATGTTATTTTCAAATATAGCAAAAAACGGATTCAATCTAATGGATTCAAAGTTCTGTTTCCCTGTGTGTTCGCTATAAGAGCGCTGGACTTTTATGAAGCTGCTCCAGGCCGGCAGCACAAAAATCTCAGAGGGCCACAAGTAGGTGCTCTGGGTCTACAGGTCGCATGTTTTGAATGTAAAGAACACGGCCACAAAGCCCGCACAAACGTACGGACACGTGTGGTGCGGTAGCGTGTGGGAGCTCAATAATGGGCCATAACCTATCATGCTGGTCTTGCTCTGACGATGTCTAAATTGAGAAATAAAAAAAGGTGGAAGGCATCGTTTTCGCAGTGGTGATCCGGAGTACACAGTGGATGACGGGAAAGAGAGTCTGCGTCCATGTGAAAACGACCAGACCGTAAGGCAGCTCATACGTGTACTACTGGAGCCTGAATGCTCAACGCGCGCGCCTTCAGTGAAGACGGCCAGCCCAGCGCGTGGTGCGCCACCACAGTGAACGGTCGACATACGGAAAGGTGAAGAACTTGTATACAACCAAACGTGAGCAAAAAACTCTCTCAGCATCTGAATAATCCGTAGGCAGTGAGACGTGTTCAGCCGGATTAATGTTTCACTGGCACAGCGCCTATGCCATGGCCGCTGTCATTCGTGCGGGATTTCTGTGGGCGCATGCGCATCTAAACGAGCCAAAATTGTTGTTTTAAGAGCGCAGCTCTTTAGCAAATCGTTTCGTTTTGTATCCAGAGTTGAAATGCCAAGACACTGCCCAGCGCGTGCACGTGAGTGCTGTCCTCGCGGCCACCGCTCGGCTCGTGGAACAAAATTAGTTGAATTTACTGAAATCCTGAATCTTCAACTAATCAATGATACAATATACCCTACCCGCATCGGTCTACATGCATCTCGAAAGGATAGCACACCAGACCTTACGTGGGCCTCGCAAGGTCTGACAAATTAATGGGTACCCTGCTCTACAACGTGGGGCAGTGATCACTTCCCCATTATCATCACATTTCGCGGCAAACGAATCCGGTACGGGCTGAACAAGAAACAGTGCATCCACATTAATTGGTCTTCCTTCCGAGAGCATCTGCTTCAATAGGTTCCCCCTACATCACTTGCAGCAATGGCTGAAATTATACGGAAATCATCTGCTGCTGCATTGGAAACTATTACATGCGATGAAGATTCCGCTACCTTTGACAATCACCTCGCCAAGCTTTGAAAACGAATGGAGTAACTCACCCAGCTCTACCGCTCTACGGGAAAAAGGCACAACATACTCCGACGTATCCGACATCAGTACAAGGTCATTAACCAATACCAAAAAGAACTATCAAGCGATAACTGGGTAAATCTGTGTCACAATCTCGGAAAAACACCAGGTTATGTTTCTTTATGGAAACTTTACTGCAGCCTCGGGGACAAAATCGCCGTATAACACCAATAATTAGCACTATCATGCTGAGCAGCACGAACCCCGTGGATACCGAAGAGTTGCTGCTCAAAAGCTCCTTTCCACACGTATCACTAACTCTCCCACCCCCTGTACCCGAATTCCCGATCCCGGAACCGTGCTCCGACCTTGAAAGCCCCTTCACAATCGCTGAACTTTGTACAGCTATTCGTCAAGGTAGACCGAAGTCTGCCCCCGGACACGACGGCATACAATGGACCCACCTCTGCAACCTTCCAGTACCAGCACGATATCAACTCTTGGAACAAATCAATGATTCCTGGGAAACCGGGCAGGTACCTCCACATCTCAAGCTATCCCTCGTCTATCCCATACCGAAACCTAACAAAAAACAGACCTCCTAACGATTTTTCCCATCTTCGGCCAATCTCCCTCATACCTGTCCTATGCGAACTCATCGAACGACTCATTACTAATCGAATAGTGCACTACCTCGAGTATGTCGAACCATACCTTCACCTAGCGCAAACTGGTTTACGCACGAATCTCGGCACTACCGACAGCCTATGGCTGCTGCGACGCGTCATTATCGCTTAAGCTGTTCGAGACTCCCGGACTATGTACTCGCACTGGACCTCCGAAAGGCCTTTAACTGTGTCAGTCAGAGGGCCAACAAGCACAGACATGGGTCCGAAACTTCCTAGAAGCCCGCCCCATCAAGCTTTAAGGAACATTTCCAGGTTGGACCACTCGTACCTTCTACATCGACAGAGGAGTTCCTCAAGGCTCGATCCGCAGTCCCACACTCTTTAATCTAGCCATGACTAGGATCGCCCGGAACCTTCAAAAAGACACTAGTGCGAGGTTTACTATTTATGCGGACGATATCATAATATGGACCGAGTCAAGGGACTACCCGGATGAACGAACTATGATTACGGCCCTGCAAAATGCAGTAGGAAGCATTGAATCTACCCTACCGGATCTCGGGCTTTCCTTAGCCCCTAATAAAACCGAATCTCTGTCCGTTTTTGGCCGCAACCCAGCTTTGGTTTCGGCGGGGACCCAGTACCGCGAGTCGGACTTGGTCCCGCCCCCGCCCCACCCTGGGTTGCCTATGGCAGCCCAACCCGCCTCAGCACCGCTCGCTCACCCAGCAGCGGCTGTGGTGGCAACAACGTCTGTTGGGGATGCCGCTGCATCCACTGCTTCCTCTCCACCGGCCCAAAGCACACGCAAGGGCACGGAGATGGAGACGGAGGCAGTCGCAGCGACCCCCACCCCCGCCTCACTGCCTGTGCCACCTGTGGTGCTCCCCACGCCTTCGGCACTGGCAGCGCAGGCAAAGAACACCCGAAACAGTACCACGTCAAGGGGCCCAGTCCACTGGACACCCCCTTGCCTTCAGATGACGACATGAACGTCGAGCCCTTCCGGCTTTCATCGCAACGGAAGGAACGGGCTTCGACGTCCAGGTCAGTAGAGAAGGCAAAAAAGCCCCTCCCAAGAGTGCAAGCCCCGAAAGACCCTACATAAATAATCACACTCCAGTAGCTCTAACACATCATCATGGGAAGAGAAAACATAGTTCAGTGGAACTGCAGAGGCCTTCTGAATAATCTTGACGACGTGCATGAGATTCTGCATGCCAACCAGCTAAGTTTAATGTGTGTCCAGGAAACACATCTTAATTCCAAACACACAAATTTTTTGAATAGTTATCTGGTATGCAGGAAAGACAGGGATGGCTGCACACACTCTTGTGGTGGTGTGGCCATATTTGCCCGCAAATCCTTAGCATGCCACCCTGTCACCTTGAACAGCGTCCTTGAGGCTGTAGCCGTCCGCACAATATTATTTAATAGGTTGATAACGGTATGCTCCATCTACATCTCTCCTGATCTTGCACTTCTGAGCTCTGACTTTGATGCGCTGGTCGACCAGCTTCCTGAACCATACATTCTAACAGGCGACTTCAATGCACACAATTCTCTTTGGGGCTCTTCTGGCACGGATGCCCGAGGTCGCCTGATAGAGAAGTTTTTAACATCCTCTGGAGCATGCCTTTTCAACAAAAAACAGCCTACATACCATAACACAGGACACAATACATACTCAAATCTTGACTTGGCTATTGGTTCGGCAATTCTCTTTCCATGTCTTCAGTGGGATGTGGGCACTGACCCATATGGCAGTGACCACTTCCCCACCTCACTAACATATATAGGTAAAGGCCCATGCAGTCGATCTTCCAACAATAGGTTCAACGGAGCAAGAGCTAACTGGAATACATTTACTGAGACATCCAAACTACACCACACATCCATAGGACACCTACACGTTGAAGAAGCTACCCAACTGTTCACGGCGCACATCCTCGACGCCGCCGAAAAGTCCATTCCCCACGCCTCTGGTGCCCCGCGCAACCAGAAGAGGCCGTGGTGGAATGAGGACGGTAGGCGGGCGCGAGAGGCCCAGAACAAGGCGTGGGGTATCCTCCTCCGTCGGTACCCCACGTCGGGTAACCTTATTTTGTTCAAACGGGCCAAGGCGTTAGGAAAACGTGTGCGCCGTGAGGCAAAACGAGAGAGTTGGCACACCTTCCTCACTTCCATCAACTCATACACTGACACACACAAAGTCTGGACACGAATACGAAAACTTAAAGGACGAGAGATACACAGCCTGCCCCTGGTTAGTGCAACAGGGGACACACTGGAAGACCAGGCTAACACACTTGCACAACACTTCGAACACGTGTCCATTTCGGAACACTACACAAACACTTTCATGAAACACAAAACATCTGCGGAAAAGAAGTCCCTGCGTGATTACAACAAGCCGCACACTTCTTACAATTCTCCTTTTTCAATTCATGAGCTGAAGGTAGCCCTGACAACATGTAAGCCTTTAGCTCGAGGTGCAGACAAAATCACATACACCATGATACAAGATCTACACTCAGACACCCTTGAAACACTTCTACATCAATTCAATAACATATGGCTTTCGGGGCACATTCCTCACTCTTGGAGGGAGGCCATAGTAGTGGCTTTTCTGAAGGAAGGGAAGGACCCTTCCTCTCCCGCTAGCTATCGGCCCATCGCCCTTACAAGCTGCCTGTGCAAGCTCCTCGAGCAGATGATAAACAGGAGGCTCGTGTACTTTCTTGAGTGCAATGGTCTTCTCGAGAGCTGCCAGGCAGGCTTCAGGGCAGGGCGGTGCACCAACTACCAACTCGTCGCGCTCGAGTCCTATATAAAGGATGTTTTCCTCCACAAACAATATTGTATGATGGTATTCTTTGATCTGGAAAAAGCGTACGATACCGCGTGGCAGTATGGCATCCTAAGCGACTTGAAGTCCTTCGGCATGTCCGGTAACATGATGAACACACTTGCCAGCTACTTGTCTCAAAGAACCTTTCGTGTACAAGTTGGAACTGCACTCTCTAGGGTTCATGTGCAGGAAAATGGAGTGCCACAAGGTGGAGTTTTAGGATGCACCCTTTTTATTGTGAAAATGAATTCCCTTAGGAAGGCGCTGCCACCGTCAATTTTCTGTTCAATCTATGTAGACGACGTGCAACTCTCCTTTATATCCTGTAACTTGAATGTCTGTGAATGCCAGGTCCAGCTTGGTGTTAACAAGCTAGCTGGCTGGGCAAATAGCAATGGTTTTAAATTTAATCCCGGGAAGTGCACTTGTGTTTTGTTTTCCAAGAGGCGTGGCATCCGGCCAGATCCAGACATTCAACTCAATGGTGTCTCGATTCCTGTCAAAAAGGAACACAAGTTTTTAGGCATAATCTTCGATGAAAAGCTCACATTTATCCCACACATAAAACAGCTAAAAGAGAAATGCTTAAAGACAATGACTATCCTGAAGGTTCTCTCGCACATTTCTTTTGGCGCTGACAAACAACTTCTTTTACGTGTTTTTACCAGCTTGATAGGGTCACGATTGGACTATGGTAGCGTTGTTTATGGGTCAGCAAGTAAAACATCCCTCAAAATTCTGGACCCAGTGCTCCATCTCGCGCTCCGCCTGGCGTGTGGCGCCTTCCGCACTAGCCCGGTCGAAAGCCTCTATGTGGAGTGCAACAAATGGAACCTACAACGTCAGCGAGCATACACACATCTCCTTTATGCCTTTAAAATTTCATCCATGCCACACCATCCTTTTAAATCAGTTTTTCATGATACATTCATGACTGAACTCCTTTTAAATCGACCATTGTTCTCTGCGCCCTTCTCTTACAGAGTTAGAGAGGAAGTGTCAGAGCTTTCTGTCTCCTTTTTAGATACAATCCAAAGTTCTCTAACAGATTTTATAGCACCATGGCATCTCCGCCCTGTATCATGCGACACATCTTTCACACATATAGATAAAAATCCAGCTCCCACATGTGCAATCATGCAGCACTTCTTGTATTTGCAGCAGAAGTATCAGTGCTCTGAATTTTATACGAACGCCTCTAGAACTGCCACCTCTGTGTCCTGCGCGGCGCATGGGCCCGGCCTTAGTGTCACTAGAACTCTTAACAGTAATACAAGTATTTTTACGGCAGAGGCTTATGGCGTACTTCTTGTTGTTAATCATATACTCCGAAGTCACACCCCACAATCCATTATCTATACAGATTCCCTCAGTGTTGTGCGGGCGTTGTCATCAACAAAGTCTTCAAAAAATCACGTTGTAAATCTTATCATCAAAGGTATTATGTCGGTGTATGACCACAAATTTGAACTGTCCTTTGCTGGGTCCCTGGCCACTGTGGTATAGCCGGGACCGAAGCCGCGGATCGCATGGCCGCTGCTGCTACACTCCCGAATGCAGTAGACATCACCCCATTACCCTACACCGACGTGAAACCACACATCAAACAACAACTTCGCAAAACATGGCAAACACATTGGAGTGAACAAACAGACAAGTTAAATGTAATAAAATCACACTTGGGACCGTACACCTCCGATACACGCAACAGATACATAGAAGTCACCTTGGCTAGATTACGGATAGGGCATACGCACGCAACGCACTCGGACCTGCTCACTGGATCTCCAAGACCTCTGTGCAGCAGGTGCGGAGAGGCCCTATCCGTGATCCACATCCTCATACAATGTAAGGCACTCGACATTACACGACGCAAACACTTCCCACAACTACACACACGACATATTCCACCACACTCGTCATACCGTCATACTTCTTTGGAGACGATGCCATGTTTTCTGTTCAGCGCGCCTTTGAGTTCCTATCAGAAGTTCACTTTTTACAACTCATTTCATACCACCCATAGTTTTACCCCAGGTCCTATACACCAGCCACCTTAGTTATTTTTTAACCACTCTTGTTCTTCACCCTGGCCCTTTACACCAGCCGTACTCATAGTTTTTAACTGATTTTATTTCGTTTTCTCTTCTCAACAAATAACTTTCTGTTTGGCTCCCTTTGCCCGTGTAGGCTTTGCGCCAATAAAATCAAACCATCATCATCACGGTTCGCCACTAAGAGCGGTCTAGCGCGAGTTATATAGCGATGGCCTACACCAGTGAATGAACCATTCAATGCTGAACAATTGTCCTGTGAAAAACTGATGCCGCCTCCCGAAGACCACGAACACATACGAGTCCCCTTCAACCATGAATCCTCCCCTCCCAACTCCCCCCCCCCCAAGGCCTCCGGCCTTCCCTTTTTGAATAAAAGATTTAACAACAACAACCGCCCGGCAGTTAACAAAACCAAGAATATGATAGCGCTGGTGAGAGAGAGAGAACCTTTATTGTACAACGCAGTTAAGGGGGAGGAGTGCATGGTGGTATGAGCCTGATGGCAACAGCGCTGGCTCGGCTCACCAGGGAGATTTGGATCTCCGGATCCGAGCTACCCAGCGCCCCTCCCACTGCTCGTCACACGATATGGAGGGGAAGGGATCATTAGGACATGCCCACATGGAGTGCGACATGGTGGCTAGAGCACCACACGAAGGGAAGCTGGGGGGAAATAGTCAGGGGTGAATATGGTGCAGCACTGCACGACATGGAAGAGTGTCGGTCTGGAAGAGCCGCCACGTGCGTTACTGGGAGTTATTAAGGCTGACATGAGCAGGGGGAAACGCCTGGCGGGAGAGACGGTAGTGGACGACGAAGTCGTGATAGCTGAGGAGGCTGTCTAGAGCCGATCTGGCACCGTGGTAGGGGACAAGGATGGGGCCCGCTCGGATAGTGAGTTCTCTAGCTGTAGCTTGGGCCGCCTGGTTACCCCCCCACCCACCGGTGTGGGCTGGGGTCCAGATCAGTTCTATCGGGTGGTGGGTGGATTTTTGGAAAAAATTTGGAGGGCCTGCGGGGTTGTTAGACCCCGGGCGAAATTTTGAACGGCCGTCTTCGAATCAGAGATTACGACTGCGGGGGCTGGCCGTTGAGTTAAGGCTAGTGCAATTGCCGTCTCTTCCGCCGTCGCGGAACAGGTGGTACGGACGGAGAGGGAGGTGATTGGGGGGCATTTGGTCGGTCGACTACTGCGACTGCGTATGCGGCGTGGTGTCGATAGTCCGCCGCGTCGAAATAAAGTATGCCTGGATTTATTGGAAAGCACCGGCACAGCTCTCGTGCTCTATGCCCCCTGCGACCCTTGTGATGAACGGGGTGCATATTGCGTGGTATGGGGCGGGCTATAAGACACGCATGCGTATCGCGGGGAATAGGGAATCTCTTATCAGTAATTAAAGGGGCGTGCAGCTGCAGACGATCTAGTATGTGCCTTCCGGTGGAGGTGGCCGAAAGCCTCCGCAGTTGATTAATATGAAGGGTTTTCACGAGTTTCTCGGCGGTATTATAGACCCCCAGACGTTCGAGTCGAGCAGTGGGTGCGTGCATGGGCACTTGTAACGTCGCCTTATAAGCTTTTCTAATGAGGCCATCAATTTTCTGCAGTTCGGTTTTTGTTACAGGAAGATAAGAGAGTGAGTAGGTGATGCGGCTTATTACGAAAGCTGGTACCAGCTGGAGTCTTTCTGTCTCCTTAAGTCCTTTGTGGCGGGTGGTTATTCGTCCAATTACGCCGATAGTTTGGTTTACATGCGATGTATTTTGCGATATAAATTGAGTGTTTGATCAGTTAAGCTGCATGAAAAGACCAAAAATTTTCACACTTCCTTCTGTAGGGACGGTGTTGGTCCCAATCTGAATTTTTATGCCCGGTGGGGCTTCCGATCTACGCTTCGCGGGTAGAAAAAGGAGCTCAGATTTCTGAGGACAACAGTTGAGTCCTGTCGCACCCACCTCCTCGACAACCACTTGTTCACCAGATTGTAGGGCTTCTTCTATGAGGGCATCGCTACCACTCGGTACCCAGAGTGTAATGTCATCCGCGTACAGGCTAAACTGAGGGTGCGGGATTCTTTCCAGCCTCTTGGGGATGTTGAGGAGGGCGAGATTAAACAAAAGCGGAGACAGTGCGGCGCCCTGCGGAGTGCCAACTGAGGGGAGTTCAACAACGTCTGATATGACGTCTCCGACCTGAGGAAGTCCCTGACGTAGTTGTAAGTACGTTCTTAAGGGGAGGCTGTTGCCAGCCCTTGCAAGATTGCCTTGTTTGATACCTGGTCAAATGATTTTGTGAGGTCTAGGGCAAGTACAGCGGACGTGTCCATTTTTGACGGAGTGGTAACTACTTCCCGGGATAGTTGAAGAAGAATATCCTGAGCGGACAATCCTGATGTAAAGCCAATCATGGAGTGAGGAAGAAAATTAGTAGAGTTGATATAATTCGTAAGGCGAACAGGGATTATGTGCGCTAGTACTTTTTCAATGCATGGAGTGATGGAGATTGGCCGAAGATGTTCAATATTGAGCGGCGTCTCCGGTTTATGGATCAGGGTAATTTTTGCGTGCTTCCAGGACTGGGGTAGAACGCCGAGTTTCCAAAAAGGGTTATAGTATTTTGTAAGTGTTGAAATAGATTGGTCGTCTAGATTACGGAGCATCCTATTTGTGATCCCGTCTGGTCCTGGGGCCGACCCTGGGCGAATGTGGAGGAGGGCGGCTGGTACCTCTGCCTTTGTTATTTCAGCATCTAGTTCAGGATTAGCTTCCCCTAAATAGGACGGAAGAGCCTGTCTATCATCTATTGGGATGTAAAGAGAGCGTACCTTATTGAGGAGTTGCTGATTTGTGCCCGGGAAATTATGAACTATGGTGGATAGTCGATTCAACTGAGTTGTCTTGGACCGTTCGCGATTTAAAACATGTCTGAGAAGTGACCATGTGCGTTTCATACTTAAGCTTCCTTTCATCTGATCACAGATCTGGCCCCATTGATCTCGCGCTAATTAGGCAGCGTGGTTTCGTATGGACTCGGTTAACTCAGCTAGCTTCAGGCGGAGTTTGCGGTTGTGCTTGTTGTTGCGCCAGCGGTGTTGTATGCTTTTGAATGCTTCCAACATGTGCTGTAGCCGGGAGTCTACTACATCCGAAGGAATTTCTGGGTCTAAGCGGGTGTTTACAAGTCGGGCATCGGAGATGATTCTGTCTACCCATTCATGGAAGTTGTTGCTGCTAACTTCTTGCGAAGGGTTATTAGCACGGACGTTGCGCAATCCATCCCAATTAGTAAAATAGGTTTGTCTTGTTCGTGGCGGAATGGTAACGTCGAGGATGATATCCGTTTGATTAATTAAGTGATCGCTGCCCAGCGATGGATCAGTGCAGGTCCAACGGCAGCGCTTGATTTTGTGAGTGAGAGTCAGGTCTGGGGAGGAGTCTTTTTGGACGCTATTGTCAGCGTCATCGAAGCACATTTGCAAGCCAAGCATACCTACTTCTGAGATTGGCCAAGATTACCCAAAAGAAGTTCCAGCGTTCGCCGTAATCGTGGGAACACTTGCTCGGAACTAGAACGACCCACCACAACGTTCGCCATCGAAGGTGATGTCCAATGGTTATCACTTAAAAAAAATTAGGGAAGCCTATACTTATCGCTACAATGATGGTGAAAAGGTCATTGCGGCAGCGAAGAAGAAGCAAATCGGCTGCAATCATGGATTTAAACTGTCGTGACGGTCGTGAAGGTTGCGTACACCTTCGCCACCTTCATGTCTTACGCGTTAGTGTGAGCTTTCATTTTTTCAGCAATGAAATCATCAATGTGTCAAGAGCTGTTGCCTAACCTGGTCCGCAAGTAAAGGGAACGTCTTTCATAGTGAGAGGTGTGATACGACGAGCGACATTTGGGAAATTCTTGAACAAATTGATAGAAATATGAGCCGATCCAAACAAACCCGTGGACATCCATGATCGTGCATGCACTGGGAAACTCAATACAGCGTGGGTAAATCAGGCTCAGGCTGAACTAACTCCTTTCGTGTCGACTAAGTGTTGCAAGATAGTTATTTTCCGACCAGCGAAATGAAAATTGATGAAGTTACGCTGCAGCCAGTACTTCGAAAGAAATGTCAAGATAACGTTAAAATGGCTGATATGGTTCCGAAAAGAAGGCGAAAAGCCAGGACGTCATTGATTTAAAAAGACAAGTCGCGCCATTGTATCCCCGAAGTGAAGCATTCATTATGCTATTTAGGTCACCGGAGCGTTGCACAGTCCAAAAAAATGTCTTTAGGCTGATAGAGGTCGTCAGGTGTTATAAAAGTTGTTTGTGCATATCCATTTAGCCGACAGAAATTTGTCAATAACCACTGTTGTACACGTTCCTCTACAACAGGTACGAAAGCTCGTTCTTCGTTCCTTCCAAATTTTGAAACGAGTTCCTGTTACAAGTTCCTTTATTGCGAAAGGAACGCGTTCCAGTTCCACTTCGAAAATTGAAACGTGTCGTTACATTAAGTTACATTTCATTTTTTAAATTAAAATATGGTTTCGGACAATCGTGAGGTGAAATAAAGTGAGAAATTTAAAACTCTTACCAAACTACATATAATATACGAATAGGAACACCGCTGACAGCAGATTATCTGGAGATAAAAATATTACAAAGAAACGCTCCAAGACGGTTTTTTTCAGGGAGAACCGCAGAAACTCCGGACTTATCATCCTGCAACGTTGGTGCTCGTATATTATGGGTGCAACACATATGGCACTTCCCACTTCGGTCTTACAAATGCGGAGTTAGGTTAGTGCGTTTTAGATATGCAGATAGAAAAGTATTCCCATGCCGAACATCATTAAATTTCTTGCTTAATAAACTTTGTCGACAGGAACAATACATGGGCGTTTAATGAATAAGTATTCACCATTGCAGCCTATTTAAAATACTTTACAGGACCTTTGCAGGGAATTGAGTAAGGGAGTTACAAAAATGAAGCTTTGTAGATTATACAGAACAAATTTGCGAGTGGCAAAACACAGCAGAACAAGTAATGGCGACAAGGTTCACAGTACAACTTTAAGTAGGAAGACAATAACAAGAAAAAAAATAACAGTCAAAATTGTAGTCACACATGAAATCTACGAGCAAGAATTACAAATTATAACGAACACAATCATTATCTATAGATAAAGAAACAACCACAGGTAGCCAAATATGTGGACGAGACGCAGAAACCAGTTGCTATGGTTTGAAATACGCGTAAGGGAAAAGCACAATAAATAACGCGGAGCCTAAGCTCCCGATACATGGACTCGACGGGAAAGGGTCGAGTCGACTAGCGGGTTCAGCTACCTCAACCCCTCCTGTGTTTATATGAACCCCGTCCGAAAAATCGAGTTGAGGGGAGCGGATGCGGTTCCCAGTAAAGATGCTGCCGTATTTTAATAATTCCAACACGCACCCTATTTTGCTAAAAGGTAACCTTAATATTTTTATGCGCGTCACAATCGGGCTCAAAACCGAAATAGGCTTTAAAGCAGCCGGCAGCATTATCAAACGGAACGGACAGGCAGTCTCCCCGAAATCTAACTGAATTCAATAAAAACAATCCGCCAACAACACGTGAGTGAATTTCGGGGCTCTAATTCCTCAATGGTATGCCGTATACCTTGGTCAGATGTTGCGCATTTTTTTGCTCCTACAGTTACCCCGTCACGCCTAGAATTACGAAAATTAAGGCAATTGAAATCGCAAACAGCTTCATTCTTCCCCCTATAACTTTATCTCAAGCAGGAGCTGGGTAAGAAATCTTATGGTTTGGCTTCCACAGCTGCATATGCAAAATAAAATCTCTGTCTTCCAGGGACATGGTGTCATGTCTTTGTTATTTGCGCGGTACAGTCAATGTCAAATTATTTCTTTTTTTTAAGTTACGGTTGTCTGCTCCTCGCGGTCCGCCGACTCAGCCCGACGAACGACCCAACCTACCCGCTCCCTCCGAGTCGACTGGACTCGCCGCGACGGCTCTCCGACCCAACCTGTCGGCTTATAGATGGAGGGGTGAGTCCAAAAAACCTGTTTATGTCGACTCAACGTACCCTCGTCGGGTCAATGTAAACGGAACTGTAATCACGTGCGTAAAATTATTTACACTATAAAAAATCAAAGCACAGATTGAAACCGACACACTAAAGAAACTCTGAACGCTGGCCGTTCACGTACTGGCGGCCTCTCTCAGGTATTGTCAATACGGCACGCGACGAAATTATTCCCAACAATGACGAAATTCCTGTCCTTTGTCCACACGATGCGTGCAATACAAAAGGACCTGGCACTCCCGTCGACCCATTCCCGCAAGATCGGTGACAGACCGCGCTGTGATGAACTGCGTGCGTACTCTGTAACTTCGAGCAGTGCAGCATCCCGAGACACTGCTGCGCGCCCAGCCCGATTAATAGCCAGTGACCCTTCGAATGACCTCACCGCGAGCGCATCTCCCAAGACAGCAACGCACCCGTGCCTCGCGCGCACTAATGCAGTGACAATATACAGATATGGTGGTTTCACAAGGGACCTGCAGCGCCGCACCGCAGGGAACAATTCAATCGCCCAGACGCGCATCCTGGCCTCTCCAGACAAACGATGAAAGGTGAAAAGCATTCTCGCGGCGCGCTATCCAACCGTCGCACGCCGCTCAAGCTCAACCGGCATGAAAGCAAGCGCAAGCTTCGGCCCGCTGCGTGGTTACTCTACCTTCTTAGACTTTCGAGAAAGCACGTTCCGCTGAAGGGCCAGCTTGTAAGAAGAGAAGCACACTAGCGAATTATGGATTTTTGTACTCCAGCCTTGGCATGAAAAACAGCAAAATCTTACCGATGTAATGTTTGCAGACGGAACGCCATTCCTGCCGTTCCTTAATAAACCTAACAAGTTACTGTTACAGTTCCACGGACCCTTAATGGAAATCTGGCGTTCCTCCGTTCCTCCAAAAAGAAACTAGTCCCAGGAACACCGTTCCTTGGAACGCCGTTCCGTGCAACACTGCCAATAACTCGGTCGAAGGTCCATGTACGACACTTAGTTTGATCCATGCAGACAATCAAATGTGTATAGGAAACGGCGCAGACCTCTTTCTAAGTGACCGCATTTAGGCGGCGGTAATTTGCATAGAAGCGCCATGACCCGTCTTTGTTTTTGTGTGATCTGGACCACGAGGGAGAATCGTAGACTAGATGATGGTTTGATGAAGTTCTTTGCTTGCTTCTTGCTGACCTACTTTTAGGTAACTTGCCTCTAAGCATAGGACACCCTGTACGGCCTACGGTGAATACGACCGCTGTAATTGCGGTCGAGGCGGTTCGTTACACCGAATTATTTACCCAGACGAACCTATTATGCGTGTAAATTATTGTAGAAAGACTGCAGGCGGGCTCAAAGTTGGTTAGCCTGAATTGGAGACAAGTCTGGACCGAGCATAACTGTGAAGTTCTGAGGTGCTGCCCTATCCAATGGCGGGGTGAAAACTGCTTGTTGCGCTGAGTCCACTGAAACCTTCGATAGCTCGGGGTCAGTGATAGGGTATGTCAAACTTAATGAGATCAAACAAAGTAAAAACTGGGGGCACTGGAAAACTTATAATCGACAGGCAAGTTAATCGTTCCCGAATAGTCACGAAGCTGTGAGGAAGTGCTAGTAAATGGAGGCAGTCAAGTTAAGGCTACGGGCTAGACAACCCCGCCTCCATCACGTACTGCGGCACTGTCAAACAGTGGAATGGGCGGTCATGAATGAGTGTAATGCGGACACACAGATATGAACAAGAACAAGAAAATACCGTGGTTTCTTTCGATCCAGATGTAATTGTAGCGCTTCTGAGTTACAGTACCAATGTTGGGCAATGTGACTTGCCCAATATACATAAGCGCGCCAGTATGTGAGCTCGACGAGCAGTACTTTTTAAATTTGCATGTTCCTGTTCATATTTTTTGGCATTTCATTTATCCATGGCTGTACTGGGTCAGAGCGGAAACCGGGCATAATTTATTCAGCACAAACATGTGAGCAATCTGTCACCCTTGCACCCCAAAAATTGCCGATCAACAGGAATTTCCCCGGTGTAACAGGCAGTAATGACAGATTGTTGTTGAGGAAGGTGAGATACGAGGAATACAGTATATCCTCGACACGTTGCTCAAGATAGTAAACAATGCTGTGAAATCCGGCCACTGGTCACTGTACTTGCAGAGCACAAAAGGCTACGGCAGGACTTGAAGCATTCGAGACGTGGTCACAAGTCTTGGCAGGTGTCCTAACTTTATGTAGAGGAAGTCAAAAGCCTGAGGTCATCAGAGACACCATAGTGTATATAGTGTCCGTATCTATTAATTCGCGCCAGGGTACATCGTCCACTTCAACATCATGTATTGGACTGGAACATGAAAAAGTACACAGTGATATTTGGATCAAACTTCGGTTTTCGTATTATCAATGTGTGAGCGAAGGTGATTGGCTTCGACAGATACCGATTTTTTATCGAAAGGTGCGTTTTTCGCCAATTTATTGAACTTTACCTACTCCAGCGCCACATGGACTCGCCAAGCTTAAGCGAACCCAGGGTTCGCTTGGCCTACCCGTACTCTTCGCCAACGACATGGAGACTTCCGCTCAATTAGCGGGGCCTTCGGACTCCAAAATGTGCGTGCAAGTGCAGGGCGAGGATATTTCGCCCGAAGAATACCACGATGAAGCTGGCTGGACCCAGGCCTGCGATCGCATGTCAAGACATCGGCAACGCGCTTCGAACGGTAAGCCTAACCGTCGAGACGGCAATGCGAGCTCGAAATCGAAGTTCTCCACCAGCGCCCGTGTATCGGCGATTCGTGCGGCACGCGTGCCCGCCATGCCTACGGAGGAAATCAAGATAGTGGTGAGGCCAAGGGGCGGCCTCGACATTCTCAAGACCGGCACCACCAACGTGGCCACGAGGATTTCGGCAGCGGCAGGCATTGAGAGCGCGGCGGGGACAAGGGACACTATATGTCCCAACGTCCAGCAAAACATCATGGTAGTGAGCACTCCCAGCGAGGAAAACGCAGCCAAATACTCCCGAATTCAAGCGATACAAGTACAAGGCAAGGTCCACGAAGTTGGCGCTTATCGCACGGCGCCCCACGACACCGTCAAGGGCGTCATACGCGGCATCCCGACGGACGACGGCGCCACCGAAATAGACAGGAACATCGTGAACCACCGCAACCCCCTCGCGGTTGGAGCCAAGCGCATCGGAAACACGACCACAGTTATCATCGCGTTTCAAGGTCACAGGGTACCGAACTTCGTTGGTTACGGCGTAACCATAATCCCGTGCAGCCTGTATCGCAAGCAAATAGACGCGTATCAGCAGTGCGGCAAAGTCGGCCACCGGCGCGACGTATGCCAGACACCGACCATCTGCGCGTGTCTTGCGTGCGGCGCGACCAACCCCACGGAGGACCACACATGTACCCCCAAGTGTAAACTGTGCGGAGGCGCTCACCCAACGGGCGACCGATTTTGCAAGGGCAAATTCAAGACGCCGTACGTCGTCCGGCGCCGGCAGTGGGAGCGTCGCGCCGCCGAGCAGCAGCAGCAACAGCAGCAGCTCTCGGCAAGCTCGTTCCTGCGCCTGGAAGGGTCACGTTCCCCAAGCAAGTCAAGGGCTCCTTCCAGGAGTCGCGCATCGGCACGAAGAAACAGCAGCTGCGACAAAAAAAACGGAGCCTCAGCCGCAACAGGTCACCGTCACGCGAACGCGTGAGTTGGGCCAACGTAACTAAGAGCGACAGCGGCAGAAGCACGCCGACCACGCCGCCACCGAGGCGAAATGACGAAACAATGGACCGCCTCAAGGCAGCAAATGACTCGCTACGAAAACGAAACATCGAACTGGAAGCCTCAGTTAACAACCTGACCAAGGAAATCGCCGAGATACGCAAGTTGCTGCGTATATCGAAACCCGCCGCTACGAACCCCACCCCTGCACTGTCGCCATCCCCGACTCAAGACCGCAGATTATGCCCGAGGAGGAAATGTCAACGACCGAACCCCACGATGAAATGGAGACTGAGCCCGTAACCAAGAAACGCGCGCTCGAGTCGCGGAGATCCCGCAAAGAAGTGGAACAGCTCGAAGCAACGCTGAGGCCAAGCTAGAAGCCAAGTTTGACGCAAGATTCAACAAGCTGGAGGAGCTCATTATCACGTCTTTCAAGAAAATCGAAGCAAAGTTCGAGTTCATCGAGCAGACCTTACGCCCAATCATACGCCAACCGACCTTTGCACCAATGTTCGTGAACCACCCTTATAACCAAGAGCAACAGCAACCCTTCACCCTAACGCAATCATGGCCGCCAACCCAACAGCAGCAGTAAAACCACGGTCGGATCTCGCGATCTGGCAGTGGAATTGCCACAGCTTTGATCACAAGAAGGCGGTAATACAACAGCACATAGCGATGGTTAACAGGAAACCAGACGTGATTATGCTCCAAGAGACGGTCTCGGCGGCCCCGTCCCTCCCCGGGTACAAAGCACACGTTAGCCCCGACCAAGGCCGTGGCGTGTGTACTTTCGTCCGCAAGGGTCTCACCTTTGTGGAGCACACGATAAAGCAAGGAAACATCAAGATTCAGTACACCTTTACGGAGATCATACCGAGCAAGCAACGCAAGGGCAGCCTGTTCCTGCTCAACGTTTACAGCAACCCCAAGTACATACACCAGAAATTCCGCTCCCTCCTCCACCAGGCCAGCACAAAGGCGAGGAGCAGCACGCTCGTGATCGGTGGCGACTTTAACGCGTCGCACACAGCATGGGGCTACCTCCGAAACACTATCAAGGGCAGAGACCTGCTGCAAAGCGCCCTGGACAACGACTACGTACTCATCATGAGCCCCACCAGCCCCACCAGGATAGGCAACTCCGTGGCAAGGGACACTACACCAGACCTCAGTTTTGTCAAGAACGATCGAACGGGCAAGATTGCGTGGGCAAACACCGGAGTTGATCTTGGAAGTGACCACTACATTCTCGAGATCACGATACCCAGCCCGATTGGGGGTAACACCGTGCTGCACAAATGGACAGATTGGGACTGTTTCCGACAGAACCAACCCAAGGATTGTCCGGTCATCCGATGCATAGGTGAGTGGTCCACCGCGCTTCGCAAAGCCATGCGATCAGCCACCAAAAGTGGATACCGACGAAGACATAGTAAGCGTGGATAGCCGCGTTGCCCACCTCATCGAGGCCAAACACTAAATCATGGAACGCTGAAAGAAACAGAGACTGAACCGTAAACTGCCTAAGAAAGTGGCCGAGTTAAATCGGGCCATTGAGATCCACTGCAAACTCCTCTGCAGACAGCAGTGGAACGAGATCTGTAACAAAGCCGATGGACAATTACATCGTGGCAGAACGTGGAACCTCCTACGACACCTGCTTGACGAGGCTAAAACCAAGTCACACCAATGAGACTGCCTCGCTAGGCTCATGCACACAGCGGTGCAGCAGGGAGGTAAAGACGCTGTGCTCAAGAAGCTGGAGGACAAATACCTACCTGCTACCCCCACGGAGCGCCACCCACCGTACGCAGCGTCACCCAATGCGTGGCTAGACCGGGACATCACGGTGGCGGAGGTGCGAGCTGCGCTGCACGAGCTAAACACCCGCTCAGCAGCCGGCCCGGACCTGATCACGAACAAGATGCTTAAAAACCTAGACGACACATCGATAGAGGCCCTTACCCAATACTACAATGAGTGCTGGCGATCGGGCAGGCTGCCGTTCCAGTGGAAATGTGCCAAGACCATCCTCATCCCTAAACCGGGCAAGCCGCCAGACACCAACAACCTCCGTCCAATCGCGCTCACGTCCTGCGTGGGCAAGGTGCTGGAGCGCGTGCTCGCGCGCAGATGGCAAGACTACCTCGAAAAGGAAGGCCTATATCCAGACTCCATGATAGTGTTTCGACACAAGCTGAGCACGCAAGACGCCATGCTTCAGCTTAAGGCGGAAATAATCGACAAGGAAGGCACGAGAGATAACAGAGTAATCCTTAGGCTGGATCTCCAGAGTGCTTTCGACAAGGTAAAGCATTCGGCGATCTTGGCACAAGTTTCCAAATTGAACATGGGAGAAACCAGCTATAACTATATCTAGGACTTCCTTACGGATCGGATGGTAGAACTCCACGCGGGGGACCTACAGCTTAAAAAGAAGATGCTCGGAAGCACAGGCACACCGCAAGGATCGGTCGTCTCACCGTTCCTCTTCAACCTGGTCATGATTGGGGTTGCGGAGGCGCTAGCGCGAACGGGCGTCCGGCATACTATATACGCCGACGACATCACGCTCTGGATCGCCGGCGGCAGCGACGCATACATCGAGAGGCAACTGCAAGCGGCAGTCACCGCCATCGAGCAGCATCTCGTTGGTACCGGCCTGCTCTGTTCGCCTAGCAAGCCTGAACTACTCGTGCTCGCACCGAAACGCAGGGGCAATACGCCGCAGCGCGAAGCCAACCGTATCAAAATAGTCACCGCATCGGGGCAACGCATCCCCGAAGTAACAAGACTCAAGGTTTTGGACATGATCATTGACAAGAACAACAGCAACGGTGAAGCCCTGGCCAAGATCAACAGTAAGACTGCCGAGGCAATTCGCCTAATTCGCCGCATTTCTTCGAGGAGAACGGGCATGAAGGAGGAAAACCTCGTGAGACTCGTCCAGTCCTTCGTGATAAGCCACATTACGTACGTGGCCGCGTACCATAACTGGAAGGTCATGGAACGGCCCAAGATCAATACACTCATACGTAAGGCTTACAAATCGGCACTGGGCCTTATGGAAACCATGAGCACTGCGCGCTTACTACAGCTAGGAGTGCACAATACTCTGGAAGAAATCACGGAGGCGCAGTTGGCGGCACAGCTGGAACGTCTCTCCATGACAAAGACGGGACGCCAGATCCTCGAGAACCTTGGCTACAACCCTCGCACGCCGGACCGGCAACAGCGCGACATAAACGAGGAAGCGATGGCACACATATGCGTTGACCCAATACCTAGAACCGTGCACCCGGAGCACAAGGAGAGGCGTGCAGCGCGGGCCAAAGCCCTCATCAAGATGCATGCCAAAGACGGGCACGCGCGTTACGTCGACGCAGCAGAGTACCAGCACGAAGGCTACGCCGCTGTCGCCGTTAAGGCCTCCATGGGCACTAAGACGACGACTGCGAGTGTACGGTGCACCGAAGCCACGGACGCCGAGGAGGTCGCCATCGCCCTGGCCATCTCTGAGGTTGAGTGCCGCACAGTGCTCTGTGACTCGAGAATGGCCGTACGCAACTACGCGAAAGGTCGCGTTTGCGCCAAGGCGGCCGCCATCATCGGCAAGGCAAGGCTCCAGGGCAGAGAAGTTCGTGTCAAGTGGTTTCCGGCGCACATGGGCGCATGCGCAACCGCACCCAACTACAACGATACGGCACACTCGGAGGCGCGAGCACTTACCCTCCGCTTCTCCGAGACCGACCGTCCGTGGTGGTTCGCGAACAAAGATCGCCTCGTGAGTTACAACGAGATCACCAAGGCTTACCGCCTGGACGGGTCATACCACCCCCCCACCACGGCCTGAGCCTGGAGGAAGCAGTTCTACTACGACAGCTCCAGACCGGGTCCATCCGCGCCCCGGCAACGCTGCACAGGTTTCATCCAGAACTTTATTCGACGGACGTGTGTAAAGTGTGTGGTGTGGGTCTGGCAGACCAGTGGCACATCTTCTGGGACTGTGCCCGGTTTCCAAACGAAGCTCAATCAAGAACTTATCCGCCGCAGCTCCAGGACGCTGCACGCAGTAGCGACAAGGACACTCAACTCTGGGCCGTCCAGCAAGTCTGGGGTGCGCTCGAAAAGCACAGACCAGCGACCCGGTGACGGGAAGCGTTGGCGCTGCGCCTAGCAACGGTAATCCCTAGGACGACGCCAGGCCCGCGTCGCGGCGCTTAGTCGTTTTGCAGGCACAAATAAAGTTTTTCGTAATCCTAATCCTACGAACGCTAATATTTTTTTCTCTCTCGCGGCATCAATTGTATCGTACACGTTTCCTGTATTCCAAAAAAATCTCTTCTCGAATCTGCTCCAGCGACAACACCCAATTTGCCTACTTCTATCACGACTCCTTCAACGAGGTGAATGCTATCGCCTGGACACCGTCGCAGCGTATGTCGGGTCCTTTTAAAGAAAAATCTTCATAACCCCATGTTCAAACCCAAAAAACCGCTCGTCCCTCGTCGCGTCACTGTGAGCTTTCAGCTCTACGAAGGTCAAGCTGCATAATTCCGCAGTGAAAACGTCTAATCGCTAGATCGTTCCAATGGGATCTGTGGAAAGAAGGGTTGGGGAAAATAGTAAGGAAGACTGACATCACAAAATGACCCCAGGATGCACTGTCGGACCCAAGTTTAACTGGGTGTTGTGCCTGAGCGCCCAGCCAGAACCGCCCGCGCAAGACGTACCCCTACTTCAGGGCGCCGCAGAATCGCCTCTCCTTTCCCATTCGCAACGGCTGGGCTGAAGCATGCCTCGGTAGAATGGCCCGCGGCAGACACGCAGCACCACGCCTGAAGACTGTGCCGCTGAGTCGCCTTCCGTTTTCCTTCGTAGCGGCTTTGGCTGACGTAACCGCTTCGCCTCCATTTGTCGCATTCAAACTTCGGCCAGTGTAAGTCCTGATTGGAGCGAATCAAACTTCTCGCTGCTGCAGCATGTCCTCGGGGGTATAAAACAGCATGGAAGCATCAGCGAGCGCGGCACTTTTTGGGGGCACCAGGTTGTGACGTTCTGTCGCCTTTGTGCGAGCCGGGTAACACTTTTGTTGCCCTTGTATATACTGTATATAAATGTTGGTTCAACTCTTCGTCGGCTCGAGAGCTTCATCTCTCTGCCCTGAGCCGCGTCGTCGAAAGCTGACGCAGCAAGCCAATGTCACAGCACCGGTGAATGCGCTCGGATGGCGAGTCGCAACAGTGGTGGCAGTGGTGGGATCGACCGGCAACGGCTACAACTTTATGTAGTAAAAGCTCAATGTTCTCTCTTAGTTCACCACACGTCTTTAGCCCAGGTTATCGTAGTTTAGAGAAGGGCTGTGTGAAGCGCTCTGTATAGCTTTAGTTGTTTCAAGCACAGAAAGAGTGTTTTGAGACAACGCTATGACCGAGGGTGTATGCAAGGCAGCGTAGAGAATTGATTACGCGAGCCTTATTGCAGCTCGATCGTATAGGAACAGCAAGGAATGAGGGCGAAGCAGCACTATGCTAGTGCGAACGATGGCGGACCTTAAAGTGAAGGAAGTCATCAAAATTTGCGAGGAGCTAGGCCTTCACTTAGGCCATGCAAGACAGAAGCAAGTGATCCTCGATATCTTGGGGATGGAGAACGTAGCGGGGGATGAAGTCTATGAGGCCAGGGTTGAAATCAAACTGCGCCATGAGCGCGAGGAGGGTTAAGAGATAGAAAATTGGCTGCAATCCACGCTGTGAAGGTGTTTGGGAAGCAAAGCTTTAAACAACACCCACAACTATTGCCCATGCAACATCACATGAATTCACGCGCCTGGCTCCACAAAGAGTGAAACCAGTGATTCTGGCAGCCCTTACCTGGAATTCGCCTGGGCGGCGTCCCGAACGCCGCAGCAGCCTCGCCCATGGCCGGGCTAGAGCCGTGAACGCCGTTGCTGTAGTCCGGCCGTGAGTCGGGAGAAAGAAAACGGAGACGATCGCCTTTCGAAAGGTAAAACCGCGGGACCTAGCCATCCCGATGTGCTCGCTTTGGCTACACCACCGCTCGACACAAGCGCTGACACCGCGAATATTCCGCATGTGAGCTTAGTGATTCCAATTTAAACCGATTTAAACTACTTATTTTAGTAAGTTTGGGGGAAGTAAGTTTGAGAGAGGCTGAAAGAACTTTTATAATCGCTATTTAGAAGAACCAGTTCCTACTTTCGCCCTTTGTAAAACATCTTAAAACACAAACGAATTGGTATACATCATTACAGAAATTGAATTCCCATTTGTGGCAAGCAGTGCGCAAAAGCTAGCATTTCTCTAGCGCCCAGATGCCTGTATATGGTTTACACATTTTGTTTTCCCACCCTGCAAACCAATGCTTAACGTATGCTTGCCGTCTACCATTTAACTCCGTTTGGTGCGGGTTACCCAGGAGGTGCGGTCGAACAAGGGAATCAAGCCGTGCGGAGGGAGCACGCACCAGACGCGAAGCTGCCCCAAAACAGGCCCAAAACAACCGTCGCTAAAGCAGACGACAAAGCCGTACCGCCGACGCCGCCGCCGGCGAGCAGGCACTTCCGCGCGCGGAACGCTGGGCAAAGTCGCAGCGCCATCTGTAGTTTGCTCCATGATTGAAACCCTCCGTCCCCCCTTCCCCCTGCCCCCACCTCCGCGGCGTTGGGAGCTTGCTGTCCGGCACGCAACGAAGGAACCGTTGGCTGGAAAAGCTAGAAATCTTTGCTTCAAAAAGAACTCTGTGACCCGGAACAGGCTGAAAGAAAAGAACACAGGCAGGAAGCCGAAAGTCAGGAACAGAGAAAGGAAGCCTGGAGGTAGGAACGCCTCGAGTTGATGAGGCTATTCGCCCCGAGCGCGAACACAGTCGGCCCCTGGCGGCGGCGGGACGAACCGCTCCTAGTGTGGATGGCGCTCTCGCGTCGTCTGCTTTTTCACGTTGCGTGCAGCGCAAGACGCGTGCTACACACGACAAAACAACCAATATGTGTGCTCGTTTGGCAGTAAGCAATGACATAGTTACCTCTGTTTGCGCATTTCCTCTAGAAACGAAATATGCATCAGCGGCCGTTGCGGGTTAATGCGCTGGTTTAATTCCACGAAACATCTTCGCCCTGGTCATCGCTTGAGTGTGAAACGTGTTATAAACATTGCTTCCACACATTGCACTTTTCTTATTGTTGAGTGCAGTCGTCTGCCGTTTCGGGAACGTCCAAGGGTGCTTTTTGAAGGTGGCGTGGTGATTATATAAAGGATAAAAGTTTACTACGCGAAACGGGTAAGAAG
Organism: Haemaphysalis longicornis; assembly: GCF_048455015.1. NCBI lineage: Eukaryota > Metazoa > Arthropoda > Arachnida > Ixodida > Ixodidae > Haemaphysalis > Haemaphysalis longicornis. Next base: position 126,089,925 of record NW_027526295.1, on the reverse strand, counting down.
CGACAAGACCTGTGCATACGCGTGCAAATTCCACACCCTTGTAAAATTGCGCTGTGTCCTTATAGAGAGAAGAAAGCAACAAAAACATTTACACTGCACACGACCCGTGCGCTATCGCCCATGCATTAGCGGACACGTATTTTACACCCGCAAGCGCCTGTGTGATCGTGACCTTTCCCGTACCTTTTCTAAAATGAATACCATTTTTGGACAGTCGTTGTTTATACTGAGGAGGGGGAATAAACATTTATTCAACTGTATCGAGTTGCTAATTTTACGTATTATTTAAAATACGTTTCTATGGATGCGCAAGAGTATTTAGGGGGATTTTTCGGTAAAATTAAGCAGTTGTGAGTTTGCTTCTGTCATGCGGGATTTCGTGTGTCATTTTCATATATATCATTTTCGAATCCGACATGAATCACCTTGTCCAGAAACTTGTCTCACTCAGCATAACCAAATGCCTAATATGGTCACGTCTTAACCTCTTGAGGTGGACCTAAGTTTAAAAAAAAGAGGAGAAAACGCGTAATATAATGCACGTTCTTGTCCACCTGTGGGAGGGGTGTGTGCCATGACTCGCTGCTTTTTTTTTTCCCACAATGCTTGCTTTCAATACAATTTTGAAAAAGGCGAGCCACAATTCCTGCACAATCCCGGACCATAGGGGGGTTAATCAGTTTTGAAAATACGTAGTGCTTTTTCACCGCTACAGAACACGACGCCTAGTGTAGTTTCGATTGTAAGTTATACTGATAACCATAGTTTGGCTTCTCGCGTTACATGCGTTCTCTTCTCGCTGCTCTTGCAATGTTGGCAGGACCCCCCCCCCCCTCCCCGAAAAAAACTAAATGCACAGAATTTCATTTTTTAACCAATCCTCAAGAATTAAATGCCAAGACAAAGGCGATATTCAGTTTACAAAACAAACGAGTTACCGGGAACCCGTTGCGGTGATTCGCAACGAGAAATAAAAAGGAAATGTTTGAGTACATCTCCAACAGCGCAACTTCATTTATCGCCATATTTAGGGTTCGTAAGCGACCTTATACGCCAGAACGCAAACACATCTCGCTGTTGCAGGCACCTGTTAGATTTTAAAAGGAACGCAAATGGTCAACAGAGCAGCCGTAACAGAAACTTTGTGCTCACTGTGAGGTTCCAGAAGCTTGGTTTGCACACTGTAAACCTGCTTGTCACTTTGCGAAAACCTAGCAAAACATGAGATGTTGATTGCACTGCGTGCGTTGACAATTTAATTCGCAAGTTCACTTGCGACGAAAGCCGTAAATAAGTGATCCGAAACCGTTATTCATGAAACCTTCCTTCAGAGTCGTTAAAATTTCATTTAAAAGACCCGTTAGAGCAGTTACATTTATATCTCTGCGCTGATCAAAATTCAGTAATTTTATGTTGCCTTTTGAACACCCAAAAAATATCGTTAGCTCTTAGAAAGAATTTCGGGGAAGTGAAGTAGTGTTACCATTTCAGGGCATCCCACAAATGCAAGAATGCGTCATGCTACCAGTGAAACTGATTGAGATTGCCGTTGTAAGCGGAATTGCAGAGATCGAGGCTTCCTGATTTGTTTCTATTTATGCTTTTATTGAAGGCTCAAAGCCATAGTCTGGAAAGTTCGAGCTTGCTACGAGCCACAGCGTACAACTTCATTGTCACAATTACGGCCATTCTGAGATCCCCGATGAGTCGTCGCTTTTGTTGGCGTAGTAATGAAAACTGACTGCCGTTTCCATGCTATGCATTGAACGTTGAGGAACCGAACTACAGCATACCACTCTTGTTTGCACCTTTCGTGCGCACATACGGCGGGAAAAAGGCACGAAGCGCGCCCACAGTGTGCATTCTTACGGGCCGCTCAGCGGAGAATCCACACTAGCAGCGCGACGCTGTCGCCACCTACATGTCGAGCTCGCGGCGAAGAGTTGAGGCTCCGGCCGTTGTCCGCCGCGTCCAGCATGACTCTTCCAACGGTTCAGGCGAGCGGTCCCAGAATTCAGGACCAACTTCAGCGGTTCGTTGGTGAGAGTTCAGGGCCGGAAGGCGGAGCGCCCCAGCCATGACAAATGCGAAGCCAATGCGATCTCATTTTACGACAGTGAAACGAGCAAGGATAACGAGCAGGGCGCATAGCGAGAGGAGCTACGCCAAAAAAAGATTTCTAAACGCGCTAACAGTCCGCGAGTTGTGCCGAGAGCATGGCACTTACGATATCGCAAGCGGGGAAGCTCTAGCAGAAACTTGACTCTTCGCCAGCGAGTAAGACACGAAATGACGCCGAGCAGCGTAGCCCGAAAGACGACGACGGAAACTCTTGTGCTAGCCTAGTTGCGCCGCCAGTGGCTGAAGGGGGTTGCATGAAACCTTTCGGTGGAAAAACCCAGCCGACACAACCGGGTGATACGAACTGTACGCTGTCCTCAGTCTCCGATCAGCTGTTGCGCGAAACATCAGGTGGTATTTCAAACCGCTGCCGAAAATAATTCCAGTGAGCGTGTAACAAACGACGCTAACAGCGAGAGTGCCGCCATCTCGGGGAGCCAAGGGGTACCTAAGCGAGATAACGGACTAGCTGAGACTTCCTGGAGAGGGGCGTAAGGGTTCATTGATCGCGATCCTGGGTCGGCGTCGGCTTCAGCGATGTCGGATAATGAATAAAATCACGGAAGGCATTAGAGGCTGCTTCCAAGCGGAGCGCACACAGCGCACGTGATAGCGAGGTTTCCCAGGAAGAGTGCGAACAATGAGCATAGCCAGACGAACCCGTACGAGCACCCGGAAACTGAAGGAGGGTTTGTAACTGGGCTAGTTGGTAACTGGGCTAGTTGGAACCAAGGCACCCACACGTTAGCACTAACCTGCGCAAAGAGGAAGAGCGGCGTAGTCAGTCGGGGTTCGTTCCAGCTGCCGCCGCCGCCAAGTGAAGCCCCGATGCAGTGGACGTCCACTTTTGTAGCTGCTTTATCTCCGGATGTGATGCTGCCGATGACGTAGATTGAAGACTCCCCTGACAGGGACGCCCGGTTGTGTTCGTTGGTCAAGATCCCGCAACGTAACGGCACATGCTGGTGCTGGCGTTTACCGTCTCGTTGTGCAGCTTCAGAGGTCAATCTGCGAAAGGAGGCAGGACAGAGTACTCAGTCGGGGTTCGTTCCAGCTGCCACCGCCGCCAAGCTGTCGCCTTTATGCGAGCCATGGAACGCTTTTGTTACGCTTGTATACATACTGTTTAAAAATGTTGCTTCAACTCTTAATCGGCTCGAGAACTTCATCGCTCTGCTCTTCGCCGCGCCGATAGCGGACTGAGCAAGGCAAACAACATCGCAGCACCCACCATCAGATGGCCAGACGCAGACGCAGCACCCACCATCAGATGGCGAGATGGCCCAGACGCAACACTGATAGTGCCTCCGGCGTATACTGTGCGGTGCGGCGTCTGTTTTTTTTCGCGGTGTAATCGTATGAGCGTTCAAAAGCCGCTCACGGTGCGAAAAGCGAGATTTTGGTGCACAATCCTAATTTAAACTCGTTGAACCGCGGTAAATGTTTTAAAAGAAAGCTTCACGAATCTCTTTGGCCGCTTTCGCCACTGCCGCCGCCGGCTTGAAGAATGTTTCTGCGCAGCTGGGTCACGCCTGACCACGTGAATCTACGCGTGCATGAGACCTTGGCTATGAATGGGAACAAGGCTGTCCTGTCTTCTCTGAACATTGCGCGTGAGCTGAAGGGTTTGAACCGACGTCGGCCAGCGGCGTTGTAACACCCCGCGGATATCGCCCGGTGAGCCGTTCAGCTTTAAAACGTCGGAAGCGGCACCACAACCGCAGACATATGCGAGCTTTCTACGACTACTACAATATTTACTGCTAAAGCAAATGTTAACCAAGAAAAACCAAGGCTTTACCAAGCTAAGCCAACCTCACGGTTTGCATATCCTGGGTTACTGAGCTAACCCGCTGCCATTTTATTTAATTTATCTGGCGTGGGTTTCTTTCACACCCTGAATAAACTTCAGGTGTCTTTTGAAAAAAATTGCAAGTAGTCGGAAAGGCAAGACATCTGAAGTGCAGGTTTTCTCAGGCTATGTGGACCCGCAAGAGACGTTTGGGAAACGATCTATTTTTATCGTATAATGCGCTGCATGCGACATGCTGTAAAGGTGCAACGACATTTTAAGGTAAAAGCAAAACGTGGCTTCCGTAGGTAAGGAATCGCACATTGCCTTCGTCACCATAAATTCTGAATTGCTCCTGTGAAAAACGAAAACTCCATGCTAAAACTGACGGAGGTCTGACCAATGAGGGGGGGGGGTTAGTATCAGTATATGAACAGTTAGACAGAATAGTACAGTGTAGTCGTGTCTGAGGCTGTACGTAAAATGTAACTATTATTGTAACAGTATTGTAAGTATTGTGCTTGCACTTCATGCATCACTGACCCGTAAGTATCATTTGTGGTTCAGTGATTTATTAAGTGCTTGTAAAAGAATTGTGAAATAAGTATCAGGGTAATTTCACTATTTATTGATATGTATGACGAAAGAAAAAACCAAGACTACATAACCGTTTCAGATTAAAAAAATAAAAGAGCAAGTCTACGTCCAGTATAAAAATTACGGCGACGCCGACGTGTGTCAATGCCAATCTGCGCAAATAAACCTTTGGTTACGTTACTATTGGAACGTTACCCTCCGAGTACTTCTACCCGGGCAGAAAAATCTGTAAGTCATATCTCACATGGTCGTAGTATCAATGCTTAATTCACTTTTATATGAGATCTGCCTGAACATTTTTATAAACTCAAGTTGATTTCCTTGTTTCGTAGGCATTGTTACAACATAAGGGTGTATCAATCATCCACCTACAATAACACAAGCTATAGGAATGTAATTTCGTTCCAGCTTTCGCCAAGTAAGTGCGCTTATGTGACTTTAAATTTACAGATCTCTTTACGTTACATTTCTTGGGGTCTTGTGGGCCACACAATTGAAGTAAGCGCTTTAGGGTAATTTCGACATGACAGCCGAGTAAACGCTCTCACACCTTTTTGAGACAGTTCGAAAAGTCCTGTGTAAGCTTATAATTCATAATTCGTCACGCGAATGCTTTTACAACATTGTCGGATCGTTGCATTGGACGCTCCGGTTGTAGTGGTCGGGATTTGCATGATTTTTTTAGATGGAAAGAAGTGACAAAAAGCTTCCCAGCACGTGATGCTGATATTTCAAAATGACATCGTTGTTTCTTGAGCACTCACAGCAGGCCACTTTGAAAATGAAACTACCCATTTCTCACTTGTGGTGGCGCGGGAAAAAACGATCTGAAGGAGAGCGACCTTGCACAAAGGGGTGCCGCATAGGGCGCTTCAAGATAAAACACGAAGCTTCATTCATACAAATGCAAAGTCCTCAACGCAATCAGCCACTGTCAAAAGCCGACTCTATATGATGATGATAATGATGAAATGCGAAATTTTATCCAAAACGAACTCGAAGTCCATATTCCAATAAGCCAAACTCCAGGTCAACGACAACGCTGCCATAATCAAATCAGCACATTCAGATGAACCAATTACAAAAAAATGGCTACGACATTCTAACATCACATTCGGTTAAGTGGGCGTGGTCGTAGATTTCGACTTTGGCTGATTAAATTGCGGACTCTGCTCTCGCGTCAAATAAAGCTAGGCATTTCAATCACGTTCTTAAGAGAAAGGGGTGCTTTTCACATGGGTTTTTAGTTTATGTACGGACGTCATTTCACCATTTGAATTTCATAACCAGTCTTCAGAAAGAGAGTTGACTGTGGATACCTGTGCACATCCTACAGGGGGGCTTCTGTACAAAAATGCTTAAACACACGTATAGGTATGCTTGATACCCTGATGGCAACATTCGTCACGCGACCGAATTTTTAATTAAGAGCATACAACCCGTAAATAGGGCTCTCGTCAAGAATACTTAGCGGTTACTTTTTAAAGATATAAAGCTCAGGCTGTAGCTTTAATTAGGCCAATCTAGCAGAGATGAGGGCTCCGGGTTTGTGACCTCACTGATTTAGTTTAAATAACGCCTTTTTAGGCAGTTTTCCTATCGCGGTTTGGTTACCCTGCAGGCAAACATATTTTGCTCCTAAAGTATTCCTGGTGTTAAAATCAAACGCTGCTGGCGGAATAACGTTCTCATTCCTATTTCTCGTTCTCCTAAAGTATTTCCGTATTGTTTACACATATAACACCAGCAATAAAACTTATTTATTTGCGTTGAAGTTGGCTTGAAGCATCGAAGCAGTTTGCTAGAGGAACAACTTCTTAATGTACACATCTTGTTTCAGGATAGGTTGCACTAGTAAACATTTGTTCCAAAATAAAAGTAGATAAATTAGAACCATAACCACAAAACGTGGCCTGTGGAATGGTTTTTAGTTTACACCATGACCTAATTGTTTCGATAAATTAGTTTCAATTCATCTTCAGCTAAAGGCACTGTAATTATTTCATCATCATCATCATCACCAGCCTATCTACGCCCACTGCAGGGCAAAGGCATCTCCCATTATTCTCCAATTACCTCGGTCCTGTGCCAACTGGGACCATTTATCCCCGCAAACTTCTTGATCTCATCTGCCCATCTAAGTTTCTGCCGCCCCTGCAACGCTTGACTTCTCTAGGGATCCACTCTGTTACCCTTAATGACCAGCGGTTATCTTGCCTTCGCATTACATGCCCCGCCCACGTCCATTTCTTCTTCTTAAATTCTACTAATATGCTCCCTGACCCATTCTGCTCTCTCCTTGTCCCTTAATGTTACACCTATCATTTTCCGCTCCATTGCCCGCTGAGTCGTTCTCAATTTAAGTTGAACCCTCTTAGTGAGCCTCCAAGTTACTGCCCCGTAGGTGAGTACCGGTAAGATGCGGCTGCCACACTTTTTCTTCTTCAGCGACAATGGTAGGCTGCTATTCATCATCTGAGAATGTCTGCCACATGCACCCCACCCCATTCTGATCCTTCTAGTTATCTCTGCCTCATGGTTGGGATCTGGGGTCACAACTTGGCCTAAGTAGATAGATTCGCTTACCACTTCCACTGCCTCGCCACCTATCTCAAACCGCTGTGCTCTCCCGAGGTTATTGATCATCACTTTAGTTTTCTGCATATTAATTTTCAGGCCCACAATTCTACTCTGTTCGTCCAGTGCGGAAAGCATTCTTTGCAATTCGTCCCCCGAGTTACTTAGCAAGGCAACGTCATCAGCAAATGTGAGGTTAATGAGGTATTCTCCATTAACCCTTACTCCCACCTGTTCCCAATCCAACGTTCTGAATACTTCTTGTAAACATGCTGTGAATACCATTGGAGAGATTGTGTCTCCTTGTCTGACACCCTTCCTTATAGGTATTTTACTGCTCTCCCTATGGATGATGATGGTAGCTGTAGACCCATTGTAGATATTCTATAGTATTCTTACATAATCCTCATCTACCGCCTGGTTCCGTAATGCCTGAATAACTGCTAGGGTTTCGATCGAGTCAATTGCTTTCTCATAATCTATGAAGGCTATATATAGGGGTTCAGTATACTCAGCGCACTTCTCTATCACCTGATTGATCGTGTGAATATGGTTCATTGTTGAATAACCTTAACGGAACACTGCATGTTCTTTAGATTGACTGAAATCTAAGGTTGCCGAAATTCGGTTAGCGATTACCTTGGTAAATACCTTGTAGACGACTGACAGTAAGCTGATCGGCCTGTATTTCTCAAGTCCTTCATGTCGCCTTTCTTATAGATTAGGATGATGTTCGCGTTCTTCCAAGATTCCGGTACCATTGCGGTCATTAGGCGTTGCGTATACAGGTTTGCCAGTTTTTCAAGTACAATTTCTCCTCCATCCTTCAAGGGGTCTGCTGTTATCTGATCCTCACAAGGTGATTTGCCCCCTTTCATTTCTTTCAAAGCCTTCCTTACTTCTTCGGTCGTTACTGGTTGGATGTCTATCTCCTCTGAACTACTGTCTCGTTCGGCATTATCCTGTATGTCCCGGCTACTGTACAGATCCCTATAGAACTCCTCGGCCACTGTGACTATTTTATCCCTATTTGTGATCACATTGCCTTGCTTATCCTTAAGTGCATACATCTGACTTTTCCACACGCCAAGACGTCTCTTCACTGATTTCAGGCTACCTCCGTTCTTTACAGCGTATTCGATCCTCTCCATATCATACTTACGTATGTCAGCTGTCTTACGCTTATTGATTAACTTCGAGAGTTCCGCTAGTTCTATTCTGTCAGCTGCGGTAGAGATTCTCATGGTTTGCCGTTTCCTGATTAGATCTTTCGTCTCCTGTGAAAGTTTACCAGTATCCTGTCTAGCCATAGTTCCCCCCACTTCTACTGCACACTCCGTGATAATGCGTGTAAGGTTGTCGCTGGCTTCCTCTGTCGTAAGCTCGGCGTCCTCGTTAAGAGCGGAATATCGGTTCTGCACCGCGATCCTGAATTCTTCTACTTTACGTCTTACTGTTCGCTCATTTATAGGCTTCTTTCGTACTAGCTTGTTGCGGTCCCTCCTCAAATCTAGCCTAATTCGAGATCTTACCATACGGTGGTCACTACACCTTACCCTTCCGAGCACTTTCACATCCTGCACGACGCCAGGGTTTTCGCATAATATGAAGTCTGTTTCATTTTTGTGCTCCCCATTCGGGCTTCTCCATGTCCACTTCCGACTCTCCCGTTTACAGAAGAATTATTTGCAGACGCTTCAATACCACTGCAATAAAAAGTACCAGTGCCTTAGTTCGGTTGTGCCAGGATATACGAAACGTGCGCTATGGTTCAGCTGGTTATTCTTGCGGTTCCTGGTTGTCTAGGATTAGCTGATTATCATGCTTACTGCTGCTCAAACGATTTCAAATCCAATCCAGTCCAATTGAAACCAGTCGCGGCGGTGGCGTCACTGCTCCTCGCGCATGCGGAGCACGGCTCTCCAGGAGCCACGCGAAACTGCTCGACCTCGGCCAGTGCAGCTTACGCTACGAACTTCTTGACTAGGGTTTTTGATATGTGGCAACAATGCCTTTTGAGCAACATAAGCTTGCTTGACGCTAACACTCACACAGGCGCCAGACTGTATTAGCAATGTTTACGCTACCGTGACAAAGCGGTGTAACGACGCAAAATCTTCCACATTCAGGTAGCAGTAGCAGTCTTACACACACTGCACTTTTCGCTGTCGTAGACGTCGGGGCACATGTAGCGCGCGAGCGCCGGCGTGAGCACCGAGTTAGTTTGCATCTGTCTATAGAGCACCGCCTGTTCCCGCGAGAGCAGCGGGTGCGGGCCCGGCATAGAGCGGCGTGCGCTCCGATACCAGTCCAATACATCCACGTAGCTCGTTACAGGCTCGGCGTCTTCATTGTCGCAGCTGTTGTCACCGTCGCTGGCGTCGTTCGCAGCAGCTTGCTCCTCCGCAGAGACGAGGGACGGTGCTTCCACCACGCGGCGAGTGAGTCCTCGCGCGGCGGCGTCCGCCGACTCGTTGCGGTTGGGGCAGCTCCCGCAACTGTAGCCCTGGTGCGCCGGGAACCAGCGGAGATGAGTCCGCAGTCTCTCGTCGCACTGTCTGACACCGCACTTCACAACGCGCACTGCACTAACACACACACTGTTCTTGCTGTAGTTCCGGGCCGCTGTGCGGGAGTCGCTCAGGATCGTCGTGCACTTGTCGTCGGTGAGAGCCAGCGCGATGGCTGTCTCCTCCGCTTGATGCGCCCCCTGCACGCGAACGCTGCAGGCACTGTAGACTTCGCCCGTCATAGCTCGCATGACGACGGCTACGTAGGTGTCTTCTCTGTCTTTGTACATGGCGGCGTCCACGTACAGCGCTGACTCACGTGTTGTGGGATTGTGAACTGAATCCAGAAGAGGCGGCTGCCTACCCAGGCAGGCTGCCGAAGGACATTGCTAGAGCCGTGTTAGCACAGGACTCAGTGCAACAGTTACAGGCGGTGCAGCGGATCGAGGCAGCTCTCGCTCGCCAAACGCGCAGGGATGCATCCGACGCGATCCAGGAGCTGAAGCCTCGCGGAGAGCGTTGGACTCCCCGACGGAAGCGACGCGACACGACTTGATGACTGCCCCCACATAGTCAGGTAGCAAGAGGGCCCTGCGTGGCACCCTGCTACCTCCGCCGGAGACTTCAACAAAGTTCACTTCTCTCTCTCTCTCCACATTCAGGTAAAATATTTAGTAAAATATAAATTTCTGAGCAAATACACTATGAGCACTACGTTAGAATCATCACCAGTTTATTTAGGTCATCAGGAGGATGATCGCCACGACTGAAGAACTCAACCGTCTCTACCATGGCATTGCCAAATTCCTTCTATATCCCTGATTTTTTCTTATCACAGCTTTATACATTTGTATGTCTTATCCCCACTTTTAGCTCATTTCCCGTCCTATGTTGTATTACGCGCATGTAGACCGGTGCCAGTTCTTCGCTTTTATCACAAACCAACTAAACTCTGCTCCCCCGTGTTTACACCCCAACTAATACGCCCGCCTCCCATCACTGAACATTACGGTGGTCACTCTTCTTTCCGTAGCTGGTTGGAATGATTTATGTTTTCCTTCAGGATGCTTGCGAAGTCTCCATGGTTCCCCTCGAATGTCATCGACAGGAGAACGCTTTGGTTGTAGAACATACTTTCAATCACTAAAGTAGCTTAGTTTTGATGCCTTGACAGCAGTTGAATGCGGAGCTCACATTTCATATGTGCGCCAATTCCAGCCCCCTGGTTTAATATCTACTCAAAAGTTGCCGAAGGACGCTTATTTTCTCGATTGCTTGATATATAACTTCTCGCTTATGCAGTTACCATTAGACTGGTACGCAACTGCCTCCAACAAAGACCAGTGTCATGGGTCTCTAAGTGTTCATCTTTTTACGTGCCGCTCTTTCCCATTATATCTTATGACAGAAGGGGATACACGCCTAGCATAATCTGTAAAGCCCGAAGCCATTCTGGTCAAAATATGCTAATCATCAGTTGAATATAAAAATTACAGTTAATGGCAGCTCTGACCCAAGTCGTCTTAGCCCAAATATTAGAAAAGTAACTGTTTCAAAACAGAACTTTTTACTCAATAGTTAGTTGTTTTCGCATTATCGGCAAAATAGAGAGCTTATTGCCAGCGTCTGTAAGACCACCTGTTCAAATGCATTTAAAACTCGCGCTTAGCTGCATATGATGTCCTTTTCTGTAGTTCTGCCATTTTCAGGGTTTTATCTGTACCACTGCACCTCCCAACAGGCTTGAGAGGACAGGGAGATTTTCTTTCGTCGCCTGTCTTCTTTTTTTGCTTGTCAATAATTGAGAAGCTGGAACATTTGCGGTACTTCGCAGCAGGTTACCGGCTACTACAAACGTTCCAAGAACTGTCAGGATTTTCCAGCTTTCAGAAGGTCTGCTATCTTAAACGAAGAAACAACGTTGTGACACTCGCCCTGAAACTCGAATATTGTACAAGTACAGTAATCTTATTTGATGCACGAAAGTTTGTTTCAAACCGTCAGGCTTCTCAAAAAATATATACACTTGCCTTTACCAGCCAAGTGTGTAAAAATACTGGGTTTAAAAATAAATAGTAATTCGCATGCAATATTCAGTTAAATATTTCTGCAACAGCGGCCTCGGTTGCAGTGAAGCCTCACTTGCCTAGACGCGAAGGAGCCGGTCTTGGTCACAGCTAAGCTGTGGACGTTTGGACTGACAGGGACAAAATACTGGGTATTACACGTAGGAGCACAAGCGTGTATTTCTTATGGTTGAATGAGCTACGGCAGTTTATTGGCCACAAGACAGAAATGCTAGCTTTTGATCGCGCATTACGGCTACGCAGGCTATAAAACGGAGCAAACTGTGTAGCAGCCTTATCAGGACTGCTCCGCCATCCTTTATTACCCTTGGCCAATCGCTCGAAGGGGCAACAGCCTCGAGGAAAATTAGTTTACAATGCAGTGAAATGGATTCAGCGAACGACTCAGCGGGCAATGGAGGGCAGAATGATAGGTGTAACATTAAGGGACAAGGAGAGAGCGGAGTGGGTCAGGGAACAAACACGTGTTAAGGACATATTAGTAGAGATTAAGAAGAAGAAATGGACGTGGGCAGGGCATGTAATGCGAAGGCAAGATAATCGCTGGTCATTAAGGGCAACAGAGTGGATCCCTAGAGAAGGCAAGCGTTGCAAGGGGCGGCAGAAAGTTAGATGGGCAGATGAGATTAAGAAGTTTGCGGGGATAAATTGGTCACAGTTGGCACAGGAGCGAGGTAATTGGAGAATAATGGGAGAGGCCTTTGCCCTGCAGTGGGCGTAGATAGGCTGGTGCTGATGTTGATGATGATGAAATGGATTCCAAAGAAGGCACAGATGGCTTACTAGGAAAAGTACTCCCCAACCAGATTTTACTATGCAAAATAAATCCTGGGATGGCTGAACGTCAAAGGCGCATCTAAGAGTAGCATGCCAACATCAGGCATCAGCATCAGGCAAGGGACACTGGAGTGAATGTCTCAAGCTCCCGTTTTTTCTTGCACTCCGTAGACTGGCTCCAATGAACGCACTTTCATCGTCTATCTGGCTGATAAGGCGGTATTGCAAAAAGAAAAACTACCATGCGCGGTTTGCGGCGGATGCACAACTAACCATGCGCAGTGACTTCAGGTAAAGGTGCTACGTGATGGGGCGATCTGCAAGATTACCACTGTAGTAAGTTTTGGTTTCGGTTCTGGGAAGCAACATTCTTCGAATCCGAGGTTATGGTTGGATGGGAACTCTCGACATCTCAATAATCGCCATACGGCGCTACTGTCATATTGTCGGCCGTACAATGCCTGAGATAAGCCTGCCAGGAAAGCTTAAAATTGTAGCAATCACTAGCCGAGGCCTCGGCAGAAGATGAAAGCTCTCCACATCACCGCAGACTCACAAATATTATGCGCTATCATGCGCTTTTCCACCATATTTGGCGCTTGCCTCACTCATGCCTGTATCGTAAAAAGCGTGGTCGAACCATGCCGAGGGTCTGCTCATTATAACCTGTGCCCACTGCGCGGAAACGGTCGGTACAACTGCAACAGCACGCCAACGAGAACTCGCTAGCACGTCAGTGTCAGTCTGCGCGCGTTCTGCGAAGTCGCTTGTGGAGCAATGAACGTCACAGCCAAAAAACGGTGAATTCAGTATACGAAACATCGGCCGATAACTAAGAAATAAAAAATTATGTACCCTCGGGAATTCAAACTTGAGATTTGCAAAATAACCCACCTAGCGCTCTAGACCACTCGACCGCGAACCAGCACTGCTGGTGATGGATATATAAGGTATATAAAGTATATCTAGTTTACATATTTATTTAGTTTTAGCATTTTAAGCAGCCTAGATGGCTATTAATTGTATAGCACTCGTGCAGTAAGCACCTCAAATTTTCCATAATATCGCATGTCTAGCGATTGCATTTCGTAGAGGAAAAAGAGTTCGCGGATGTGTGGTCGTGATGCTGACCACTGTGCTTGTTCATCCAGCGCAAAAAAGTGCTTCCTGCTCCCAGGTTTTACGCTGTATTTTAAAAGTTTCAGTTCATGTTATTTTCTTAGTACCTATATTAACTTTGTTCACTCTTCTCCCGCCTTCAATTGCCCTTATTTTTCCTAATAGCGTACCAGTCAGCGTATCGTCGCATGTGCGCTTGTGCAGCGCTAGTGTGGAGTAACCTGAACTTCAAGCATGATGCAGTGTACACACTAACAAGCCAAAGAAAGGCGCATTGTTTCACTCACAAACGTGAAGTGGCCTAGTTTCAACTGAGCGAAAGTTCTGCGACGACCCGTCTGGAGCCGACGGACGAAACGCTGGGCCGACTGACTCTCGGAAGGTCGGCGAGCCATGCAGTAGCGCAGTCAAGCCAAGTCATTTTTTCTTGACGTCACAAGAAAGCGCCACAGAATATTGGCGTGGATGCAGAGAGGAGGACAATACTTTGTACTTTATTTTTCTACTAAATAAATTCGCGTAAACACACGCAGAGTGCTCGAAACGTGGCCTAGGAACTTCGGACTACAATTTTCGCTTGTAATCCCGCCATGTTTAGAAATCACTTAAGCGTCCCTTTAAGCCCAGCAAGTTTACGAGATGATTAATTTGCAGTTATCTCCTTAACAAGTCAACTTCCTGCCAGTTTGACACCCGTTTATGCTAGGAAAAGCAAGTGCAACTGATGTGAAATCGGCGAGTGTTTCAAGAGCGCGAGAAGGGCACATCGAAGAAGTCGCAGAAAGAAGAGGGAACACTAGCACGCCAGTGAGAAATAAAAGTGCAGCCACACCCTGCTTCCCAAATTTCCGATGTTATAACTCCCTGTAGAAAGGTTAAATCACAGTAGACCATAGGAAAGGCGGGAGTCCGTGATGGCGTCTAACATCGTGCTTTTAGTTTTAACGTCGTCACACGCCAGCGGCAGTTCATGGACAGCAATATGACTTTGGTTGGGATGGAATAGGTGTAACGTCAAACTGTGATGTGGAGCGTCATTGAGCTCTAATAGTTAGAAAACCCGCTCATAAGAATTGCTGTAGTTAAACATTCCCGCAGGCACTTACTTTGCGATACCTTAAAGGGACCCTGCAACCCTTTTTTCAACCGTTTTTTTAAGTCATAAATGCTTGCATAACGTAGTCACCCTACACACCCAATACTTAGTTAGGGGGTCGTAAAGTGCCTCAGCCAGAAATTACTGCCCTATGCCCGTCAGATAACTTGTGAACTAGCTCAAAAGATTTTTCTCTCTTTCCCGGTCTTGGCGTTCTTCGACGGTTTGAATTACGTCACTAAGGCCATGTAGCAGCTGTTGACCAGTTTTCCTTCAGTTGCAGGAATAAACGCTTTTCGATAGCAACTTTTCAAAAAAGCCACAAAACAAAGCAGAAATGGAAGGCGTATCTCGTGCCACGAGCAAACCACGCGGTGCCACTCCGCGCGAGCGAAAACTACAGATTTCGCAGTGGTTTCAGACACGAAGGAAAGAGTGAAAGCGCTTATCAAAAGTGTTGCAGGGTCCCTTTAAATCGAAAGTTTTACCCTGTAATGTGTGTTCAGGCAATTCAGCCATTGCTATTGTTATGCTAGCAAAGGAATGCCCACCCGCACATCTGACAACCTTTTAAGCACGAGGTGTTTGCTGCTCCAGCCTCTCATGGACCATTAGTCCGTTAATTACTCCGAAAGAAAGCACTTCGAGTGTTAACCACAAGACATGTGTGCCCGTACTTTGAATCATATCTGCGTAAAATAAAGCCCAACACATTGCTGCATTCACGGCGTATAGCCGAAGTGGAGTTTGGGGCTTTTAAAGATGCGTGTCTGAAGATTTTGCAAGATTTCTGGGGGTTGACACAGGAATACCATTTATTAAAACATTTCTAAAACGCTTCTAGTCCTTGCATGTATTTCACGTTCAAAAATTTAATCAGAACATCAACTTTTTTTGGTGCAGATGGCACTGTTCATAAACACAAACTGCTTTACGAAGGAAGCAACACAACATGCTGGGTTTTCCAGGATATCAGCAATAACACATCGGAGAAATGCAAGTATTAAAATATTACACCCATTTTATCAATAGCGCTACGGCGGTAACTTACTCAACTTTTCAAAGCATGTGTTACGAAGGTTCTGTTCACATAAAGTAATACGTGTTAGTTATCCAACTGTGTGGTTGCGCGCTGTACTAATGCTGCCTATGCCATCGACATTTAGATGTTACCGCCTTAAGTAAACCTTTTCGAATCCGCGTGCCGCCATTCTGGAGGCTGTGTTACTTTTCACCTAAATTTAAATTCGTGCAAGAGACGCAATATTCTGAAAACAGTTGTCTTTGTTAGATGAATCTCGAGGACTTCATGTGTTGTTGTGCCTACCATCAAGCTCAACTTACGTCACTACAACTTGCAGCTTAAAACTTGCCGAGTTACGTCAAAGTGATTTTGCGTCGGACATTGTTGGCCGCTTGTAGGCGTGTTGTATATTCGAGGCCAAAGACATTTACTAGGCGCACCATTGGTCAGCTAGCCACGTTAAAATCATCTGGAGTGCATCATTAGGTTCCTGTTCAGTCCTTCGTGTTTTCAACTTCCTTAAACTCATTTTTTTGGGTGATTGTCTTTGTGACTTTTAGTGTTATAGAAGCCGTGCCGCGGTTAGAACTTTTCTATTCAGTGTGCCATTGAGGGTTCTGAAATTATTCAGAGCAGGGAAAAGATGGGAAACAATGTATCGTAACTCTGAGCCTGCTAAAGTTTCCGAATAAGCAACACTCAGTTTCGATGTCCCTTTACACACTGTCTCACAATTGCACCTAAGCAGTTGCCGTTATAAAAAGTACTTAGAGCGTGCGTAAGGAGGTTCACTTACCCTCGTCGTAAGTGTGTTTCTCCATCTTATTGCAGGATGCACGCTGCTGGCTCTTTTGAGCAGCAGGCAATTCAGGCTACCGTAGGGGAATAGCTAGACTTATTGATGTGTAATAGAGAAGGACTCGCGTGTTTGGAACGATCGTGCTTATCTTCGTAACCTACAATTATTATGAAAGAGAATCTACAATCTTAAAACCAAACGTCAATCTTCAGACTACGTCACTATCAGCGATTTTTTCAAACGTGTTCTAGGCTCGAGCTGCGCATTTTGTTTTCAGGGCGGTAGCCCTTCATAGGCGGCTCTGGGAAATGCAGCGTCGTTCTTGGCGCGAGCACAGTGCTTTCAAAAAGCTGCATTTTCTGAGATCTTAACCGACCCAACGACAATTGTTATATCGGCTACTGATATCCCTACTCGCTGGCATACATCCCCATTTGCCCTGACGCAAAGTTTCAGCTTAGTCTGTATAAGCCTGGAGTTCAATACCCACACTTTTTGTTACTGTTTGCGGTTTTGCGGTACTCACTGTATCAGACAGGAGTCCCGTAACTATACCGCCATTGTAACCACGGCTGCGTGTTTTGGCGCGCTCGCTTCGGCATGTATTTAATTATCTTATTTTAGGCACCCTTGCCAACGCTCACTAAAGCGGTACTGGGCGATGTTATAAAAACTACCAGCCGGTCTAACAAAGTGCCCCATGCCTTGTCCTCCCTCACTGCTCCAGATGAAAACTGCCAAAATCAAGTGGTTTCGGAAGCCAGCTCGTGCGCCCATCCCCCTTGTCTTGGCATGTCTTTTGTTTCGTATTTGCAGTGTCTGCTTCAATGCGCACAAGGGAGACAGGGCTGCGCTACCAAAATCAGCGGTCGGCTGAATGAAAGGGGCACATTTAGGCGCCAGATTCCTCTTTCTCTCATATTTCAAGTGCCTACCGGTGGTGTCACAGAGAAACGTCATTCCGTGGACCTAAAAAAATACCTGCCTTTTAATCTCTGTGAGTTCGTAATTAGCATTTATATTGCCATTTTTTCCTTTCTATGCAGACATTTGTTTTGTGTGTGCTTTCTTTCGGCGAACACGTAGAATTTATCCCACCAATGTCCTCGTTCTTACGCTAGTCTTTACAGTATTATTATGTGTTGTAACTGTTTACTTTTTCGACCTACCTGTAGGTTAGCTGCGGCCTTGTGGTGGGCATCGAAAACGTTGTCCATGTTGGTCGTTGGTATGACCACAGAGCAATCATCCATGGTTTCAGGCAGAGCGGCAAATCAAAACACCCTTCGGTATTCTTCAAACGAAAGCCTTATGTGCCCCATGATGCCGAAAACTGGCGTTGTCTTGTTGCAGTTCTACAGTAGAGAATAGTGCCACCGCTGTAAAACGTCGATAGAAAAGAGCCTTCTAGCTTATTTGAAAGATTGAAATTGCTGTCCAGAGTAGAATACAACTGTCTTACCACCGCGCTACCCGAGTATGTTGCTAGCGGCAGATCAAGTGTTAGCCTTTTCTGCACCGCATGAAAGGTGCGCATGACGGCGCATGAGAGAACATGTGTATGACGATTAAAATCAACTAAGACTATGGAAAAGCTATAGTCTCGAGTTGTGCCTGTCTGCCTTTAGAAGAGATTTAATCCGAAGTACGACGGAATAAAAGCAAATAAAAAACGCGAACATGATTTAACACCAAGGGGTTGACCCAAAACGATGGGGAAACGAAAGTACAGAAAGAATCGCGCATCCACTATAGCAGTAAAGAACACTTGTATAAGCATCGCCTACTGTCGCTTTCAATGCCTGTACGCAGTCAATTGTACCAAGTGACTTTTACTAGGATTGCGGCGCACTATTTTGCGATCTCTAGTTGCGTAGATCAGTTGTCCTCGTATCCCGTTAAAGAGAAAAATAAATGGGCGCTCGATACCTGGCCACCATAAAAGGAAACAGCACGTTGAAAAGTAGTAGCGCGTTTCCTTGCCACTGTTAGAGGTAACAGAATCTGACGCCGGGTAGGAACATCTTGGACATTCCCCATTCAAAAGAAACCGCTACCCAAATAAGGGACTGGCGGTTTCTAATTCTGCGGATGCGTGCGCAGTTCATGTGTTTTGGCAATGAACTGTGTTTTGGCAATGAATATGTTCTGCAAAGGGAGAGCATGCAGGCAATACGTGTCAATTAACGGTTTGTATTGGTGCATATGCGGAGGGCGCTATGATTTACACGAGAGTTTACCATCCGCGGCACGGCTCCTGAGGTTTTTAATCGTCCTCACGAAGACAACGCCTTGGTTAGCTCAGGCTTCGTTCGCTATCAGCAGGTTTCCTGCCCTTGCCACAACCAACCGGGATGCTTTCATCTTCTGCTGCATATGCAATGGGGGTGTCTTTATCACTTCATCTGCCCCACGGTTTGTATGAACGGAGAACATAAAAGTCATTCACCTAGCAAAAAAGAAACGAATGACAGCGACCAAGTGTTGGATATTATATTTTTTGAGATACACTTTTTTACTTGACCGCAGGATTTAACGCGCCGACGCAACGCAGGTGATGCGGCGCGCCATAGTGGAGCTTTCCGGATCACTTTTGACCATCTGGACATCTTTAACGAGCGCCGATGTCTCGTACATAAGGGCGTTTTTGCTTTTCGCCTTCATCAGTAAACCAGCCGCCGTGGCTAGGAATCGAACCTGTGATGTCGTGTTCAGGAGCACAATGCTTCAGCCTCTGAGCCACCGCGGCGTGTTGAAAGACACAGTTTGTCCGAACTCCAAGACGCATTTCTGTTCTGTACAGTTTTCTGCTTGGTTCTCGGTTCGGAAAGGCAGCTGATTTTTTGCTAAATTATGACCTTTTTAATCAATGTAATACCTGTCAAGTGCACTTTTGTGCCGTTTCTAAAAGCAGAGTATTAGGCAGCATGTCATGTAACTGCACCTTTGGTTCAATGCTTTTAAAGGTCTCCGGTTGCACAGAAAGCATGTGAAGCTTGTTTCACAAACAATACGTCTTATGGTTTGAAGGTATCAGCACGGGAAATGTGTGCTCTAGGAATATTTTCGGCCTTACGAAGGCCTTGCTTAAGCAAGAGTAAGTCAAGTAAAATATGTCGCTGAAGTGTTTGCGGCCCACGCAAACGAATTTGCATTGGTGTTTCACAGCATTAACTTCGCAGTAATGCAAAAGTTGATGGCAATAATCAAGGATGTTTCATTTTTGTATGACTACATTCACCCACAACATTTTCTTGTGATCAGAGTTCCGCACCAACGAAGGTCTTTGTACACCAGGTCTAATTTGGATGCAACAACCATGTTTTTATTCACGCCATACAGGCAATGACATGTAAGAGCTTTAATTAGCTCTTTAGGTGGAGCTCACATTTCAGGCCCCAGCCGTTTTACATTTTAAACGCTCCAGTTTAACCTGTTAGTGCAACAAAATTCGACAGTTCTGACTCCTCGAGAGCTGTCCTTCGGCGTTACCGAGTGCTCAGGTTCGAATTTACTATATAAAGTTAACTTGCCAGCCCAGAAAAGCCGCATTTTGAAGGCTTCTTTAAAGGGAGGATCAGAAAGAACTTTGTTTTGACCCTAGTGATGTGACAGTGGTCCTTTAGACCCGGCGACCATGGTACAACCGCGCTGTCTCAGCCCTAAACACGAGGAGTTGCTGGGTATCGAAGCCCGTGCTGGTCGTAAGGTTCACCCATAGCTCATGGAGGAGAACAGAAGTGCTAAAGGTAGAGGGCGTATTTATGTGCGCACCTCAAGATCATATGAGTGAGGGTACATTGAACAGGGCGGAATTTATAAGTGGTAGGGCTCATCCCTAGCGTATTGGGATCACATTCGGTTGTCTTAATGCTTGTCGTTGCTTTGTGGTGGCTAGTTCTATTTCATTGCATTTCATTTCATTACCGTAAAGGTCCCCGGAGGGACATTACATAAGGGGTGGGGTTACAGAAAAAACTTACAAAAAAGCCATGAATTAGTTTGAAAAATGGCTTGTGACACTATGCATAAATGTTGATGGACAGGTGATTGCTGCAATGTGGTGGGGGAGGTCATTCCATTCTTTTGCTGTCCGAACAAAAAATGAGGCAGCAAAAGCAACGGTGCTGGAACGTTGACGCGAAACTTGAAACATATGGCCAACGCGATATCATCTGCGAAATGGGGGAGATGTAAGGTTCGATTGCAAGTGGACTTTGAAAACCTTTATGAAACAAGCAAAGGGTAGCAATGAGGCGGCGGGAAGACAGAGGTGAAAGGCCAATTTCGACTTTTAAAGATGGCACGCTAATCTTATAGGCATATGAGGAGTGAATGAATCAAGTAGCACAGTTTCGAAGTTATTCGAGTGCAGTAATTATATACGCGTGTTGTGGGCTCCAAATTTACGACGAATATTCGATCTTGCTTCTTACGAGGGATTGACAAGCTATTAATTTTACATGGCGAGGTGCGTCGCGCAGATGACGTTTTAGGAAGCCGAGAGTACGATTAGCAGCTGCGATGATAGTCCGGATATGCTCAGTCCAAGTTAGGCCAAGACCAAGGTGATTGCACAAGTTGAATGATTGCACAAGTTGAACGTGAATGTTAGAATTCATGTAGGAAGTGTTTAGCGGGTTATGGCGACGGTGAAACGACATAATTTTACATTTGTTACAATTAAGTTCCATTTGAAGCGTTGAAATCAACGCTGTACTTGGCTAAGATCACTTCGGAGGCTAATTTTATCGGATACATTAGTTACTGTGCGGTACGAAACGCAGTCATCAGCAAAGATGCGTATGTTACAAGTTAAGTTCGTTGGGAGGTCGCCGAAAATAATTGGTTTAGTGGCCTTTTATTTAAATACACGAAAGAGTTCCTGACACACAACAGTAACTAGTAATTGACCGTATCGAGGCTGGTTTATACAAAAGTAAAAAAACATTATCCGGTCAGGGAGCACCAGAGCAATATCACAACTAAAAAAGGTTACTTACATCAATTGAAATGCTTCAGGATGAAGTGGCTGCAAAATTTAAACGAAAATTCGGATGCTAGCCATTTGTTGAAAGTTGGTAACGATCCACAATAGTCGCCTTTATTTCCCCAGTGTAAGGGCGTTTTAATTGGGCCAATAAACAAATTATGATTTCGCCATTCAGACCATGGCTAATTGGGGGCACTTCAACGTTACTAAAACAACCGTGGAAAGTGAAGCCGCAATATGAAATTTGAACCTACTAAGAAAAAAAAATAATATTGATGGTTTCACCAGCTGGTCCCACTGTCCCAAATTGCACTTTGCAAGTACTATATTGTAACTCTACAGAACTGGTTCAAAGTTGAGCTCGGTATATGGCATTGACTATATCACAGGCAAATCCCACCGGCGGAAACACCGAGGCGACGAAGCAGAGAACGAAGTGCTGTTTGGTTATTCAGGGCTCGTACACCACGCTCACCGACGTTCCTCACACAGGCTTTGTAAATAAACCTTCAGCTCTACCCCAAACTTCTTAACGTAATCGTAAGGGTTTTGGATAGTGGTTCGTGGTACGACGCCGCGGACAACAAGAGTCCCTTGATCTCTGCCGAAGCCGTCGTGTTGCAGGCTTTCAGCCCATAAAAAAAACGATGGCTCCGCCTGAAGGCAGTTCCCAGACACCACTGACGGCAGCTGGTAGCCCGATCGGGTACCGACGATATTTTCATGGAGGGCTGCAGAAGACGTGGAGGAATGGCTCACTCATAAAGGAGGGAGTAAGTATAACCACTGGGACGCTGTGGTGCCACGCGGGAACTTCGAGTTCTACCTGACTGAGACATCTTATACGTAGATTGAAAACCACGAGGCAGCTTTGACCCCATGAGGCGTGTTTGTTGAAGAAATTCGAGAGGGCTTTGGCTACTCGATAGCGAAGATAAGAGAGCCGAGCAGACGCTTCTCCAAAGAGCGCAAGTGCCCGGGCAAGCATGCACAACTTACACTGAGGAAATACTCAAGATGTTGCGGAACGTTGACGCTAGCATGCCAGAAGATGACAGAGTTGGGCATATCCTCAAGGGGAGCGCAGAAGACGTACAATTTTCTTTATCGGTAAGGACAACTTGAACACGATCGACGATGTAATTCGCACAGACATATGTTTGAAGCTTTAAAGACCCGCCAGATTACGCCTACGTGTGGCCGATGGGCCAATGTCACAACGGTGGCCAGCGTGGACGTCAGCTCGTCTGTCGACCTCTGTGCGACTATCCGACAAATCGTTCGCGAGGAGCTCCTTCGGCATGAATACGTCAATGGTTGCTGGACCACCTTCTCGCGACGGACTTTCGTTCGGGATGCGTCACCAACATTTTACAATGCATGACACATTTTGACTCCTCACGGCCGTAGGTCCCACGTTGCTGACGTGGATGACTACCAGAGAAGGGGTGTGTACACTATGGCGCCCTGCTACTAGCAACGGAAAGATTTTCATCGTTATTTCCATCGTCCACAGGGCGCCTACTACCCGGAAAAGCACCATCACCCGAGCTTTCCCAAAACGCAATTCTCGTCTGGACAGCAGTATCCTCGTCGGGAACCACTCAGCTGCTATCGATGTGTAGTAGTCGGCCATATTTCTCCGTTTTCTCGCCGTCGTCCCCAAGGACTGAATGGCGATCCCACGCTCATGTTTCCTCGGCACAGTAACCCCAACTCTGGTACTCGATGGGCTCCATCCCAGTCATCAACGGGCAACAACCAGCTGACCGGGCTGCATAGTGGCTCCCCTGCTTCGGACAGCAGTTTGACTCCACCGCGTCTACGCCAGCGCCAGTCTCCATCACCTCGGCGCCGTCCAATGTCGCCACCGGCCGAAAACTACCAAGCGGTCGATGAAGGTGAGGCCACCGGTCAGCCTTTACGAAATATACCTCTGCACGTTTATATGGTAAAATTAAGATGCAAGTTTTAATTAATGGTGTGCCAACGATGGCTTTGGTTGACACTGTGACGGCAATTTGTGCGGTGCGTAAGTCTTTTAAAGACAGCCTTGGGTCTAAAGTAAGGTTCAGTTGCGGCCACAGTGCCACATTTTGAGGTGTTAGGTGCGAATCATTGTGGCCCTTTGGCACTTGTACAGTTGATGTGCCTTTAAGGGGCAAAAGCCTCAAGGCAGAATTTCCGGTACTTCAGTAGTCTACACACGACGTTACTCTCGGCATTTTCTTTCTGGAAGAATGTGGTGCTACGTTAGATTGCGCTACTGGCGGGCTCTCTGTAAGCAGTGTTCTTTGCTCTGCACTTGGTGAAGAATCTTCACGTTAGATACACGCTTTGGTTGTTTCGGAAGACGTGGTTCTACCTCCCCATCAGCGTTCTTTGTACCTGCGATAGTCTGCGGTGCTATGGAGCCTTTGTTTTCTGCAATTGTTGAGCTCATGCCAAACTGCGTCAAGTAGAATGTTTTGTTACAGCACTGTTTAACATGGTATGCGTGTTCGTTATGCGCAGTCAACTGCTCCGCATAGCGAATTTTGTTGCTAGGGATGAAGCTTGCGCTGTTTGAAAAGCATACGAGAGTACCCCTGGCAGCAGTGAGTGAAAAAACTTGGGATTCCAAGGGTGGCTGTGCTACGCCTGGACAACAGCTTTGGAAGATGATAAACAAATGTCTTTCTTCTGGCGATGAGCATGGGCTAGGCTATGTCTTTCCAACATAAGCGACAGTGTTTGACTTTTGCACCAGACCCGGTACCAAGACCGAAATCCCGCCTTCTCGCACTCACCTAATCATAGACATGAAACCGCCCGCCCTCTCCGGCAAAAACCGTATCGGGTTCCTCCTGGCCAGAGAAAGGTTATCGCCGACCAGGTCAACGAGATGCTACAGAAGGGATTGGTGCACTAATCAGCTAGCCCTTGGGCAGCGCGGATAATCCTGGTGAAGAAGAAGGACGGTTCCGGTTATTCTATGTTGACTACACACGCCTGAACTTAATTACAAAGGACGTGTACCACCTTCCTCGCATAGACGATGCCATTGCTGTCTGCACTCCGCCTCCCAGGTTTCGTCA
This sequence comes from Haemaphysalis longicornis, assembly GCF_048455015.1. Taxonomy (NCBI): domain Eukaryota; kingdom Metazoa; phylum Arthropoda; class Arachnida; order Ixodida; family Ixodidae; genus Haemaphysalis; species Haemaphysalis longicornis. Next base: position 126,065,356 of record NW_027526295.1, on the reverse strand, counting down.
GTAAACTTAAATCTGGTTAATGGCGAATTCCGGTGGATCCAGTCCACTGACAAGACGGCTTTTGTGATTCCTAACAGGCTATTAGAGTTTAACGTTACAGAGTTTGGCCCTTGTAACGCCCCAGCTACGTTTCAGAGGTTCATGGACACAATTGTGCGCGGATTAAAGTTGGAAATTTGTTTGTGCTACCTCGACAACCTAGTAACTTTTGGACGTACTTTTGAAGAGCACAACACCCACACTAACATGGTCCTGGAGATCCGGCAAAAAGCTGGCCTTGTGGTAAATTCGAAAAAAATGCCGCTTCGGCGAGCGCCGGACCTTTCTTTTTTGGCATCTAGTTTATAAAGACGGCATTAGACCCGATTCACAAAAGATTCATTCCGTGAATCAGTTTGAGCAGCCAAAGTCTGTGCGCGACCTACGCAGTTTCCTGGGGCTGTGCTCCTACTTTTTTCGGTATGTGCCAAACTGTGCACAGCTCGCTTCTCCTCTGAAGTCTCTGTTGCGGGAAAATGCACCTTTCCTCTGTACATCTCAATACGTGGCCTCCTTTCCTTAACTAAAAATTCTTCACCCGTCGGGGCCAATACTACCCGATTTCGACCCGGCTGCTCCCACAGATGTGTACACGAACGCCAGCGGAATCGGAACCGGAGCAGTCTTTGTACAGAGACACCACGGCACCGACCACGTAATTGCCTATGCCATCCGCAAGCTAGCCAATATGACCGAAATTAAATAGTAACTGATCAAGAATGTTTGGCTGTGATTTTTGCTGTGCATGAGATTCGCCCTTCTTTTTACAATTGTTACGGACCCCCAATTCTTACCTTGGCTCTTTGGGCTACGTCATTCATCTGGACGGCTCGCCCGCTGGGCCATCAGACTCTAAGAAAATGATTTTGTTGTTTCCTACAAAAGCGGCCGCCGAGAAACTGACGCTGACTGGCTTTCCCGGCTCCCAGATTTATATACCGCTTGCGACACTGACAATTTCGATGGCTATCTTGCAGCAGTCGTTCAGACATTCCCTGACATTGAAACCTTCCGGCGAGAATAGCAAGGAGACAGTGAGCTAGTATCAGTCTTTCCTGCTGCCCGTGACTCCACCCCTACCAACCGCTTTTCTCTTCAGAATGGTCTGCTCTACAGAGCTAGCTACAGTGCGACTGGCGCGCGGTTCCTACGAGTTGTACCCGAGCGGCTGCGCCCTTGCGTGCTTCGTTCTATGCATAATGCGTTGACGTCTGGGCACCTTGGCTTCGCTCGCACATTACACCGCACACAAGAACGCTTTTACTGGCCCAACATGCGGAGCATGACTGAAAATTACGTCGTCAGCTGTGTAGAGTGTCACTGCTACAATCGTCCTGCAACCACACCACCCGCCCTACTTCATTCTGTGAATCCACCAACTGCTCCATTTGAAAATGTGGGGATTGATTTCGTTGGCCCACTTCCACGAACGTCCGCTGGAAACCGCAGGGTTATCGTCTGCGTCGATCCCCTGACGCGTTACGCAGAAACTGTGTCTGTACCAACGGCTTGAGTAGCCTCGGTTTCTATTTTGCTGCTGAATTTTATGATTCTGAGGCATGTCGCTCTGCGCGTGCAGATTAGCGATCATGGCGGCCAACTTATGGCGGCTGTTGTATAAGAGCTACTTAAACTTTGCACTTTACAGTTTCGGCATGGTACACCATGTCATCGGCAGACGAAGGGACTTGTTGAACGCACACTTGCCGACATGATATCTGTGTACGTGGCAGCAGATCATAAAAACTGGGATGAAGTGTCAACTTTCATAACTTGCGCGCAGAACACGCCGTACCACGAAACAACCGGCTACAGTCCCTTCTACCTCGTCTCCGCACGAACTCCTCGCAATCCTATGGACACCATCTTGCACTCCTCGTTGCACGACAAGCAGTCAGTTGCGAAGACTTTATGCATGGCCGATGAGTCTCCCCAATTAGCTCGCCTGCGCACCCTTGCATCACAGTCCCGGTCTAAACAGAGATACGAAGTTGTGTAGCGTTACCAGGTCTGTAGCGTTACAATATTGTGACACATTGGAACACCATTTCCTACCATACAATTCCGCAGGCCACTCTCCGAATAAACATACCGCCCATGTTTCTGTCGAGTAAGGACCTAAAGGCTTTGAAAAATGAATAAGTATTTCGTTGCGATAAGTCATATGAATGGTAAAGATATTGTATTCTGGTTTGCTAACACAGAAACTTGCCGAATTGCCGTCGTCACTCTGCACATTAAGATGTTCAGAAGTTTTCCAACGTGAGCGGTAAAAATAGCTCTTCGTATTCTTTTTGTCAAAATATTTCAACGAGAAATGATAAAAGTAGGTTAACTGGAGTGAGATTAGGTGAGAGACATAATTTATAACAGCGCCGATGTACCTCAGACAGGTGCAGAAACTTATGGACGCGCCTATTCCTGTGCTTGTGTGCTCTTGAACTACCATAAGGATGACTTCAAAGCAGTTTATCAGGACTTTTGGCGATGTTAACAAGAGCAGTGTTTTTTCAGCAACATTCTCTTAATGCCCGCTGTCGGAAGAAGTAAGCTCAGAATATTCCCACTGGCACGAATATACATAACTAGTTTATCCGTATCTTCATTATGAATTTACTATGGAAATTGATAAGTTCCACAGGAGTAGGTGTTTGTGGGAAGTCTTGTGTTGTTTCAGCCGTTCTATTCATTCGAAATACATAAAAATACATGGACTTGACATGTACATTTTGTGCCTGAAAATGGCAAGATCATGGCGCACTTTATTCACAAAGCGTCTGAAAGATTTAATAAGAGTTACCGCACGACAAAATAGAGAACATGAAGCCAGTCGAGCGTGAACCTACATATTAAATTTTCTGGCTCGTTACAAGAAGCCTGACACACAAGGCAGCCGCCATTGCTACCCTGGGTATCCCTAAATACGTCCGGCTTGCCGCCGCTCCCTACAATTTTTTTAAAGGTTTAAACGTTGCGCTAGAAGCTAGGGCACATCCTAATCTATTACCCAACCAAAATGTCTCACCCGTGGTAATGCGATAAGTTGACATTAAGTGGTGCAGGTTTACAAAATAGCTGAGAAAAATATTTTGAGTGAACCAAAAGATCGAGTAAACAACTATAAGATAAGACTTCTTATTTGAAAAATTATTTCTTTGTTAGCTTCAAAAAAGTTTCTGAGTATTACGTGATTAAGCTTGTTTTTGTAATAATACAAAGTGGATGCTGGAGGTGAAGACACTGAAAAGTATTACCTATTTGATTTTTGTACATTTGTAATATTTACGACCTAAATAAGAAATTTTAAATGCACTCTTTTTTAGCCTGGCTTGGTAACTTTCAAAACTGACCGCTCCAAAAACGGGTATGACCTATACATGTTACTTCGCACCCAATATGCAGTAAACATTATCAATAACAATATCGGTAAATGACATCCTCAGTTTGTTGCTGATGATGCCAACAGCTTTAGTGGCTGAACGCCTTTCTTATTCCATTGCCGTATTGGGTAGACATAAAACTTTTAAAGGGCACGATCATTCCTCGTTGCTTCAGTAACGCCTTTTTTATAACCAGGCTTGTGAGCACCAGTAAACATCACGGCGCAACCATAATATTACCGCCTGATTGCATTTATGCTTTTCAGGTGAAAAAAAGTGTCACCTGTTAACAACTTCATCAACAAGCGCGGAAGCTGTTCCTGCAGACTGTGCGGAGAAATACCGAGAGTATTGTGGAAACTCAACCATTGGTAGCTACTCGTTTGACTGCACGTGCCTGGAAGATGACGAGATGTCTTGCGGTCCCAAGCCGACAACACCACCACCAACTCCTCCACCGGTTACAGTGCCTATTCCTGACTGGTGTCCAAACCTAGAAGCAACGAAGCCACCTTCAAATTATGACCCTCATTTTACAAACCCACCCCCACACCTACGCCACGCCTAATAGCAAGTATTTATATACTAGCTGATGCTCGCGCAGAGAGAAAACGCTTAAGCAGCCGTCAAATTTGCAATAGCGGCAGCTACTTTTAAGGGTATCTCGAATGACGAGGAGCGTAAAAAATCTACCGTAAATACTGTGAACTTGTCACCGGTGCAGCACACTGAAAACCGTTTCTCAGCTAAATCTAGTAAAAAGTTCTCAGCCTGTCTTCTTTTACGTTACGCTTTAGGTCGAGTAGAAGTTTATTGATAGTTTTCATAGAAACATTTTAGACAGTTAAAAAGCACTGTTGAATTTATAAATGATTTTCTGAAAAAAAAAATGTATAGTACTTTTCTCACTGGCTAACTTCCAGCCGATCAGCCAACTGGTTCACTGAGAGGCAATTATGAATTCGCAAAGTTATTCACAGGGATATTTATTTGTTTTTTATACAACAGAGGACAATTGTGACACTATTCATACACTATAAATGCATAGAGTATGGTCATACAGCTTACACGAGTCTTGCTTGAAGCGGTTTTTCAGCAATATCAGTTGTTCAATACAAACAAAATACATGAGGCACAATAATATGGCACCCTATTCTGAAGGTGATAGCCTGGCGATAATTATTAACAGTATGTTTTATAGTGCGTCCTTTTATCCCCTTATTTGTTCGCTTTCATGCTTTTGTCTTCCGGCGCTAATTACTTAAACCGGATTCTTTTCTGCTACACCCTGTTTGCGCCCCTTGCTTTGCTTTCCAGTACGTGTTTTCCGGAGAGAATTACGTCACCAAGCTTGTATTTTAGGCGAAAGCCAGAAGTGTCCCGTACTAAGAGAACTGTCTTTGGTGTTGTAGTTATAGAAGTTCGGTCAAAATATTGGCGGCCCCAGTAAAGAGTAAATAAATAAAAACACGGCTGCGATCCGGAGGCATACTCACCGTTCTCAGAGTGCCAGCTTAGTGCTCTAGCAACTGTGCTGTCACCACACGAACAATAAAATTTGTTGTATTTGCTGTTTTTTTGTTTCTTTATACGTTGCCTACACGCATTGGGGGATTGGCCAGCAATCGGGACCTGAGAGAGGTAATGCGCCCGAAATGTACGGTTTGGAAACTAAAAGCTGTAAAAATATTGCATGCCATGTGACATGTGAACGTGATAGGACGTGACCAGCACAGGTGCACACTAGCCGCATAGAACCTTTCGGGGAAGCTGCTGTGTCTGTCAGTCTGCTTGCTGACGTAATGCCCGCTGTAAGGCGATGAAACAAAAGCGAAGATACCATGACACAAAATAGCAGTAAAACAGGCGGTCGAGTAACTCGCGTCAAAAGACAACGCAGCGGAAGCAAATCAAGAGATGCAAATAAATGTTGCTATGAAAAGTCGTCCTTAAGTATCTCCACGCTTTCGTGAGGGAGCCCCTAAGGGTTTCGCCTTTAAAATGTTCGTGGCTGCAGAAGCTCAGATAAAAGGGGTTGATTCCCTGTGCTGATGATATGCGATGTCTCTTTTTTTATGAATTAACATTTCCTCAAGTGGTAGAAGCCCATTTTTAACACAGAACGCACCTTGCTGAATTTCGTTTTGTGTCCTTATATTCTGCTACGGCTGTTCGGACATTTTATAAGTTTAGTAGGGGTACCAGGCTGTTGTCTTTATGGCGGAAATGCTTTAAAACAATGTTTAGGTTTAATACGCCTTACATAAACTGTTGCAATTAATGAGGTGCGTACACCTGCAATTGCCGCAAGAATTAGGAAGTAGACGGCCAACTATACTCATAGCTCCCTCTGTTTGTCCAGTTGCAACCAAAAAAGTTAGGTTGCAACTGCATAAGGCCTTTACCGTGAGCAATATCTTAAAATACCGGCTACAATACAAAAAGAAAGACCTATAAAAACTTTTAACGTCACGCGTGCCTATGGCATGTTAATTGCCAACTTTGTTTCTACGCTTTGGTGAGAATACAGATACCAATTTCGGGAAAACCTAGATGCTTCGAGTTGGAGGGTGCGCTCAAAAAAGTGTGGTACAGCACAAACGAAATCATACCTGCCAATGCCATTCTAACCGCAAAAAAACAGCACCGAAAGCAAAAACGTTCTTGCAGCATATTAACATGCTAAAATTTATACGTGATGTGCAATAAGATTTGGTGCTTTTCCGCTCTGTCACTCTGTCACAAAGGATGGCCCGGGAAGCTGCACGTCCTCTACGGAATGAACGAAAAAAAAACATGTCTATTTGTAATTTACGACTGATTGTGCTTCCTAGCGAATTATTAGAATGAAATTAGGAAAGAAGTGAGCCTTATCCTAGCGGACAAAACTAGACCTGACTTCTCTCCCCCTCCCCCCCCCCCCCCCGCATCGTGTGCATTTTACTGTTTGTGTAACACACGAACCCAACGCACTCTACAACTGCAGTCACCGGCCCGGTCGCATTGGGCTGCTTGACGGCCATATCTAAACCCAATGCCCACACAATGTACATGCCATCAGTAATACCAGAGTCCTTCAATGCTTTTCTGGTCACGAAACTCCGGCCGAAGTTTCATTCAGGGACAAAAGCTGCCGCTAGGATCGCCCCTGTTGAACGTGAAGGCTTCGCCGGCGGACGACGACGCTTGCTGGTCGGCTGTTTCTCCGTCGGCACGCGCCTACTTTCATCTGCTCTTCATTTCCACCAGTAAAAGTGCGAGCGAAGTTTTTGAGTCACTTTTTGAGTCAGACAGTTGTTGTTTTTAAGTCAGTTGTCCCGTAGCTCAGCTGTGAAACTGAGGCAAGACCACGGGTGTTACTGAGGCGCATATGTTGCAGTGTTCGTTCGTTTCGGCAAGCACCGCTACGTTCTCGCTTCGAAAAGGCGGACATCTGCCGTTTTCAATTTTTGACTAGCCTTTGGAGCCGCCAGCCTGATTTGAGTAAACTAGCGCCAGAATTAAATCTGTATTCAGCCCTGGGCGCGACATGCTGTGCTGAGCAAATAGGTGTGCAAACGTACAGCACGTTGGGTTAGCGCTGTGTTTGCGCTATTTTATAGCGCGCTAATAATGTAGAACAATAATCGAGATTCGGAAAGTTGGCGTGGACAGCAGGGAAAAAAACGCTCACGAAATGAAAGCAGAATAATTGGCGCGCGGAGGGGCCAGGGTAGGAGTAAATGCTACAGTTTTGAGCTACTTTCTTGGCGGTCCTCATAGGCATAGGGTGTCAACAGATAAAAACTCGCCCGCTCAGTGCCTGCCACACCCATCCCACCCAAACGGCAAGTTAAAAAGCATTGATTGATTGATTATGATGCTTAACGTGCCGACGCTACACAGGCAATGGGGCGCGCGCCGTAGTGCAGTGCTCCGGATTAATTTTAACCACTCAGGTATCTTTAACTTGCGCCGAAATCTCGAACGCACAAGCGTTTTCTCTTTCCACCTCCATCAGAAAAGCGGCTGGGAACCCGCGTCCTTGGGCTTATGAGCACAACCCCTTAGCCCCTGGGCAAGCGCGGCGGGCAAGTAAAAAATATATATATGCAGGCAAAGATAGCCATGCTCCGCTTTCCAAATTCAAAATATCTGGTTGGATAACCAAAATCACAGTAACTGCAGTCCGATCTTTGTGCGGCGACGAAACGCGACGATGTTTAGTAGACGGATTTTCTCGTTGTGAGCGCGATCGTGGCTTGGGCTTCGTAAGATACGCCGGCAGGTTTTCAAATATCCGGGGCGACGCGGAGCTTGAGCTTCTCGCGCTGCAAAAGCACAGGTTGTCCACTTATTTTAAACTCATCGGCTCGAATGATGTCCGTGGGGTCGAAATGTTTCTCGAACACACGAACGGCCTTCGACTCGAAGCTGAAAGCGTCCGTCTCCTGTCGTGGAATGGCTCGCTTCCACCTGTCGCGTTGTTCGCGGTCGCTTGGGAGGCAGAACGACGAAGCCTTTTCCGTTGTATTCCGATAGCCAGAGCGGCAACCAGGTACACAGCACGTCAGAGGCATGGTAGTCCACATAGTTTGCCCATCGTGATGAGTTTAGAAAGCTATATCATACAACAAACACCACCAAGCTCGCGCTCCAACGCACGGCAAATACGGCCGCCGCCGTCCAAGCCGCCTTCACCAGACTCGTAGCGCCACCGCGCGGGAGCGTTAGTCCCCATATGAAGCTCTCCCATAGCCTTACGGAGAAGTTTCGTGACCAGAAAAGCATTGAAGGACTCTGTAATACTTTTTTTTCCTGCGCGAGCCCCCCCCCCCCCCTTTTCCCCTTCTTTTTACCACCAACCCGTGCACGAATAAACTGGCAACCGATCATCAGCGGGTGTTTAGAAGTGGAAGGTGCTGTCGAACATGCCGCTGTGAAAGCCCTTTAAGCTGATGTTTTTACTGCGTCGCAGTAAAAACATCAGTCATTTTACTCTCTGAAGGTTGATGGGCAGCGTGGCTTGATGCCGAGTTACACACGTCTTCCTTATTGAGACTTGATAAATGAAGAGAAATTCAAAATGATAAAGGACTTGTCCTGACAATGGCCGCGACCATAAAACATAGTGACAGGAAGAAACCAGACAGGCAATCGCTTCAAACGCCGACAATGAAACCACGCTGTGGATGGAGACATGGCCAACCTGGATCGCACAGCAGCAGATATTTCCGAAACCTTCATTGTATACCTGAAACGGTAATCTTAAAAAAATAACCCTAATCAGAACTTATCTTGTTCAAATGTGCATTGAAATGATGATGACTATGGGGTTGAATTCAAACGGAATGTGCTGAATGGCGTGCAACTTTGATAGTGACACACACCCGGACGTTAGTTCTTAACTTCTCGCACTGTATGGAACCACTCGCGCTACCAAAACCGATGGCTTCATTATCGTGGTCATAAAAATGCATTGAAAACTATTCATATATGTTGCGCTTAAAAACAGTTTCCGCCGGTAATCTTTAATATATTCTAAAATTTATTAAAGTATTTTTTGAAGTGAAGAGGTTTTCTGTAATCCACAATGAAAGAAAGCAAACATAGAAGCAACAAACGTGTCTACAAGAAGTCGCACTGATTACGTAGAAGCGTGGTGCCAAATAGACTGCAAAAAGAACCTTTGTAAAGAAAACGAAACACCCTAACATAAAATATGCTACACTCGTCTTACAAGGATGCAAGACATTACCTCGCTGCACGACACAAATGGTTGTCCATGAATGGCAAGTAGAACTTAAGTGCGGAAGCCTTACTTCAAGCCTTACTAAGCGTGCTGCGCAAGTCCACGGTAGAGAGAAGGTGAGAAATGGGGAGTAATGGGACATTTCACGTAAACCAGACAATTTGCTAGCGATCGATGAGCCGTATGCGCGTCCACGGTGATGCATGCGACACCAACCACTTATCGCGTCATGTTGGGATGTCGTCTCTGTACTGTATTCACGCTTCCGCAGTAAAGCGAGGGCCCTAGCGAACGCATGTTCGGGAAGATAAATTTGTGGTGAAGAGCACACGCGGCAGTTACGATTCATGGAGAGCGCATGGTGACGCGTCAGCAAGCCATGCAGAGCTCAGGTACAGTGAACTAGAGTATTGTAATAGTGGCAAAGGCGGAACACGCAAGTTGGTGCCAGAATTCCGGAAATCCGCTAGAAGCGTTGCTGTTAAATACTAGAGGGGAGTTAATGTATAGGACAGAGTGTCCGCCTTCCACTCGGTAGTCACTCGGTAGGCAAGTCCACTCGGAGTTTCGGTGTAGAGAATGTTTTTGCATTCGCAAGGAGCGCACGAACAATTTGCTTATATATATAGGTAGTCCTGCATGAGGTCCTGTTGGAGGAGGTCGTCTAGGCATTGTCTCTCAAGCGCAACTTTGAGAAAAGAAATTCCAAATGGTGCTCGCCAACCATTCACAGAAATATTCCCGGTCTCTTACAAGTAGGCGCCCTTGGTAGGTGAATAGAGGAATCGGCAATTGGGGAAGGCGTATAACCGCCATCTCTGCCTACGCCCAACTTAACCTCGTAGCCGAAAGCAAGACCTACGCGACGTTCCAGGCCGAAAATTTAATGCGTAAACTTTGCCGAGTACATCCGCAGCCAGGACCCTGTAACGCCCTGCATTTCCACAAAGATGCAGGTTTGGCGGAAGTAACATCTTTAATCGTTATAACAGGGTAAACAAAGATAATTGGTCGGAAAGCTTTTTGAAAAACCGAAAAATAAGTAAAATAAAGAAATAACATATTCACTAATGATCTTACAAAATAAAAAATTAGCATCTCATTCATGTCCCCCAAAACCGAAAAATACTTAAAAAGGCCCCCAAAACAGCGTCAGATATACGAATAAAAATAGCGTTAAGGGGCCTAATCTGCAGTACGCATTGCATCTTTGGAAAGGAAACTTAACTAGCGAAGTAAAGGCGCTTCATGGCTATAATGCTATAAATTTACATCATTGGCGGAAACAAAAAAAATCAAAAAGAAAGAATGAAGCCATGCCTTTTGCTACTCACACATATATTTTGCTGTAAATACCTCACACTACACAAGTGGCATAAGAATGTTACGCATTGGTAGACAACTCTCTGATTTCTGTACATTTTTTGCTGTCATTAATCATTAAGAGCGTTCAACCAGTGACAATGTGTTCAGCCCCTAACATTTGTATTTATTCATGTTCATATGTTTCTAAAACAGAAAAGAAAATCATGTGCCTAGGCAAAGATTATTACCCAGGGAAAACGACTGACAGGCGGTGACTGTATTCACTACGCTATTCACTACTCCAGTATTCTTTTTTTCTTTATTGCCAATCTCCGACAGCAACACAAGGGACCAGGTACAATGACAAAGAAAAATCATGGTACTGCCACCATCTACCAGGGACGCTGTTGTCATTAAAAATTCCTTAAGCCCAATTAGGGGTTCCACATTTGACAACCACTCTGGGGAAGAGTTCTTCGCTCTCTGAACTTAAACAAACTTTGAGACACTTCCTCGAAAATACTGTCTCGTTGGTCGCGCGTCTACGTCACAATGAAGCCAAGCCACGGGCGAACGCCAAATGCTGTGCAGGCCCAACAACATGATACTGTCAGATGGCCCACCGTCCTCTATCAATGCACAAAAACCTATGCCCTGTAGGCTAAGTGGAAAATCTTTCCGATGTGATCATTAGAGGACATCTCGAAGGAAGAGTGGGGGCCAACAATGAAGAAAGACATGTTCCATAGCTTCGGGGTGCTTACAATTAGGACAACCGGTTCTCCAATGCACTGACAGCCCCTTTCTTTCATGCAAGTTGCCACTGAAAATGTACCAGTGTGTAATTTCGAAACGAAGACAGTGCTGCACGTGACAGTTCTATTCGCTTCACTCGTTTTAACAAAAACTATATACAGTGGCACTGGGAAAACTACGTCACATACATCCTTATAAAATTTTTTCCTGGTTACATTGGCCAAATAATGCATGGAAAAACGGATTGCCAAAAATGGAAATGAAAAAACAATTTCTTTAAAATGTCTATAAACAGCACCAGGCATGAAACTTGAAGAAACCACCAATTCTCGCCAAGCACGCAGTAACCGAACTTAAAAATGGTCCTGGACATCGCGCGAAAACAAACAAAGGTTTACGAGTTGCCGTACCAATGGGTGCCAGTCCTAAACCGCCATCATGAATTCGCAGAAACAAATTTGTCCTACTGCTCCTCTCCCAAGTGGAGCCCCAATCAAAAACAGCAAATACGCGATGTAGCTTCTGGACGTTCAAACGTTAACAATGCAACACTTGAATCACAAACCAAAGCTCTGCCACAAAGAAAACATTGCAAGTTGTGGCTCTCGCGAACGCTGATAGCTCCGTTGCTTTAACTTTTTCCGCTTTTTCTTTCAGTGTTTTCCCCTGCCCCCGCCGGTAAGGCTCACTGTCGCGATAGTATTTCAGTGGGGTTCCCAAGAATTTTATTTTGGTGTTTACCCAAGTTACATTTGCAAAGGTCACTGGCGTTGACAGCCGTTCGCCGTGCCAGAACCCGCGGCATTTTCCCCAATTCACCAGACTACCCGGGACCTCAACAAAATGCTTCACTGTTTCAACGGCGAACATCATGCATTCTTTGTTCAAACAAACAGAGGCAATGTCGTCAAGCATAGGCGAGGAGTTTGACCTCTGGATCCTGTAGTTTAAATCCGATTATTTTTTTATTATGAATGATGATCAGGCATAGAGCTGCAATGAACACACAAAACAAAAAAGGGCTGAGGGGGCAGCCCTAACGCACTGATAGCTGCACCTCGATGACCACTCCAATTTCTTATTCACTATCAAACGTGTAGTGTAGTTCCGGTACACCAGCACCACTGCCCGTCCAGGGATAGAACGAAGGTTGATGTGCTGTAAAACATAAAACAGGACCCTGTGAGAGACGCATTCAAAGGCTTTCTCCAGATCGAGCTGGAGAATCGCCACTCCCGAGCACATGGCACCGCAACATTCCAGTACGCAACATTCCTTCGTCTCATCTGCGCTTGGTTCGTGCTCGACTTAAGTAGGCTGTTGGTTCTTTGAGCTGTCCGCTAGAATCGCAGTAACAAACACTGCTGCCTTCTCCGGGTTCTTTGGCTCCGTGCCTTGGGGAGGCCTTGAAGCACTTGGGGTAGCCTCCATCTTTTCCAGGTTTCCCGTGTCTTGGGCTGCTGCTTCAGCCTCGGCCACGTCCATCAAGTGCTCTGAAATCGCAAATGGCGTCGTCATTGCCATTTTGCGCATATGTTTGTGGACAGTTTTAAATTAGCAAAACACGTCGTTGCTCTCAGTGGGTTTTTTAGGTAGTGCAACGTGAGAAGATATCAATGTTTATTTTACGAAAAGCGTCTAGGGTTAATCGAGTGGCGCGTAATGGTAAGAAGCGGCGAAGCGCGATGGACAAAAGCTTCTTAGTGAGGTTATGGTAATACGCTGTGTTGCAAAGGATCTGCCTGAGGTAATAACGGTTAATGAAATATTTGAAGCGCACCAACAATAAACCAACACTACTAAAAATTTCATACGTTGATCGTTAAGCGTAATGAATATGTGTATGTTTAAGAAACACTGCAATACTTTATTAAACTTGTTTTTTTTAATGTTAAATGCTTGCAGAACATAGTCACCCAAGGGTCGCAAAGTAGCTCAGCCAAAAATTATGGTTCTTGTTCCCATCAGATAATTTAAAATCTCGCTTAAAAGATTTTGCTCTATTTCCCGGTCTTCACGTTCTTCAACGACTCGAAATACGTCATTAAGACCATGTAGCGGCGGTTGGCCGGTTTTCCTTCTGAGGCAGCAATGCACGTTTTCGATAGCAACTTTAAAAATAAAGCCACAAAAACAAAAGCGAAATGGAAGGCGTGTGAGGTGCGATGAGAAAATCACGCAGTGCCGCACCATTCTGGCGATAGCTATAGCTTTTGCAGTGGTTCCAGACGCGAAGGAGAGAGTGAAAGAGCTTATCGAAAATGTTACAGGGTCCCCTTAACAGACGAGAAAAACGCATTAGTTGTTGATGACGGCCACTACAAATTAAAGATGTTCGCCAAAGGTAAGCGGCTTGAAGTTAGCTTTTACACTAGCGACACAATTGTCTTCTGCACCAAAGTTATGATAATGCTGCAACTGCTGTAAGACTCGCGCGCATTTCCCTATCCCGATCGTCTATCAAGCTTAGCTTGAAGGGTTCAGGCTAAGCAAAACCGCATTTGGTTTCTCCTACGCAGGAAAATACGGTCTGTTTTCCTATTCTGACAATCACGCCCACGACCATTTTGTCACACGGTAGCTACAGCACTTAATTTGAGCAACGGTCGATAAGAATATACTATTGTTGCGCTAACTTGTCGAAAACAAATGATTCGTCCGTTAACCCAGCCACCTGTCTCAACTAGGCGATTGTTGTTCTCCAAAGAGAGAGAAATCACATTTATTTGGAGCTCTAATTTTAGTGTGGACGAGTAGCGGTGGCCCAGAGGGTCGCCGCAACGTCGAGGGCCCGGCCGGTGACCTGTTCTTGGCGCTTGCGGTCCGATCATAGCAGAGCCTGTTCACAGAGGGTGGGAATGGTAGAGGGAGGAAGGAGTCGTGCAGTCATTCGCAGAGGGAGTGAGGCAGCGTTTCCCGCGGGTCCCGCAAGTGACAGTTGGGAGAGGAAAAGAGGTGAGGGACGTATGCATTGTGGAGAAAGGGACGAGCCGCGAAGACCCCTCCCGATGATGCCTTTAATCGAACACACTTCTGATGATGATAGCGGGGCACGAGAGAAGGATATCCACCTTTTTCACAACATCCTCCCCCGCGCGACAATGAGTGTGGTTCGTGTCCAAGCAATTGTTCAGTCCATGGAGAGCTAATTTTATGTTCGAGTGGGCCAAAAGAGTTCAACACATGTCGGCTTCCACCTCCATCGATGGAAACAATGCCTTGGCTTTCGTGGACCTGTGAATCAAGGTACTGCAGCCCCTTGATGCAGTCTTTTGCTTGTCCGGGTTGCAAGTATTTCTTTCTGTTTCCACAAGTCATTTTTCCTTGTAGCAGCCGGGTGCATGTGAGTCGTACTCTCATTGCGGGTCTTTTCAGAGCGCATGGTTCGGTTTCTAGTGTTCGCTGCTGTTGCAGTTCTGCGCTATGAGCAGTGCTTCACTGTGCGTCTTCTTACATGAAGGTGAATATGCTTCCTTCGTATTCTCAATGTCAGCTGGCAACGGTGACTGTTTTCCAACTTTGGAAAATTATGAGCACAACTATTTTTCAGGACCTCTGTCATTGACCAATTGTTTTTTGCAATCTCTTTCTTTCGCATGTGCTGCTTTCCCAGCGCCTTATGTTTGATCATTGGAGAACAAAGTACTTCGGGCCATGACAACTATATCATTTTATCTTCGCCAGAGCAATCGGCGTCTCCACCATTGGTCTCTGGAAGCACTGTCTCCCCTTCACAAGAAGGCTTCTCTTGGGACATCTCTGGTATAAGGACATCCATGTGAAAGTTCTTCATGGTTTCTTTTGTTTGCGATAGTTAAGTCCTGGTAGGAAGCATTGCCTTTCGTCCCAGGAATGTATTTGTAGTGGTCCCTTCTTTGTATTCAGTCTCTTCGGGAGAAAATACAACATACTTGGCTTGTATTCGCGTTATCTCTGGAAAACTCCCTTTCATTTCCTGTCGGCCTTGATTGTTTTGCGGTACATGAGCGTGATTCGAATTTGATGATTCGTCACTTTCCAAATATCTGGTCCGATTCTCCCGGTGTTTCCTATGTTCTGCTTGAATTCGGTCTTTAATAGACGTCATTAGGTTTTCTCGAGCTTTCTTTGTTTCAATAATTTTAAGTTCAAGCTTGGATTTCGCCACACAAACTAGATAGTCAAAGTTGAATGCATTTTCAAACTCGGCCTCCAGATTATCACTGTCTGCAGAATATTCCACTTCTTGGTTGATCTCGCGTAGTTCATCATGAAGTACGGTTAACTTGGTAGCAAGCCCATTCAACTCACTCATTGAGGGTCGTGTCATTGGGAGAAGGTCTTCAACGTAGCCGATGAATGCCGTGATGTCTTGACGGACGATGCGCCGCCTTTCGAGAAGGGCCTCCATGGTACGGTCCAGCGTCAAGTCGCTTTTAATAGCTGCTGACCGGGCTCAGAAGGCAGAAGACGGCGTCGTCTCCGCATCGGTCGTGGCACTGCTCACGGACATCTCGTGCTGTGTCGGGCAGATATCTCTTGCAGCTGGGTTCGTTCAGTCTTCTTCTTCTTGGGCTGCCCCGCTCTTTTCCCAATCGGCTTCTTCCCTGTGCGGCTTCATTTCCGATCTCCAGAGGTGAGGATGCGGTCGAACAGAAGCGGAGTACGCTCGCTGTAGCTCACCTCTGGAGGTCCCTTCTCCCGGCCTTCACGGCACCAAAATATGTGGAGAAATGGAAGAGCCGCGAAGACCCCTCCCGATGATGCCTTTAATCGAACACACTTCTGATGATGATAGTGGGGCACGAGAGAAGGATATCCACCTTTTTCACAACATGCATTATTACAGTGCCGTGAAGAAAGGCATGCGTCTGAAGAAGGCGCCCTACTTGGGCCGCTTCGGCTGTGAGGGAGGGGTGGAGAGGAGAAAGTTGTCTGCGAAGAAGGCAGTGATGTTGCGTGATGTCCCAGTATGTGAGGAGCCCTGACTGAGAAATTTCGGGAACATTGTGTTTAGGTGTAAAATAAGCGCCTGATTTTCACCTATGCGGTGTGGGCCGGAGTCCACGGCAGGGTGTGCCGGTTCAAAGGGAGTCAAGTGTAAAATGTTTGCAGGGCTAGTCATCCTAAATTATCTCAAGAGCACCATGAAATGATGCTCTTGAGATAATTTAGGGTGGCGTGTTGCGAGTCTGAAAATTTAGTGAGAGGGTTGGGTGTTTTGGTAGGTGGGAGGGCGATTGCCGCCGCCTCCAAAGTCGAGGTCACCACCGTGGCTGAAGCTTGCGGCTCAGTGCAAGATCCTCCTGTGAACGGAATTACAAGAATGAGCTTGCTCGGATACTCAGCCGCGTATACATATAGGACGTCCTGGGAAGCGGGTAGCGTCTTCTATCATTGCGGATGAGAAAAAAGTATGTTTCTGAGGGTCTAATTAGAAATGAACGGAGCAGTGGTTCCTAGCCTAAGCAAAGCACGGAGTGCAAAGCGGACATCACAGTCACGATCACTTGCAGGAATAGAAATTCGTACACAAGTTGCAATGAAGCGTCACGTTGTGAACAGTGCTGCGCGCTTTACATTTCAATACACATTTTCTGCAACAACTGCTGTCTGGCTGTGTTACCTAGTTCTAACTTATTTGGTACCTTGGCGACTGTGGCGGGAGTCGGTGGTTCGATCTCTGCTAGTGGTGATTTTTTTTCATTCTGCGACTGCTTTCTAGCAGTTTGCCCTTGAGGAGTATAAGAAAGAACCATCCGGGTGGCGGACTCACCGTTTATCCGCTCATATTTAGTCCCTAAAGGGTGTAATGATTCTGGCAGAGCACGTTAGCCCTCAAAAGACGAACCTTCAGTCTTTTTGCGTAAGAGGGGAGTGGAACTCGCGGCGTGGTGAAAGCGAAGGTCTCCCGTGCCTCCCGTGTCCACGCACTCAGCACCCTCTGACGTCCAGGGGGCCAGTGGAGCTGCAGTTGATTGGATCACACCCATCTACGTTAATTTTTGTCGCCCCAGCAGTGGCATTCAGAGGCAGTGGCGCAACGTTCTGAAGTGCTCAGGACTCACGCGAAGAGAGCGGCTGCCACAGCTTTCGCAGCTGCCGCAGAAGCAGGCAGTGCGCGCTCCCCGAGAGGAAGAACAGCGACACGTGAGCAAGGCTCACTGTGTTGCTTTGCTACCCAGACGGCGCATAAATCCCCGGAGGGCAGCGCCTGCCCAATTCGCCCAATGAAACAATGTTTTCTGTTATCGTTATCTGAAATATTTATTTTTTTTAATTTTGAAAATTGCATATGCGCACCTGTATGCACAATGGGCGCCACTGGACATTGATCACCTGGAGAGCGCGCTGTTGTATTTCTTAGCTGGATGGTCGATATCACCGCGCGCTGCGCAGGTCAGTGCGCCAACAAAATTAGGTGCCATAAATGAAAACACTAAATGTTTTAACTATTCTCTTGGCGGAAAAGTGTGTAAAAATGGCGTTTAACTAAAAAACATGTCTAGAATAAAAAACGCTGTGCTTGAGAACACCATAAAAGAAAAGTGTAAGGCAGCTCAACACCCTAGAGAATGGTGTGGGCAGCGCAGATACGCGTGATCATGTGGATCGGCTGAGCGCGGAGTGCGACATGCAGACTCGTTCAGTGCGCACAAGTCATACGTGACCGCAAATAAATTGAGCAAAACTAACGGGATGCACGGGGAGGGCGAGTATATACTTATTTTCTATCGGTAACTTTATCTACACAAAGATATACAAGGTACGTTTGAGGCTACATAGTACTCAGTAGTAGGACATCTGGTGTGATGGGTTGCAATTGTGGTAATAGGATGATAATGTAAGTGCGTCGATGAAAATGAACATAATTAGAGGAAGCCTTGATATTGTTCCCTGGCACACAAAGTGAGTCAATTGGTAATATAAAAACCACGAGACTAAAAATGGCTGAGCGAGAACACTAACAGCAGCAGCAGCCATAACAACAACAACAAATGTATACATGACATGAAAAAAAATGTCCATGAACCTTATAGGCCGCTGCCAGTCTCATACAGCTGACAAGAGGAAATGATCAGACACAGCAGGGATGCGCTGCCTAGTTAAGCTATCAACATTTTGCATGGGCCTAGAGGTTTATACGTCTGCGCCTGTTTTCGTTCGTCTTGAATTTTCAAAGTGCGTAGCTGCCTCAAGCGAGCGTTCTTCGCAGTTTCGTGTCAGAGCCTGGTGTTCCGAGTGCGCTAATCGTTCATTCCACTTTCCGCATAAAATGCCGCCATGGGGGCTTTGGACGGAGGGCGCGCTCAGTTACATCTACGCTAGCTTTCCAGGGGAGTGGAGGCCTATGGCGAGCACACAGTCACGAATAACGGGAGGTTCCGCCTGCCCGCATAGAAACTTGATGCCCGCTTAGGTGACGCGACACGAGGTTTGGAAGCACGATTGGATTTTATCCCCTACCAATTAACATTGCCCAGTCAGTCGAGGAAAACGTGTTCGGCAGTCTTCCGCTTTCCACACTGGAGGCCGTCTGTACCCCAGTAAAGTAATAAGCCCCGCTCCCGCTCAAGGGCTAAGACTGACACCACTGACGCGTGGAAGCGGAAAAAAAATCGTTCGTGCCGACTTGAACAGGCGACGGCTGAACTCGCTTGAGCACATCGTCTCCACCCTTGGGGAAAAAGGCTGATGGTAAAGAGGCGGTGATAGTGTTTGTTCTGCCAAATAGCAATAGCGCTTTCGCGTCCTACTGGCAAACAGGTCCTCCCAGCAAAGCAGCATCTGAAGCGAAACCACCGCGCTCGCGATCTCCTAGTAAAATATGGTGATGCGGGACGCGTACTCAACAGAAACCCACGTGCCAAGCCATGACGGCTTGTGGAAGGAGTTTATACATTGGATGGCGGTTCGAAGGAACGGATAATCCTATTGGTGCAAATATCTAAAAGCTCTGGACTACGAGTTTTTCTGCGTTTATCAAGGCAATGCATCCTTCCTCGATGCTCCAGATAAGATTTGTGCGTCACATGAACTCGCATTGGGACGGCCAAACAAATACTGTTCCCGTCCGGTTTAGCCACAGTACCCAGCCGGCATCAAAGGTGGCAATGCGCGATTCGTATAGTATCGCGGCGTAAGCCACCATTTTGGACGACGGAACCTTTTTTAAATAGATACTTTCCGGTTCCCCCGAGAGTGAAGCTGCCATTCTGCCGCGTTACTTTTGGTCTAAAATATGGCGCCAACGCCTGGCCCACGCCGATCTTTTTTTCTAGATATGGTTCAACTCCCTCCAACAACCGCATCATGAAGAACTTGCGCGGTTTTCTTTGATACCTCCCCAACCAGGCTCCCTCTGATTTGTCTAGGTTCCTCTGGATCCCCGGGAAACGGCAGAACGCGTGTACCAGCGTGAGTACATCCCTAGCTTGCGTAGCTGTTCTGCAGACAACGGTGAGGTTGTCGGCGTATGCGACCACTCGGAGCTCCTGTCCGCCCATAACGAGACCTTTGATTTTC
Source organism: Haemaphysalis longicornis (assembly GCF_048455015.1). Lineage (NCBI taxonomy): Eukaryota > Metazoa > Arthropoda > Arachnida > Ixodida > Ixodidae > Haemaphysalis > Haemaphysalis longicornis. The sequence goes on along the minus strand of NW_027526295.1, from coordinate 126,045,640 downwards.
GCCAGGAGTGGCGACCATGCACCAAAGTCGCTCCAAATAAAGGGAAAAAAGCAGTAGAAATGGGGCAGCTTTCGCGAGCCAAGTTTTGTGTCATGATGTGGGTTCTTACTAGCCCATTTACGATTACGCTCGTCGTTATATGAGGGCAGAATATCTGAATCCACTCGAGCATGGTGTCTCTACGCAGCGCCTTAGTAGTGTTAACAGAAAAGACCGTTGTGTGCTCTTTAATGCCTTCATACAATAGAGCTGAATCACCGCCGGCTCGGCGCATCCTAAGGATCCCGCCCCCCAAGTGGTCCTATGCCAGTGCAAGTTGAACTCTATTGGTCGGCATTGGAAAGCACAAGTGTGGTGTGGGCGCAGTGCGGTACTAAGTAATATTTCGAGACCTTGATCCGGTATCCGAGCAAGGATTTTTGGTCCAACGGCATAGGGGAAATCAAGCGGAAACAGGATTTGTTTGGGTGTGAACGATATTGTGGTGTTTTTGGCAGTAGAACAAGATGGCTATTTTGTAGGGAAGGGTGGGTGTAGTGGCTTTTTTTAGATGCGAAGCATCTGATGCTGGGGGCTGTGTCCCTCGCTCCCTCGTTGTCGTTGTCGTTGTCGTTGTCCGCCGTCCACACTCTACAGCGCATGCGCGTCTCTTCTGCCCCGTCTGTGTTTGGGCTGACGTCACCGCAGTCCACAATAACAACAAATAGTTAGGCGGCGCACGGTTTTGATTCCACAACTCTCTGGCCGCAACGGGAGGTACGTGGCGCTCTTCCCACTGCGCTACAAACCAAGACGGGAGCATCTGCTACGAACCCGCCTTATGTCCTTCACTTATTCAAATTACGTCAAGAAGCTACTGATACAACAAAGGCACGTGGATCTGAACGTCAACGGAAACGACGAACTGAAAGCTAATGGGAACTTCAGTCGACCCCATGGCTGCTTCGCATACTACTCAGGGTTCCCCTACGGGAAGATGGTGTAATTTTTTTTCCGTGTGTCATCGACGACTGTTGCCAGGACCATGTTTAGAGGAACCATGAAGGTTTGGTTTATTCGAAATATTGCCTCGTTAGAATCATACTCGCGCCACTCTTTACGTAATATTCGCAAAAGGGAATGGCCGTGCTACTCAGTTGCTCGTTTCATCCACTTGAGCCTGTGACGTAATATGCACATCTATGCGATTGGCTGAGGCCGGCAAAAGAAAACTCAGGTTAGGCAGGTCTTATTAGCTTGCAGAACAAGATATTTTCGCTGAATTGTAAAGCATACTCATTTTATAGCCATAAAAGTGGTTGGATAAGCAATGCAAGGTACGAAAGTAACCGCAAACATTGAAGTAGCAGCGCGTCATGTGGTTGGTACTCGTCGCACTCTGCTTGTTATCGTTGCACAGCATTTCGGCGCCTTGGGGTTGTCTCACGCTATACTGCCGATTGCCGTAAGCGACATTGTCTTACGTGACCCTGTTTGTCGAGCATACCCCAAGTTTGTGAAATGATTTCTCCCTACCCTAACAAAACAAATTCAAATTCAAATACGGTCAGAAAGAAAGCAAAGGTGGAAAGGCTTCATACGCGGCATGTTGGCGCCAACAAGGAGGATTTTAATAAATGGGCTCATGAACTGAAACCATGCCCGTTCCACAGATGTATAACGGGTAAATTAAATACATTGAAAATGGATGTTTGGATTTAAAATTTAAAAAAATGTAAAAAGGTAATTAAACAAGATAATTACGCAGAAAATGACCTACTACAGATCGCAGATAAATACAAAAGATCTAAAAGTTATTACCGCGCTATTTGTCGCTGAATTTGTTTCTGCGTGCGTGTGAAATTGTGACAAAGTATTTGAGGATTTAGTATTGTTGAATATTAGCGTTAATTATTATTGTCATTTCTGCTAAAATTTTTATTGTTTTTGTATGTTTTATTAGCTCTGGTTTCCTTCTTACGAGATAACTTGTATGGATATTAAGAAGTTGTTCTCTATGTTTGCTTGTTATTGGGCCAAGCTTTGTTTTTTTTATTTTGTTTGTTATTGGGCCTACAAGGAGGACTGAAGGAAAACAAGCCATTCTGGAGTCTATCGCAGAATAAACAGCGCAATAACGTTCGTATGAAAACCTGTCCTGATTACGTCACCGCAGAGGTCACTAAACCCTCATTTTGTAAGGAGAATCAATATCTTAACTTGCCTAATTTCTCAGCGTGCAGCGGTGGCGTAGAGGTAGACCATCCGCCTCGTGTGCAGACGGGCCGTGGCTGGAATCCCGGTGACGGAAAATCCCACCGGGCAAAAAATCCACGTGTTGATGGAATTGCACAATGAGGCTTGGAATGCGGCGAGACTCTGGGGACCATTGCCGGTAACGCACTCCTTCACCAGAGCAGGATTGACCGCCCTGGCGTGGCAATGAACCCAAATTCCCGTGAATACGCCACTTAACCCACGACTCTAAATCCCCAGTGGCTGCGAAGCAACTAACCACGGCGGTGGCCACACCTGTGACGCAGCACAGTGTGCTAAGGATCCCTGTAGCCACACAGGAAGCCATGGTAATCTGAACCTGTAACGTGTAAGACGGGAAGCTAATCTAGCGAAGCGAGTATAGAGGTGTGGTCTGAGGAATTAGAAGGCAGAAAATTGCAAGCAATAGGAATTCGTTAGGTGAGGAGGCCAGGTGCAGCCCTTCCGGTGCTAAAATATGGACACGTCCTATATCACCCGTGGTCTAGTGGACAGAAGAGAACTGGGAGTGGAATTTCTAGTCAATAAAAGCATAGCTGGCAACATTAACGAAAGTGCAGCCGGTCTTGTAATTAGGCCCAATAAGAGCCACAAGCTGAAGGTGATACGGTGCTACGCGCCTACATGCAGCCACAACGACCAGCTAGCTAAACGTCTCTATGAAGATGTGGAATCGGCTATGGCTAAAGTTAAAACACAGTATACCGTAGTTATGGGGCACGTTAAGAATGAGGCTGGAGACAAGGCAGCTTGGAACTATGGTCTGGGCTGCAGAAAGAGCAGGAAGGACTACTAGTCGAGCTCGCAGAACAGAATAATCGACGGCTCATGAACACCTTCTTCTACAAACAGGAGAGCTGGGGCCGAATTATCTAAAACGACGGGGCATCGCTTTGACACGACGAGGCAGCGCCATGCAAATGCATGTGTTCTGTGGTTTAGGCCGTCGCTTTGGGGAAGCTCTGCGCTCAGTGTAAGCCGCAGAAAAGCCCTGTGACAAGGGCGGGAAGCGACAAGTAAAACGATGGAGTCCAGTGGGTGTCGCTTCGCGCCCTTGCCACAGTGCTTTTGTGCGGCTCACACTGAGTGCACAGCATCCCCAAAGTGACGGCCCCAACCCTGGAACACATGCATTTGCATGGCGCTATCCCGTCGTTTTAGAGAATTCGGCCCCTGGAAGTGTACGTGGAGCAGCTCGACTGGGGAGGATAAAAATGAAAGAGGCTTGATATTATGCGATAACCCAGGCGTCGTGCAGGATGTGAAAGTGCTCGGATGGGTACGGCTGAGTGACCACCTTATGGTAAGATCCTGAATTAGGCTAGACTTCACTAGGGTCTGTAACAAGCTAGTACGTAAGAAGCTGATCAATGAGCTAAGAGTAAGACGCAAAGTGGGAGAATTCAGGATGGGGCTGCAGAACCGATATTCAGCTCTTAAAGGGGAAGCACAGTTTACGACCCACGAAGCCAGCGACAATCTCACACGCATTATGATGGAGTGTGAGTAGAAGTCGGGGGAACGATGGCTAGACAGGATACTGGTAAACTTCCCCAGAAGAAAGTTCGCATTAGCAAATGCCTCATTAGGAAATGCCAAACCATGACAATCTCCACCCCACCTGAAAGAAGAGAGCCAGAGGAGCTTTCGAAGTTAATCAAAAAGCTTAAGACAGCTGACATACGGAAGTGTAATATGGAGAGTTCCGAATATGCTGTAAAGAACGGAGGCAGCCTGAAAGCAGTGAACAGGCGTCTAGGCGTGGGGAAAAATCAGACGTATTCACCTAAAGATAAGCGAGGCAATGTCAACACAAAGTCATAAAATAGTCATAGTAGCTGAGAACTTGTATGAAGATCTGTACAGTAGCCAGGACATCTAGGATAATGCGGAACGAGAAAGTAGTTCAGAGGAGATAGACATCCCAGCAGTAACGACTGAAGAAATAAGGAAGGCTTTGAAAGAAATGAAATGGGGCAAAGTACCTGGCGAAGATCAGAACATTAGATCTCTTGAATGATTGTCACGCGTCCTGACCGGCAAAGAAGAAGGACATGGGAAGCCCGGACATGTTTGGGAAAGGATATTTATCACACGCCAAACTTCCGTCGGAAGAAAACCAGAGAAAAGAAACCCACACGTATTGACAAACTATCACACTCTCGCCAACGCAATATATACAATGTCCTTAGATGACTCTCCTTTACGTCGTCATTTAGTCCTAGGAAGATGTTCTACAAAATGCAATGCTTACTTAAGTCATGGGTTACGACGGGATGGAAGTCGCAGCATGGGCGTGCTGATGTACGCGTTCTGTCACCACGATGCTGGGTACTGGTGTAGTGCGACTCGGTTCGCTAGCGTCACCGTTATGGGGGCCGTCGTAGCAGAGGACGACGATACGATGTCGCTGACCGCAGACGCGCGCCCGTCGCCGCTGGAGCCGCCAAGACGTGGGTTGGCAGAACGTCGGGAGACCGGAGCCGAAGCGTCGTCGGCCCGCTCCCGCCCAGGCTTGTGTGGCGACGTCGGTGTGTTGGGTCGTGTCACCCCAGGCTTCGCTCTTCGTGAGCCGGGTCTCTTCTTCCGCCCCTGCCTCGATCTCTCTTCTTCCTTCTCCTCTTCCTTCGTCGTCGTTGCGGGGATTTCCCTTGACTCATGACACTACCCCCCTCTTCAAGAGTTTTTTTCCAAAAAACTTCTCCCCAACCTCTCTCAGGGAGACAAAGATACTTTAAGCCCAGAGCCCCTGTTATCTCTTCGCGCACTCATTGTTCTCAGTCACATTGTTCAAGCTCAGAACGTTCACTATCACGCAGTTCACCGCAGTCATCACCCATTGTTCAGCATCACTTTCTTGATCACCGTACACTTCACTGTTTACCGCGCACCGTACACTTCCTATTCGCACATTGTTCCCTAATAGCACAAGCAGCCCCTCACCATCTCTAACCCCACCTTAGTCATCTCCGCTCCACACAGTTCACTCCAATTTACAGTTCACAGTTCACCCAGTTCCCACAGTTCACAGTTCAACACTTCTCTAAAATTGACCACTACGCACCTCTGAATACCTCTATTCGACGGGGTGTTTTGAATACACCCACAATTCTGTTTTAACCCTTATGCAGAAGCAAATTCGCTTTCTGTATTAGTCCCATTTCCTGCCATGACCAGTACGTGCTTGCCGTCAGGTTTTTAAACCGAGTACTTCATTTTTACCTTCTTCCAGCGAGCCCACTTGACATCTCTCTCTAAGCGGTCGCTTCGGTTTCCACGAGGAATTCTCATTCTGTCTTTTACGCCGCTGGCACACGAGCTTTCTCTCAACGGTATCTGAAGATGCAGAAATACTCCTATCATCCACTCTTCGGGATCACGCGAAATATTTGGGCCAGTTCTTTCCGCTTGTGGCGCAACACCTTTCCCTTGACATGGCTGACCTTGCTCCCGATGCTCATTTTTGACCCTGCTTTTGCTCCTCCGCATTGTGGTCAGTCGTTTAGATGTCCGCCTGGTTGCGTACGATAGCTTGTGCAGTTTTCCAGTTTGCCAGTCTTTCTCCACAGGACTACGCTGACGCTCTAGAATTTGTCTATGTGTCCAGCTCTGTTCTTGTCGTTGCTCCGAGCTCTCTCTCGAGGATGCATCTTTTTGCTTTCTGGTGGGCGTCCGAGACTGCTTATCTGGGCCTCGCCAAACATATTCGCCAGCGACAACTAGATCGTGCATGACTTCCCTGTGCAAGTCCTTTCTTCGCGTCTCTGTACAGACAGTTGACCTTTCATCATTACCGCGCGGTCCTAGTTGGTTTGCACACTCGGCGAATGGCTCAGCTTTTGTGATTGCTGTAACAAGGCTAATACTTTCCTCGCACTTTTCAGAAGCAACCCTGGCCCTCGTACTGGCAGCTTCCTCCATATCAGGGGGAAATCCACATTTCCACGTGGTCTTACTACCAGAAGAGCTCATTTCAGAAAGGACCTTGTCAGTCATCGCTCGCTCTTCGAGAACCTCTCTGTCTTTATAGGTACCGCCAAAAGACCCTGTGGGCAGCAAACTGTATTGGGCTGGCACCCTCTCGATGCGCCCATTTTCCTGTGGCTTGCCTTCCACCGTGCCATACGCACCAAGTTTCCCATCTCGCACTTTGAACGCTACTTCTTCCTCCTCGGTCTGCCACGAGACGTTTGTATCTTTTCCATCTGTCTTACTCTCCACATTATCGCTTTCTGCAGTGCGCGTGCATTTCATCTTACGTGCGGCGGGTTCAATGCTCTCTGCTTTTCCGACGCTACTCTCCACAAGACGCAGCTGTGACTCTGTCTGTTGTATCTGTTTTTCCAATTCTCTTTTTTCTCCCTCAAACTTTTCCTTCTCTTTCTGACTCTCTTCTTCAATTATTCGAAATGCCTGCTCTTTGTTCAACCCGAGCGTTTGAACTAACGATAGCACTTTTTCCCAATCCATTCTTCTAAGCAGGCGAGACGCGTGACTGGGCCAGTCCTGGCAGTTATTGCGCCAGTATCCTGGCAGGCTCGCCAAAATTGTCACGTCAATTTACCAAGTAGACAGGATACACAGAAAAACGTTTAATTGACGAGGACGGTGTTTCGCAGCACACATAAAGTAACAGTAAACAGTCACAGAAGTGTTCTCACGGTTTGAGTTTGCACAAAGGTCTAAGTATTGTGTCGCTCACGTTACGGGTGATGTCTTCCTAACTGGCGTGTGGGCCCAGACAACCGACAGTCATGTCTCGTAGTGCTTGCACGAAGTGGGTTCAGCCGACGCTGCCAACCGCCAAGGGAGCGTAGCCCTAGTTGTGATGTGTCGCAGCGTAGCCCGAGCATCCCCGCCTGTATCTTAGTTGGTAGCCTGGAGCCGCCGACGGTGCGCTGCCGCGGGGTCTCCCTCCAGGATCGTCGCCTGGAGCTCCGGTCGGTAGGCCTGAGGCGTCGTCAGGCCCCGATGACGCTGGGGTCGGCACCAGGAGCGTAGCCTGGTCTTCTCCTCCTCTTCCTTCTCCCAGCGCTTGCCTCCTTTTCTTCTTCCTACTCACGTCTCTAAATTCACTTCAACGCTGGCACATTTCACGCCCGTCTATTGGGCCCATGCCCCTTCGGGGGTTTTGACACATACCCCTTTGGGAGGTTGCTCATGACATTACCTCCCCCTTTTAAGCGTTTTTTTCCCTAAAAAACGGCTCTGTCACTCCGCAATGACTGTGCACCTGGTTGATCGTGACGAATCCCTGCGCTCGACTGGCAGACTGCCTTCCTACACTCATGGTTGCACCACAAAGTCCTAATAAACTAAGAAACACAGTTCACCATCACAGGTCACCGCAGCGCTCTAAAGTTTGCACGTGTCCACAGTTCTGAGTCCTTAAAAATAATGCAGCTCAATACTCAATTAACGGATACAACACGTCAAATACCACAAGTCATCCCACTCATAATTCCACTTTACGACATCTACCAGCCGGGCAATACTGCACCTGTACTAACTTTTGATTTGATGTTCTCTGCGGCAATCTTTCCTGCAGCATTGTCACTCTCCTTAACTGTTTTCTGTCGTAGTTCCTGTTCTCGTATACTACTGTTCTTTGCGGTGTGCATCCTCCACCACTGTAACACCGGCTGTAGTTGGATGGTCTTCTGGGGAACACCTCTCGTCCTTCGTTAACCCGTTGCCGTTGAACAGTTTCTGCAATCTTTTTTTTGAAGAGTGGCATAATCTTTGGCTCTTTATTAAGGGGCGGATTGCTCTTATGTAAAGCTGGCCTGCAAACTTGGCAGGATTTCACATAGCGAATTGTGTCACTTTGTATGTTGGGCCAAAAGAACTCTTCGGTGATTCTTGTAAGAGTTGGATTTAACCTTCGATGACCCGCCACCACGTTTTCATGTGCTGCTGCCAAAATTGCATGTCGTAGCTCTCGCGGTACAACCCGCTGCATGGCTTCTCTACCAGAACTGAATTGGCACCTTCTGTACAGTAGTCCATTTACTACTTGGAACTCGTATAGTGTATGATTCCGTCTCCACTGAGTTCCTACTTGCACATAGCAGCCCCGTAGAGATGGATCTTGCTTTTGCCATTCTTTCAATTCACAAGGCGTTATTGCTAATCGTCGGATGGATGGAATCCGGAGCATCGACTTTTCCTCCTCCAGTTGCTCAATCGTTGAACACACTACTCTTACTTCAGCCTTATCTTCTTCGCTTCCCTCGTAATTCGGCTGCTCACCGGCTGGTTGAATCTGCGTACACACATTACTCCCCGCCTTGTCTTTCGAGCTAAAACTGCAGTCTTCATTCCTGTGTCCCGTCTTGTAGCAAACGCTGCAGATAACGTCTGCTTCGCCACCTACATTATTAGTGCGACAATCTTCTGGCAAATACCCAATGCCATCAAATGAGAAACATTGTCTAGGAAGGTGGGAACCTGTAGGACAATCTCTTGTTTCTGGACTGTTTGCAATGAGTTCCAGCTTCTTGTCTGGCTTGACTTTCATTTCACCCAAATTTCCCAAGCCCTGCATTTCGATGTATGCGTCTGTCGACTCGGCCAGGTCGTCGAGAGACTGAAGTCGCCTACCTTCTACAAACTCCACTAAATCGGCATTACAACAATCCAGAAATTTCTCCCCGATGATCCTATTTCGGATTGCCTCGTAGGTCCTTTCTGTGCCAGAGAGCTCCATCCATCTGTCGAAGTAGTTGCTAAGCCGGGCAGCAAATTGTTGGCCTGTCTCCGTATCTTCTAGCTTGCACTTTCTGAACGTTTGTCTGAACTCTTCTGCACTTAGGCGAAACCTTTGGAGGAGAGCAATCTTCACTATGTCATAGTCATTAGAGTCTGACGCTGGCAGTGGCTCGAGGACACTCAATGCCTCTCCTTCCAACAGCAAGCTCAACATTTTAGCCCATCCTGACCTTTTCCAGCACTGGCATGTGGCCATTCTTTCGAATCGTTGAAGGTACTCGTCTATATTGTCCCGGCTCTCGTCGAATGGTGACATCAAAGTCATAGGACTGGTCTTTATGGCTCGGGGTGACACAGAGCCTGTCCTCTCGCTTCTCTCTATTACTGGTCTTTGCGAAGCGTATTCAGCAAGCTGCACCTTAAGTTCTTGTATTTTCCGCTCTGTCTCTTCCTTCTGCCGTTCTCGTTCATCTCTCTTCTGCTTCTCCCGTGCTGCTCTTTCAGACATAACCAATGCCTCCTCTTTCGTCAGTCCTAGTACCTTTGTGAGGGTTAACAGTTTTTCTGGGTCCATAATCCACCTGGCTGAATTGACAGCGACAATGAGAAATGATGGATCCTGGCAGGCTCGCCAAATATTATGTCACGCGTCCTGACCGGCAAAGAAGAAGGACATGGGAAGCCCGGCATGTTTGGGAAAGGATATTTATCACACGCCAAACTTCCGTCGGAAGAAAACCAGAGAAAAGAAACCCACACGTATTGACAAACTATCACACTCTCGCCAACGCAATATATACAATGTCCTTAGATGACTCTCCTTTACGTCGTCATTTAGTCCTAGGAAGATGTTCTACAAAATGCAATGCTTACTTAAGTCATGGGTTACGACGGGATGGAAGTCGCAGCATGGGCGTGCTGATGTACGCGTTCTGTCACCACGATGCTGGGTACTGGTGTAGTGCGACTCGGTTCGCTAGCGTCACCGTTATGGGGGCCGTCGTAGCAGAGGACGACGATACGATGTCGCTGACCGCAGACGCGCGCCCGTCGCCGCTGGAGCCGCCAAGACGTGGGTTGGCAGAACGTCGGGAGACCGGAGCCGAAGCGTCGTCGGCCCGCTCCCGCCCAGGCTTGTGTGGCGACGTCGGTGTGTTGGGTCGTGTCACCCCAGGCTTCGCTCTTCGTGAGCCGGGTCTCTTCTTCCGCCCCTGCCTCGATCTCTCTTCTTCCTTCTCCTCTTCCTTCGTCGTCGTTGCGGGGATTTCCCTTGACTCATGACAATGATGGCGGGCAAATTGTATTGGTAAAACTGATAAACCTGTACAAGCTATGCCTAATTACCGCCAGTGTACCTGAATCGTGAAAGAAATCCAACATCATCCTAATCCATAAGAAAGGGGACATTAAGGACTTGAAAAATCACAGGCCGATCAGCATACTGTCAGTCGTCTACAAGGTACTTACAAAGGTAATCGCTAACAGAAATTCTGCAACCATAAATTTCAGTCAACTCAAAGAACAACCAGGATTCCGTAAGAGAGAGAGAGAAAACGTCTTTATTTGTCCGGCAGATATGACGCGGCCTGATGTCGCGCTGGACGGTCCCTTGCCATCAGCTACCTATTCGCACCCAGCCTCCGAGGAGACAGTGCTTTCGGCCGCTGACGCTCGAGGGCTTCCAACACTTGCTGGACGGCCTTACGCTGGGCGTAAAGGCTATTCAACAGTGGACCATATTAACACGATCAATCAGGTGATAGAGAAGTGCGCTGAGAATACTGAACCCCGATTTATAGCCCTCATATTTTCTTAGAAAGCATTTGACTCGGTCTAAACCTCTGCAGTCATTCAGGCATTTCGGAACCAGGTGGTAGTGGAGCATTATGTAAGAATACTAGAGGATATCTACAAAGGGTACACAGCTACCATCATCCTCCATAAGGAGAGCTGTAAAATACCTATAAGGAAGGGCGTCAGACAAAGAAGCACAATCTCTCCAATGTTATTCACAGCATGTTTGCAAGAAGTATTCAGAACGTTTGATTGGGAACAGGTGGGAGTAATGGTTAATGAAGAATACCTCAGTAACCTCAGATTTGCTGGTGATGTTGCCTTGCTAAGTAACTGGGGGACGAATTGCAAAGCATTCTTTCCGCGCTAGACAAACACAGTGGAACCGTGTGCCTGAAAATTTATATGCGTAAAACGAAAGTAATGATCAATGACCTGGGAGAGCACAGCAGTTTGGGATAAGGGCCGATGTAGTGGAAGTGGTAAGTGACTATATGTACTTAGGCCAAGTTGTTACCCCGGATCAACCATGAGGCGGAGATAATTAGAAGGATACGAATGAGGTGGAATGCATATGGCAGACATTCCAAATAATTAATGACAGTCTACCACTGTCCCTGAAGAAGAAAGTGTATGACAGCTGAATCTTACCGGTACTCCCCTACGGGGCAGAAACTTGGAGGCTCACTAAGAGGGTTCAACATAAATTGATAACGATTCAGCGGGCAATGGAGCGGAAAATGATAGGTGTAACATTAAGGGACAAGAAGAGAGCGGAGTGGTTCATAGAACAAACGCGTGTTAAGGACATATTAGTCGAAATTAAGAAGAAGAATTGGGCGTGGGCATAGCATGTAGTGCGAAGGCAACATCACCGTTGGTCATAACGGTAACAGAGTTGATCCCTAGAGGAGGCTAGCGTGGCAGCTGGCGGCAGAAAGCTAGATGGGCAGATGAGATCAAGAAGTTTGCAGCGATAAATTGGTCGCAGTTAGCACAGGACCGGGATAATTGGAGAATAATGGGAGAGGCATGTGCCCTGCAGTGGGTGCAGATAGGCTGGTGGTGAGGATTGTGATGATGATGATTAATGTTTCGGGGTATAAAGAATAATTTGCTGCCGTACAATGGCTAGGGGGCTCTATAAAATACCAAATGTTTCGAACAAACAAACATGTATTTTGTGTATGGACCCTTTAAACCTTTGGAAAAGCCTCATTAAATCTTGAGACAATCCTGCGTGCAACTGTGGATTGTTCCTGGGTAGCTGTGTAATTCGGATTCCGCCTCCGCTCAAATTATTGGAGGGTTCATTAGTTTTCTCAAATCATCAAAAATGTTTGTTTGGGTTCTCATTAAGTATGTCCTGGAAACGGGTTTTAATCCGATCTGTAGCTTGAACGGGCGCGAATAATACTCTTCAAAAGCAGTTGCCACTTTCCGTGGTCCCCGTGCGAGCTCGCCATGATTGTAGACTTTGCTAATATTTTTCCAGCTGGCGTTCTTTCTCCCGAGCGTGCGGAAGATTCAAAATGCCTCCTACTACACTCTCCGCTCCCTGCGGCGGATGAAGTTCCACAGTTACCTTGCGAATACATTTCTCTTCTTGCTTTTGCAGCCAGCGGAGGAAAGTCTTCTGTTAGAGTTAGTGGGCTTTCCGCAAGAATCAAATATGTTCGCGCTAAATTTGAAATTATGTATTTTAATGTCGGCTTATACAAGTCAGCTTGTGTATTTCAAATTTTTTTTTTATATGTGAGGTGGAGCAGGGAAAGTGCTCTAGTTGTTATGTTCAATAAGTCAGTGAATTTAAATGACTAACAAACACGTACTTGATCCACATTTCAACGCCGTCCAGGAAACGCGTTCATTATTTCACCACCATTTTATATGTGAAAACGGTATTGCACAAGTAGAAACAGGTGTGAATACCTTACAACAGTATTCATAGCTTTTGAATGGGGCTAGAATGCAGAACATGTAGTGTGTGTAGTTAAGGTACCCATTTTTAATGCATTTAAAAAATGTATATTTTGTTGATACGAGCAAACCATAATATACTGTGGACTTATCGTGTTTTTTTACCCGATTTTCGCCAATTTTATTCTGATAAGTAATAACAAGAAAAGAATGCTCAGCAAATAACACTGATTGGTGAGTTGTATAATTATCACGTAGAAACTGCTGATAGAATATACGGTAATTTTCTCCAGATATGTCGGGAACGTTACTACTGCGAAATGAGGGACTACGGAGTGGATGTGAACATCTTCTATGGGGGGGGGGGTGGAATTTATTGCACCTAACCCTGTTTAAAGCAATGTAAATGGGCATACTTTATTTACAACTGATCACCGATTTTACGCCCATTCTAACACCCTACAGAAAACAGAGGGTGTTGCAGTATGTCAACAGAGTTTTTGCAAAAAAAAGGGTGTCGACCTAGAAATTACTGTGTGGTAAGCTAAGAAAGTGGGTGTGAAAGGCCTCCAAACACCCTTCTTACACGTATAAGTTTAGTGGGTAACGCTGGCACATCAAGTACACACGCGACGGAGTAATGAATGGTGCCTTTACGGTTTCTGGCAAGGTTGTGCAAGGAAAAGTGAGAAATGTACGTTTATTCGTGATAGTTGTGTCATTGATTAGCATTATTCACCTACAGCAGCAATAACTCTCAGGTCCTTCCTTCCTTGTAGAATGCCAGTAACAGTGTCATGAAGAAGTTATTTTTCGGAGATGACACCCTAAATGGTCTTCAGCGTTCTCTGCGGAATGATGGTTACAGGAACATTTGTTATATTTTCTCGTTTTAGAAGCGTGGGTTTTTTTCGCATTATATCTACCAATAGATCACCAGAAGGCATTTTTCTACGCTGTAGGCTATTCCGGTTTTTCTGGTCGGGGGGTTTCTTAGAGGCCGTTTTAAGGGTGTTTAGGTAAGCGTTCAAAATTCCTTAACTCTACAGAGCCGATTTGCAAGCAAAGCTGGTTACCCACCTTTGAGGCGAACACGAGAACGTTACTTTGTATCACACGAACTAACAAGTATTTGCGTCAGCAAGAATGTATGCTCAATCGCAACTTACAGAACGGATGGGTTTTTCTTCGTTCACTCCTTCTAGTGCGCCTAGCTTCGCTATTCATTCTTTTTCGCATTGTGGAAGAGCTCTGAATTCTTGAAAGGGAAAGCCATATGTGGTGTCTTCTGCGAAGTATCCCTGCTTTTAGGTTAATATAGTTCTTGCCCGGTCAAGAAAATGGCCGCCGATGCATAGTGTAAATAAAAAACACTCGTGCATCGATGTGAATTAACGCTTTTATACAAAAACAGACCAACGCGTTACCACTTAGCCATCAGCCTACCCCTTTAAATGTAGGAAACACTTGAGGTTATTGTACAGTACAAATCTTTACAATTATTTATAATAACGTCAGTGGGAGAAAGCGGCGGGAAGAGGTGCTAAGAGGGCCGGTCAGTTTCGCCGCACTTCCACAAGCTATACAATCCCACCACAATTATAACCTCTGAGGTCAATCTTGCCATTGGGTTTACGATGGCATCCATAGAATAAAAGTTGTTCCTTTCTTCATGGAACATTGAGACAGAGGGTATGGGCTAGGAATCTGTAGTTTTGAGGTAATAATGAGCCAGCGTCTTAAAAGTGACAAAACTTTCATCTGAAACTGACGCAAATGTTACCAGAGAAACAGCAAGCCCTCTTTACAAGAGCTCTGAATGCAGCGTGGGATCGCGGCCACCTGGACTAAGGAGGCTGCAAGCATTCCCCTACCTTGCACCTTATGTCAAGAAATGTTTATTAATACTACAACTTGATTGAAAACGTTAGAGATTTCGAATAGTGCGGTTCCCGTTCTGAAAGAGCAAGAAATCAACGCAACAAAAAAGGCGCATGTATCGCGCAGCAGAAGAAAATAAATCAAGCTCAGAATAACGCGTAAGACTTGTATGCTACGAAGCTGTACGCAGCCTTCACGACTATCACGACGCCTTAGGTCAACGATTGCAGTCGGTTTGCTTCTTTGCTGGCGCAACTTCATTTACTCTAATATGTTTGCTATAAAAGTGAGCTTCCTTCATTTTTTGGAAGTGATGATCATTGTACATCACCTTGGAGGGGCGCACACTATGACGTGCTTTTGTCGTACCGCGCGAGCGTTGCCATGATAACTTGGAATGCTGGAGTTCTCTCTTTTTTTACCAATTTTGGCCAGTCTCCTTAAATGGCTATGCTTGGGTTAACAAACGTGCGCCGAGGACGCTTACCGGTCGCCTTAACGCACGCACACGCGAGCGCACGACATTTTCTTGTATTTTTAACAGCGCACACCACACTGTAGCAATTTGATAAACAGCTTGCTTCGCTCTTAAACTGATGCAGGTGAAAGAAATTTTTGTCTAAAGCCAAAAAATGTCTCTTTAGAATGTTCAGTCGCTTCCTTACCAATAGCGTCATTGCATGCGAATTGTGATGAAGAGCGTGAGCTCATAACTCCGTGACACGGACAGAACTTATCTAAAACAGGCGCTTCATCGAATGGAGTGCGTTTTGCGTTCTGTTGCCGTACGTTTAACGTCTTTGTAGGTACACCACAAATACCTGACGGCCAACGCAAAAGTTACCGATTTAACCTGAAAGACAGGCAAAAAGTCAGTGCTGGCAATTGCGTCTGGTCTCGCGGGTGATATCTGCGAACACTCTGCCGACATCTATTCATAGGTAGGGTACCTACCGCATCAGTAATGCGCACCTACAAAGGATTTGCTCCATGATGGTAACCGAAAAAATTCTTAGAATATAGGAAAGTTCAAAATAAAAATGTGTTGGGGCACCTAGTCGTCGTAAAGACAGTTTAAAACCCCATGTTGCAAGATTTTAAATGCGGAGCATTTCTTAGGCTCGCCTGGTCCTCCGTCGTTGATGGTGGCACCGTCCACACGCTCAGTGCGCATGCGCAACTCTCCTCCTTGCACCCACAGCTCCGCCATACTACACTATAAAAAAAGAAATAGTTAGCGGCGCCCGGTTTCGATCCCACGACTCTGGCCGTAACGGAAGGTACGCGGTGCTCTTCCCACTACGCTACAAATCCGGCACAGGAGCAATATCTACGAACGCGCCTTATGTCCTTGACTCATTCAAACTACGTCAAGAAGCTACTGATAAAATGAAGGCACGCGAAGCTGAACGTCAACGGAAACGACGAACTGAAAACGTTAGAGGGGGATGCTGAATTTCCCGTGGGACAGCTGTGGCGGGAAGCGCCACGCGCCTTGCAGCTCAAACAGCCCCGTCCGCAGCGCCACTGATGCTGATTGTGGCAGGATGCCCCTAGGGATTGGCCAACGAAAGAATCCATCACGAGATAGGTTCGCGTTCAACCACCGTCGTCATCTTCCCGTAGGGGAACCACCGAAGAAGAAGAACGAGAAGACAAAGCTTTGAAGAGGAGGGCGTGTACATTGCTCTCAGCCGGTGCACCAATGTCAACAACCTTTACCTCACCAACGCTGACGGCGACTACCGATTCTACCACAGAGACAACATCGACAAGATCATGATGGACGAGTTTCGGCGCCTCGAGAACCACCGCCTACTCACCGTAACACAACAGCTTTTGCGTGCCTTTGCCACCGGTGTGGACCCGGACGCGGAATTCCCTCTGGCGCTAGTAAAAACCAGATTATTCAACATAACGGCAACACAATGGAACAACACGGAGCCGCCACGATGCTTCGCATCCTCATCAGGGTTCCCCACGGGAAGATGGTGTAATTTTTTCCTCGAGGCACAACGTGACGATATTCTGATTGAATATTTTAAGCAATTTGCGTCTAACTCATTTTTTTTATTTTATTACTGGTGTAAATCATCTGAAGAGACATGTCTCGCGGAAACGTACTTTAGCTGACCTGGTCGAAGCGCCAGGGTGGGTTATTGTATCATAAATTATGAAGATATTTAACTGTGGTTTTTGTGTGGTTTTTGTACGGGTTAACATTCGAAGTAACGAAGTTTTGTCATTTTAAATTTGATTAACTTCTAATAAAAACACCAAAATGAACATACAACCGACTTGTGCTTCTTCGAGGGCAAGTACAATAGAAAATTTGTTTGTGTGGGATGTCACAAAAACATACTTTTATTCCCGTGTCATCTCCAGATGTTGTTTATTTCCAGCTCCTCGCGGTCAAAAATAGCGAACACCTCGAAAAGGTCAATGTGAAAAAGGAGTGATATCACTTAATAAATCAAAATGTTGTTGTGAGTGTATCAAAGTAGGTTTATAAGAATTTCCCTTTAAAAATGATCCTATCTTTACATGCCTCAGGAACAAAATACAAAATACCGAAAAATACTCTTTTTTATGGTTTTCCTGCTTAGTTTTTCAGCCTGGAGATGATTGTTGCCCCGTTAGCAAGATTTTCGTTCTAAACGTTACACGTCTTACGCACTCTTTGGTCGAGGCTTTGGGAGAGCTCTTACAGTCTTGCCCACTTTTGAATGAGAAAGAAGAAATCATGAATACGCTTCTGTCGCACAGTGCTGCTTGCGACTGGTAAATGACGCCTGAAACGTTCCTTTAATTTAAGTGAGGCACAAGCATAAAACATCCTTAGCAGTCACAGCGCAGCAGTTTGGCAGTAAGTAGCGGCTCAGAACGCCTTAGGAGAGCTTTTAACATCGTTGCAATCAAGCGCGCAAACTCGGGGTAGGACCAAAACCAGGGTTCCTGCAGATATATTTTTTTAAATAAATTACGCAAGATATACTTGACAGGGTCAAAGCTTCACGCTTAGTTATTCAGCTGCTGCAATCACAGCGAGAGAACATGAATAAATGATGCCCGTTCATCTTGATTTTCAATAGGCAGCCAAGTAAGTGGAGTAATGCAATCTCTGCCCCTCCCGCTACAAGATTTTCACATGAAGTTCACCATTTCTGTCACTCAAACTACCCCAGCAACCAGCCAGTGGTAAAATTTTTTAGAAACGATAGTCCTCTCTTGGATACATAAACCCAAAAAATTCTAGCCTGCCTGTCTGCCTGTCAGCCTGCCTGTCTGCCTGTCGCCTGTCTGTCTGTCTGTCTGTCTGTCTGTCTGTCTGTCTGTCTGTCTGTCTGTCTGTCTGTCTGTCTGTCTGTCTGTCTGTCTGTCTGTCTGTCTGTCTGTCTGTCTGTCTGTCTGTCAGTCTGTCTGTCTCTTTATCGGTACAGCCATCTGGGGAGAAGCAAAAAAAAGTCGAGAACAAAAAGTCCATCTTCTCAAATATTTTCGGAACCGATATATCTGGGACCATACGTCATACTTGTAAAAATTGTTGTGCAAAAAATAGGCATATTCGAGGAATAAAGGCAATGCACAGCTGATACTGGCAGTGTTGTTTTAATTGAAACTAAATATGTGCTTGAATTTGCGGTTACGAATAAAAAATACCCGTTGTAAGCAATACTTTCGTTTAGGAATACAAAACGACCTAGCGCGAGCGCGGACCTCGCGGAAGTATCCTAATGAAAGCATACCAAAGGTTCGAAAAAGTGGCGGGATCGGTTTAATCCTGGAAAATTGAATTCACTTTACAAACTTCCTCCGTGTTTATTGTGAAATCGTCGGAAGGGGGTGGGGGCAGGAGGAGAGCATGAGAGGTTGAAGGGGCATACGAGAGGAATTGTTTTGGCAGAGGCGGCAGAAGGCTATAGTTTTCCGACGACATTTGGGGCGAACTGGGGAGACGCGGCCAATTTTGTGGCTTCATAACACGCTAAAACGTCATATTGCGTATATCGCGACGTGATCCTGATTTTTTGAGCAGTATAAAAGAGTCCTGTTAATCTCCTGCAACAACAACGACGCCTATTTTTTTAAAGTTCGTACTGCCTTAGATATTGCGGAAATTTCATGTTCGTTGATTATTCTTGTTGCTTTGTCAAAAATTGCCCAGCATTTTAGGCGCAAAGGGCTTAGATTTTGAGGAGCGCGGCCTTAAAATACGAAAAAATGCATCCCCACCCCCCCCCCAAAAAAAAAATCGAACCGCACGTAAAAGTGTATGAACCTCTCTGCAACTTTATTTCGTACCATGTGTTACCGTTTGGCCGTTTATTTGAGTACATTTGTTATCATTAAACATTATATGTTGTACCATATAGTAACTGCAGTAATAATTGCCGTATTTTATACGGCCGGTTAAGATCAGCTGTCAGAATTAAGCAAGACAAAAACGGGTGTATCATAGAACTGTGCCTTCTGTTCTGTCTATTTCTGTGTTTTGTTCTCAGCAATGGACCGCGCCCGGCTTTCTGCGTCGGAAGCGAAGAGCGAGTTCTTTCCCTTTCATTTTGATACCACGCGGGGTACCTTATCTGAAATTCAGAGGGTTTCACCCTGTCGTCACTAGGTTGGCATGTTCTTTGATCGCAAGTATCACCGACGTAATTCGATGGTTCCAGAAAGACGACCGCGGACATCAATGCTAGCATACTAAGCGCCGCGCCATTCGGCTCGCCAACGCTCTACACGTCACTAGTTAACTGCTTCTTGTCTTCTTTGTATTGTCCAATTGCGGTCCGGAGCACTATGTCACTCACTTTTCTGCTTCTTTACGCATCCAATTCATACTGTTGTGCCTTTTGTAAAGCAGACACACTGTCCCTCAGGCCAGCCCTTCAAATGTGTATGTGAATAATTGTGGGGTTTAACGCGACCAAGCTACACCTGAGATATGAGGAGCGCCATAATGGAAGTCTCCGTATTAAATTTCACCACCTGGGGATCTTTAACGTGCGCAGAAATCACGTATACACGGGCGTGTTCGATGTTCGCCTCCATCAGAAAAGCGGCCGCGGCGGCCGGGAATCTAAATTGCGTTCTCGTGCTCATCAGTACAACGCCTTAGCCACTGAGCCACCGCGGCGCGTGACGTGCGCATGTTATGCGATGAAAGAGTTGTAAAGACGACAGCCTTTCTCGGGCTACACAAACCCAGAAATTTTCTCTGTCTGTATGTCTGTTTGTCTTTCTGTATGTCTGTGTGTGACTCGATTCAGCCACCCGGCCAAAGTCAAACGAAGTCTGCGCAATAGTCTTATATACTCACAGCCAAACCTAAACGTCTAAGTCCGATTTATATGTTCATACTTGTCGACGTTGCTGAACAAGAACAAGACATTACGCAAATATGAAACAGAAAATCAATACACACGGGATACTTACCGTCTTCCATTATAAAAAAAATTCACAGGTGCTTGATTTGTTATAAAAAAAAATTCACACTGTCGCATGCTCTCGCGCGCGCACTACCGAGCGGCAATCGAGCGGCAACAGTTACGAAAGGTTACGCTAGATAGGTTCCACGTTCTGGTTGGAACACACATGGAATAGCCCAACGCCGTTCTATAAACGTTGAAGTAGGCCGCCTCGATTCATGCGCGTCTCCACCATACGGCAGCACTGGCATCGAGGCAGCCAGCCTCGGGCAGTGAAACGCGGTAAATTTAAATATACTTGAGCAAACTTTTATGGTATTTACATTGTGAGGAGCGCTACCCAAGAGGAACAACATGAGACGCGAGCGGGAAACGGAAGTGAGGCATTTACTTGGCAAATGTCGACAAAGGCTATCGCCGTTTGTCGACATTTGTCTCGAAAGCAGCAGATACGCGGCCAATTTTTCTATGCTTGAACTCGGGTCTGCTGTTGGGCAGACCTGGTTCATATCGCATCAGATAACACATGCTTTTTTTATTCTTTAAAAATCTCGCCATTTGCTTGACCGGATAACGACAGCGACTTTTTTTCTTGGAAGAATAGGGCACTTCAGACTTTCACCTTCAATCTTCGCCTAATGTGTTTCCTCCTACGCTTAAAATCAATACGAAGGTTTAATGCTCGAAACTATGACGTCAGTTGCCGCAGTGACGGTATTATTTAAGAAGAAGCAATTTTATATGTAAGCTATAAAAAAATGTCGTGCCTAATTATTTAAAGTATTCAGGCAGATGAAATTTTATTATTTTTATTCTGACTGCGTGTTTCGAAAGAAATCATTTTTGTGTACTTCAGAAGTGAAGATCTGAAGGAATGTTGAAAAAAGTGTTCCTAATGTAAACATTCTCTTTGTTCTCGCGTAGAAAATCGTTTTTCAAAGTAGTACTTGAATTTGTCAGGCTTTTGGGGTCTTATTACTTTAGCTGCACGTTTTAGTTTTGTTTTAAGCTTCAAAAGTTCATTGTAGTCTGTGCTTCAAGAAATGGCAAAAACATTTCTGTGGTTATCAACCTGAAATGGTTGCAGTTCATTTGCGATGCATACGGAGAAATAGCTTTGCTATAAAGGTCAATCCTCAGATAAGCTTGGCCAACTGCTTTTGAGCGTTACCCCTACTAGGGTAATTTAACACCAGCATTGGACTCGGAACCCCCCTTCCACCGCCTCCTCTAGGTTTTCTTGCGTGGATGTATAAAGACGTGAGGGTGACGCTTCACATATTCTTGTTGCAACTATGATTGCGCTTCCGCCTATTTCTTTCGTGAGAACAGGTGGGTGCAAGCAAAGTGCTCTAATTCTTTTGAAGAAATGAATTACTTTGGTGCACCATTACAGTGCACATAGGTCCAATTTCTTGCACTCTTATGACATATATTGCAAAGCTTTGTGGTGTGACGGTCAAGGTCCAATTTCTTGCACTTTTATGGCATATATTGCAAAGATTTGGGGTGTGACGTTCAAGTAAACGTAGAAAACGTCGTTTCTTGTGATCGGTATTTATTGCGAACATATTCGCTTTGCTGACGTGTTCGTCACTTCATATGATGTGTACTGTTTTGGATACCAACGAAAATCTAACTCCTTACTTATAGGCCTTTTAACAAATGGCGCAATGTACATGTTCGTCTCACTCAAACAACGATCACATTTAGCGCACATGCAACAAAAATTATTTTACCTTTACGGAACTTATGTTTTTTTCCTAGACGTAGACCTGTTTTGAGGAAGAAACATAATAACAGTTTCGGAGTACCAAACTGGAAATAAACAGTGCGTGCCTCTAAGCAATATAAATATTGCAGCAGTCATTCTTGTTTGCGAAAGGTAAAGTAAACAAACAAGTAAAAAAAATATTCACATGTCATGGCTGTTTCGCCTAACGCGGCGAGATTTTTCACTTCTGCGATAAAAGTGTCATTAATCCCTAGTATTACAAACGGAGAGCGTTATTGGCAAAGCATTAACACTTTAAATTTTTACGCAGAATATGTAGTTTCCAAAGCAAAGAGAATAAACCAGGCCTAATAAACCTTGTGGCTTCAGTTTTACGCATAATATATGGCAATAAGCTCCTTGAACGGAGATCGAGACGGTTAAGGAACTCTGTGGATGTGGCAGTTAGTGGCTTCGAGCACAAATGAAACGCCGTCCGTAGAGCCAAAGTGTTGTTTGTCTGCTTGTGGCGCTGTTTTTTAGGGGTCAGTGGAAGTGGATGGCCCTGTTTTGAGAAATTATCTGTATATCTTGGTGCACCCGTAGACCTGCGACATTGGAAGCCATATGCATCTGCATCTTTACGGCATTCCAAAAGTTTCCTTTCATATCTTGGAGTTGGACTTCAATTTTCATCTGCCTATACCATTCCTAACGGCATCTCACCTGCTCTCGGACTAATCACGTAAATTAACCAAGACACTTCGCAAAAAACTCACGAAACTATAAAAGGGAAGCTAAAACGCAGGTTTGAGGAAAAACAGCGCGCGCACGACTCTAGTTACCATGGGCTCGAACGGACATATCGCCACAGCTGTCACCTATTGAAATCTACCTGTCACCTCAGCCGAAGCCCTTGCCAATGCTCATGCCACTATCTCACACCAGCACCAACCATACTTGACCATCATTACGTACTCCCAACAAGCCTGTCTGTCGTCTTTACCAAGCTGGCCTTGCACCACCTCAGGCCCTCTCCGTGTCGCAACACCTTCCCCACGACATTCAACCTTCGACCACCTGCACCCAACGCGATGCTGGCCTTGCAAGCGTTTCATGCTGGAGCCCGCGATCACCTCACCCGGGCACTCTTATTCTCAACGTCCGACACCACCAGGCGCGTACTCTCTGACCATCAACTCCTAACTTTACTAGATTCTACCTACAGCTCCCCCCTCGCGCACCACATACACACCACAGGAACACACCCTACCCCACACCACACCACAGTCTTTCCAACCATGAAGCTTACATATTTCGGCGCCTACAAACAGAGACTTTCTACAACCATACTATCCTATACCACGAATCTCCGTGTCTTTTCCCGACAACTGCCCACAACGTGACACCCCTCTCACAACCTGTCACGTTGTGTACACATGTCCCTACCACCCCCACCCCATCCACTCCACTTGTTTTGACCAGTGGCAGCCTGCGCTGACCAGCTCGGCGTCGGAGCATCAACTCGCCTTGAAGAAACGGGCCGTGGATTTGGCGCAGGTCTGCGTCCTCCTTGACATAGGAGGCGGACCATATCCATTTCCCCTTTCCTAGATTGCTCAATAAAGATGTTTTACCACCACCCCCACCCGCAGCCGGCATCACAACCCAAATGTTGATGATACTGTGATAACCCTTTCACATTGGCGAAAAAAAACCTCTGTCGGGATAACAATCACATTCAAGCGCGTCGATAGCGAAATAATGAATACTGTGAATCAGGGTGCCGAACCGAAACCGAACTCCACAGAATACCGGAGCTCACACTAAAACATATTAGTGGCGAAAAATTACACTAGTTCACATCAAAAAGGAAATAATATCAACTCAAATAATCAGTGGAACACGGTTGAAATGTAGTCGTAAATATATCCAGCTTCCACCCGCGCGGGTTTAGTGGAGTTATACTAAGGAGCCCAACGATGTGGTTTGGATTCCGGCTTTAGCGGAGATTTTCTGGTAGAGGTTACGAAGAACCATTCTCATCTGTGCATATTCTGGGGCACGTTAAACACCCCAGGTGGTCAAAATTAGTCCGGAGACCTCCATCACGGCGCGCCTTAAAATGAAGGGGCCGGTTCGACGAGGTAAATTAGGTGAAACATTTTATCTTGAGCTTCAAAATATACAAACCACATATGCACCTATTCTCTTATTTATCATGGGAAATTCCACAGAAAAAAAATAGGCGATGTAAAGTAGAAGTTAGACCTGTGCCCTGTTTACACTACGTGGTCGATGTAAAAAAACGCATGAGAAATCAGTACCAGAGTTCGCTTTTATAAATATTACAAAGTTCGTGAAAAAGGAATCGTTTATAAGGAGAAAGCAATCACTACGAACTCGAAGAAAGAAACCTGCACTAATGCTACGCCACCCACATAAATCTGAACTGCAAGAAAACTAAATCATCTAAAAACATAAAGCAAGACTGGGAAACGTGACTAAAATGTAAAAATACCGCGAACGATGAAGACAAGATAGAGAAATGTAACTAGGAAAATGTAAACAAGATAACGACTTGTAAACCCGCATAGGGACTGAGTGAGAGCGAATGATGTATCAGTATAAAGTGCAATTGTATCTAAAGCCAGTCGATAACCAATGCACGCAAAGGTAACTCCTTCTCCAGAACCCTTTTTTAAATGCCGCGGGTGCGCGGCAGTGCATACAGGTGTACTTGTACGCTCTCACCTACCCGGACTAGCGGGAAAAACACTTAGGGACCTTTATCGAAAGCTTTCAGGTGATTGTCTTGCCCGCAGTAGTGTTGGCGAAGTGGGAGGTGATGTCTGCTTGCAGCAACACATCATTGATCATGGGTGCTTCAACCAAGAGCTCCTCGACCCCAAGTCTTTCATAAGGTGCTGCATATTTTGGGCGCACGGAGAGCTTCTCCTGCAGTGGAAGCCGCACAGATATTTGAAGGCGGCGGGCTGTAGTGAAGAAAATAAAAAAAAAATTGAATTGCTAATGTGCAAAATTAGGTACACTGAATGTTAGCTTCTTTGAAGAAACTGTGCTTGCGGGGTGTCAAACTTACAGTAAAAAATATTTCAACCAAGGGCGCTATTTAAAATGGTCTTATTGTTTCTCGGCATACGTGGCTCTTTAATCATGGTCGGAAACGGTCCGACAACAAGCAGAAGTTACATCAAGAAGCTTCTATTTTTACTTGTTTGTTCTTGTTGCACTTTGCAGGCCAAGTGCGTAACTAGGCGGGCACATTCCCTAAGGGTCCATGCAGTCTTTCCTGACTTGCTAGTCGTCCCATCACCGCATTCACTTCCGAGAAGCGCAGGCCATTAGCCCCGAAACAAATTACCTCCGAAAAACCGTCCTGAAGCCACCACACACAAACGAGAGTTCCTCCTTGCTTACCAATCTACAGAAAATAAATCAGGACGAGTAAATGAAATGGTCCACGCAGTGGCAGCGAAGCAGCTATATTATTTACATCTTCCAAGTTGACAAATTACGGCGACTACCTAAAATCGGCAGACTGATAGGGCCGCCTTATCGGAAAAAAACATTATGCCTTTTTGTTCAAAGGCAACTACATTATATTAAAGCTTCTAAGCATTTGCGAGGAAGTTTTCTTTGCCATTATTTTGTCAGCTTCTGCCCACGGATTTGGACCCTGTTAGGCCATTACGACTTGTCGGTATAGAGTTTGGCTGAAAAAAGTTAAAGATTTTCTGTCTGGAAATCTAGAACATCTCACAAGACCATTAGTACATAAAACTTCTCTTTGGTGATGGTGACGCTTAGCAATCAGAACGACATATACTCCCTTGAAGGCACACCTTGTAGGAGTCCCATCCAACACGTCCCACCCTTGGAAGGCCTAGTTGTACACTAGCTCAGTTCCGCGCTGTCCGCCGCGCCACCTCCTTGTCCCCGGTACGGGGCGGCGTGCATAGCCATCCCGTGGGATTGATCAAATCCACGGTTGTCCGGCTGGCACAACTAATATAGTTCATGCCAATATTTTACTAGACCACCCGGCCATCATCACATGATACCGCCAGTCAGATTACATTTTTAAGCGTGTGCCACCTCCTCTTGTCAGACAAGTCTAAATAAAGAGCCAAATCCAATACTATGTTCTCTTGATGTAGCCAAAATTTATGGGAATCATCGTAATAAATGTTACACTAGTTTTTTTAATGAAAGGATCATCGCATGCAGTTCTTCAGTGCATGGCTAGCTGCTCACATTTCTCTCGTACGTGGTCAAGAGTGCGACATCTGAAGTTGTCAACGCTGCCGCGCCGTGGCCACGCCATCATCGGCGGCCCCTTCGACCCATGGCAAGAAAGGTGCGCATCTGCGGCCTTGCAAAGGCAAAGGATTATAGACAGGCGTTTTCGAAGGCGAACAATATAATCCAGGGAGTTTACTTTCACAGTGTTGAAAACACTGATTTTTGTGTTGGCTGAAATGAGGAAAATGGCACAAAATTTCTCAACAGCAAGCCAGTTTTTGACTCCTCAGGGTAATCCTTAGCCACACAAAGCAGCACTTAGAAATGTCGCTGCATACGTCAAGCAAACGTAAAGCCAGTGCGCAAGAAGTCCTACGCCATTGCCATTGAAGTTTTTAAACTTTCTTAATAAATATTAACGCTGCTCATTGGTACATAGTAGCGTAACTGCATCAACAAAGATCCCGTCTGTCAACAATAACAGGGCAAAAAAGGAATACCCTCACCTACGTATTTGTAATCACCACACCTACGAACCGACGCACGCTTGCTTCGCAAAAAATGAACATGCTTATGCTTTGACAAAGCCGGGTTTAATTGTCAAAGTTGAGATCAAGGAGGTTCAGCGAGAAAAGTGTCAGTAGGAGTGGAAGGAGGCTTTAGGAGGCTACTGTACTTTTCGTGCTACTGTAGCCGATTCTTGAACAATGCACTGAGAATGCATCGAGCGATTCCTTACCGACGTTTCTGTATTTCTTCAGGTGTGCACCCAAGAGCTGTGCTTGCCATTCTCCTTGTAGCGTTGCCCATTCGCATAACAGATGCCAGAACACGTGAGAAGTTTTGTGGTGGATGTTTCCTGCTTTTAAAAAATACCTTCAGCGTAGATTTCCCTGAAACGACATGTCGATATTGCTTAACAAAAAATAGTTTTTATAAGATTAATCATTTCCTTAACCCCAGCGAATGATGAAAAACGTCACAGGTACAAAAACTCTCTTCTGTGTTTATCCAGTAAAACTTTAATTAGAGCACACAGAAATCAAGATAACTGGTGAAGTAGGATTTACCAATAGTGAACAAAATACACTCTCGTCAGTGAGCTGCAGGTAGGGAAAGAAAGATTTGAAAGTACACGGTCAAAGGGTCTTTGAGAAGCATACGCGCGTCACAGTTTCCCGTAAAAACCAGATCAATGCAACTCCCGTAAATGGTAGTGGGGCACGTGTCGAAGCCGGCAGAGAGACAATGCATAGAGTGCCTGGTCTGCATGTACTCGACCAGCCACTCGCCACTCTTCTTGCGCACGTCAACGTTGAAGTCGCCAACCAAGACTATGGGGTCAGAGGGTTTGGAGCGCACGCGCACACTTTCCATAGCCGCGTCCAGCTGCGCGGCAACGGCGCCTCGAGCGAGGTTGGGCGCGAGGTACACGGTCACCACAAAGACTCCGTCTCCGGTGTAGGGAAGGGTGTAGAAGTCCTTGTACGGAGACGTGTCTCGAACGGGAGACGTCGCAACGGCGTGCGATATCAAGTTCCCTCGGGCGGTCCTCTCCCCTTCCCTCCGCTACTCCCGCCCGAGCTACCACCTGCTCCGGTTGCTAGGCGCGCCACAGCTGTTGCTAGGGGCGAGGAGGAGCGCGGAGAGATAACACCTGCGGGCGCACGCCGACGGAGCACGACAACCCCCGACTAAGAAATGCATTCGCATTTACGACGACGACGACGACGAAGGCCGAACTACGAGGCGCGCACTCACGTGCGCATTTACGACGACGACGACGACGAAGGCAGAACTACGAGGCGCGCTCACGTGCGCTCGCGCTGGAGGAATGCAGGCGCACGCCAGCCAACGGAGCAAGACAACCCCCGGCTAATAAATGCATTCGCATTTAAAAAATTACACCATCTTCCCGTGGGGAACCCTGATGAGGATGCGAAGCAGCGTGGCGGTTCCGTGTGGTTCCATTGTGTTGCCGTTATGTTGAGTGATCTGGTGTTTACTAGCGCCAGCGGGAATTCTGCGTCCGGGTCCACACCGGTGGCAAAGGTACGCAAGTACTGTTGTGTTAAGGCGAGTAGGCGGTGGTTCTCGAGGCGCCGAAGCTCGTCGATCATGTTCTTGTCGATGTTGTCGTCTCTGTGGTAGAATCGATAGTCTTCGCCAGCGTTGGGGAGGTAAAGGTTGTTGACATTGGTGCACCGGCTGAGAGCAGTGTACACGCCCTCCTCTTCGCAGCTTTGTCTTCGCCTTCTTCTTCTTCGGCGGTTCCCTAACGGGACGATCACGACTGTGGTTGAACTCGAAGCTATCTCGTGATGGATTCTTTGGTTGGCCAATCCCTAGGGGCATCCTGCCACAATCGTTATCACAGGTGTTGCGGACGGGGTGAGAGCAACGTACACGCCCTCCTCTTCGCAGCTTCGTATTCTTCTCCTTCTTCATCGGTTCCCTTACGGGAAGATGACGACGGTGGTTGAACGCGAAGCTATCTCGTGATGGATTCTTTGGTTGGCCAATCCCTAGGGGAATATTGGCACAGTCAGCATCAGAGGCACTCCGGACGGGGCTGGTTGAGCTGCAAGGCGCGTGGCGCGTCCCGCCACAGCTTTCCAACGGGAAATTCAACATTCTCCTTTAAAGTTTTCAGTTCGTCGTTTCCGTTGACGCTCAGCTTCGCGGGCTTTCGTTGTATCAGTAGCTTCTTGACGTAGTTTGAATGAGTCAAGGACATAAGGCACGTTCGTAGCCCTTGCTCCTGTCCGGGATTTGTAGCGTAGTAGGAAGAGCACCGCGTACCTCCCGTTGCGGCCAGAGTCGTGGGATTGAACGCAGTGCCGCTATTTCTTTTTTTATAGTGTAAGGGGAGAGGTGCGGACAACGGACGGACGCCGGACATAGCCCCGAGCAAGAGACGCTTTGCATCTAAAAAGGAACTGCGCCGGCTGCATATAGGCGCTTCCAATTCAGCGCAGCCAAGCGACGCATGGCGCCATCTAGGGGCATGTTTAAAGCTATGTCCACGTGCATGTGGCCCTCCATTTATTTGCCCAGAACTGTTTGGTCTCGTAGTGTAGTCGTTCCTGGGCAGTAGCAACATCAGTTTTTGAAAATGTGTCATGGCCACGCACTGGTGGCCACGCACACCAGTGCGTTATCTCGGAGTTCCCCTGGACTGCTATTAGGATAGCCGCGATTACTGGGAATTTGAAATGGTTAGGCTGCGCGAAAAGACAATCAAGTGGGAAGGTTTGCACATGCCACAGTTTGCCACCTTTCCTGTTAGCAAAGCTGTGGCACGTGATGCAAGTAATTCATTGTTCGAGAGTTCAAGTTGAGAAAATACATCCTGTGTTTGCCGTGTTCATTTGGTCTTTAGTTTGGGAGTGTTCAAGCAGAACCAATCTGTTCCGGCGTGTTAAGGAGGGCGGAGTTGGGTTGTGCCACGTTTACATTCGCCAGTTTGTTAATCGGTTTTTGTTCTCACAGGATACGAATGACCTTTTTCTGCGAACATTTTTACAAAGTGTGCTGTCAAAAGCGTTGCCAACATATATTGTCTCGTCCGCAAATGAAAGCTGTAGCAGCCCTAAAGGCTATATGAAGGAGGTTGTAGACTCTTTCAGGTTTCTAGCAGTACGGTTTTCACTTGCGTACTTATAAGCTGTGTCAAGAAAGGCACTTACTAAAGACTTAAAGGATGTGTTGTTACCTGTGCCACTTTACCGATCGGTTTATAGATCTGTTTCTGGCCAGGACGTGTTATCTCGTGTTAAAAAGATGGCCGTCCCAGCATCCGCGAACACCTTTTTTTTTTAACTCCACAACGGTACACTTCCCGTTAGGACGTGGATGCAGGAGGAAGGCTTATTTGTCGCTGGTCCTACAACGTGCACTTTGTGTAACAAACCAGAGCTTGTTGAGCACGTTTTCGCGGAGTGCTGGGACGCTATATTTTTCTGGGATGTGTTGCAAAGGACCTTAAAGATAGACCTGCCCGTTTCACCCCAAGGCATGCGATTTCTTTGCGTACCTAGTGACAACAGTGTGCCGTATGACCTCATCATGGCTCTAGGATTGCATGCTATTTGGAGGTCGAGGATGCGGGTGCGCCACGCTGACCCGCACGCCCTCATTGTGAGAAAATACTTTGCAAAAAGTATTAGTTTGCTCTATGAAGTGCACAAGCGGCAGACGCTCGATATAGAATGGCAACCTGTACTAGAAGAACTGTGTACGTTTGATGTTTATTTTAGGTTTTTCCGACAGCCGAAGTTCGGCCGACGGTTTTTAATCTATCCGTGACGTGTATTGTGTGCGGAAAAAAAAGGTAATAAAAAAAAGGTGTAGTCGTTCCGCTCCTGCGAAGACACTATCCTAACCCGGGTTCAAATCCCTTTACCTATTTTGTTCATTGTCTGCGGTTGGTCATATTGGAATATCAACATTTGTTATGATGCGTATTATCTATTTATGACATGTTTCTGCAATATAAATGTGGTTTCAGGTATTTTCGTTGCCTTTTTGTAAGTTTTAAATACCGCTTCTTGCACGTTTTCGCGGGCTTTCCCCTTGTAGGGCGGCTTTGACTATTTCTGTTGAATATTTTTCTACACCGTAGTTTTCAACCATTGCAGGTCCGTTTTGGTTGCTATTTATTTCAGTTCGGGTGGTTTTGTATGCTTTAGGTACGTTTATGCTGTAATATAACCCCCATAAGCAAGCTGAGGTGACGGCTGGCTGCACTGACTAGGAAACGCATATACGCGTTCCGGCTTTGGAACCGCATCACGATATGTGTGGTGTACCGGGCTCCGGAGCGCAGTACCCTTCGGTTCTAAATGAGCACCCTTGCACTGCCGCAGAATCTCCCCAGTGTGTCCAGCTTGGTTGATCTGGGGGCCCCGACTACTTGCGTCTCCATTTCGGCTTTCAGCCTAAGCCCGAACCGAAACACGGAACCTCGCCATGCTCCCACGGCCTCACATGGGTCGTGTTCAAAGCGACCAGCGCATCAAAGCAGCACTTCCCCGCATACCGTACTGTTTCCTCGACACGTCACGCCTCGCGGCGTAGGCCCGAGGTGGGGCATTAAGATCTCACCACGGGCCCGTCCAGTCCTCACGTAACGAACATGAGTGGAAGGCGTGACTGAATCATGTCCAATCCGGTCAGACCAATGTGTGACATCTCCCTAGAGCGAGACTTGTCTGCGAACACTCCTGAACTCCAACGTATTTTACGTGTCGACCCCTTTGTTTTTTAGCAATTTCTCTCTCGCGTGTCCTCTTCTTGCTATTTTTTCCAAAGAGCTAACATACACGTGTTATGTTCCACTTTCAATGTCCTCATTTCGTTTTGTGTCTAGCACGAGGTGCTAACGAGGGCATCTGTCACACACACCTCACGTTGGTCACCGCGAAATAAAACAGCGTTTGCGAAAGCTCTTTTTTTGTACGGTGCCCTGCGAAGGTGACTGCGCGTCGTTACAACTACTGTGATTCGATCATTCCCTGCATTGCGAGATTGAAGGGAATGAGGCGGCCCACGAATTACCCCAAGGGCTTACCATACGGGCTGGGCCAAGCCCGTTTGCTACCATGAAGCCCGTGCCACGCGGCACCATCTGACCGGATATCATAATATTACCACCTGCTAGCTCCATCCTGTCAGATCTACCCCCAGACATGAATTGCTCAGCATAGAGCAAAGTCACACCGGGCGCCAACTCCGGACGGGAGTCTTCCCCAATCCCGCCAACATGGCCCAATCTGCCCCTGCCTTTACACAACCTCGGCGTGTTCCTAATGTGATGCCCATGCCAAGCTGCACCACATTATCTTGACATGCCCCGAGGACTTCTCCCAAGAAATCCCTGTTTGGAAATTGTGGGATGCATTGCTTCCCCGCCCGGGTCCGGACAAAGGCCACCTGCTCAAAAGGAGGAAGGGGTTGCCGGAAAGCACCGTCCTACGGCCACTACGGCACCGCCAACCAAACCTAACGAGAAGTCGTCCAGAAGGGAGGGGAGGCTTCAGCCCTGCCTACCACCAACATCACGACTTTGATTCTAATTGGATCATTTTCTCAGATAATATAGATATTTCTCTGTATATCCCAACCATTAAGGTTCCCTCTGTATGCCCGGAGTGTTGCTTTTATTCAAGATTCAGGATGGTCGATAGACGCAACATGGAAAACTCGCAGCAAAATAAAAACGTTAGCAATTATCGATTACTATGTCGCTCTGACCATAGGCTCAGATTTTGGACTCCTCGACCATTACATACCTTTCGACGGCGCATCTCACGGACACCAGTATCTTGTAAGTGATGAGCGTTAGATTTTCTTTGGCAGGTCTTGTTAACACTAAAGCAGATTGTCCGAACGTTACACTTACAGCGCAGTCCGAAGCTGCGGCAGAAGATAAAGGCTGGCCAAAAGAGTGAAGGTCATAAGTTCAACTCTCAGTAAGTAAATCCTACGTAGAGTTCAAATAAGCGGCAAGCATTATTAGCGCAGTTGAGCCATAAAGCTAAGAAAACATTGATATTAGTGCAGCAAATCTGAAAAATACTACACTAACAGTTACGTAAAAATAAAAAAGCAAGGACAACCAAATCATTTTGTCTCAAATGTGCTGCCAAGCCAATTCTTTATGCATATTACAAAACTGCAATGAAACGTTCACGTCAACAACTTTTCGTGCATGCTGGGAGAGAAACTGCTATGTGCTAACAAAGCTTTGTCACTCGGATTCAGCATTAAAAACTTCACTACAATGGCTAGGTATTCTTTCGAAATTTGTGCACGAGCGTGCCTCATTCTTTTCTTTCGTTCATTCGATGCGCCATAGAGCGGTTTCAACATGTGCGTTCATTTCCGATGGAGGTGAAATCCAAACACGCCCGTGTGTACGAGATTTCGGCGCACGTTAAAAATCCTCAGGTGGTCAAAATTAATCCGGAGCCCTCCACTACGGCGCGCCTCATCGCGTGCGTTGCGTATGCTCGTTACACCCCACAATCAATCAATCAATCAATCAATCAATCAATCAATCAATCAATCAATCAATCAATCAATCAACATGTGCGTTCATACAGCCGAAGTTTAACACGCAAGACATAGGGAACAGCTGATAACGCGGAACAGGTATACATGGCTAGCCGTGTCAGCTGTAATTCAGCTGACCATGCTGAGCTCTGCAACATTTTCATCGCGTGTCAAGACATGAAGGTGGGGTCAGAGGGAATCATACAGTTTCAAGAACCACGTAGGGTTTTTCATACAAACGTGCATCCAGAGGCAACGCTTCTAGCGCGAGAAGAAAAAAATCTACAAAGCGAGCTTTTTAACATATCTAATACAGGGATAATGATGTCATATTGCATTATGTTACAGCCCTTCATCTTTAGCGATATAACAGAAGACGTATAAATAGGAAAAAGGAAGCGTTCAGACAATTTCATGTTTAAAATCTTTAAGACGGGCACTAATCGAAACAGCGTCTAAAGCTCGAGTAATTCCCGTTCTTAAAAAGGAAATACCACTTTTTTGTCTTACTACAGACCAATATCACTAACTAGCACTTGTTTTAAACTTCTAGAGCACATAATTTCTAACTATATT
Source organism: Haemaphysalis longicornis (assembly GCF_048455015.1). Lineage (NCBI taxonomy): Eukaryota > Metazoa > Arthropoda > Arachnida > Ixodida > Ixodidae > Haemaphysalis > Haemaphysalis longicornis. The sequence continues at coordinate 126,012,037 of NW_027526295.1, read as the reverse complement.
ATTACTTTTCTAAACGAGCGCAACGTACTATCACCATTCGAGCACGGTTTTCGTAAAGGTCTATCCGCTACAACCCAATTAGTTTCCTGTATACATTATTTCTCCTCAGTCCTGGATAAATCCGGTCAAACTGACATTATCTTCCTTGACTTCAGCAAGGCATTTGATAAAATACCCCACTCCAAAATAATTCACAAACTTAACTTGCTTGGTTTTCCCTTGACCATTGTTAAATGGGTAACATCGTATCTATCTTCGCGCACACAGTTTGTTGATATAAATGGTACCTACTCCAATCCTCTTCCTGTTAGCTCCGAAGTTCCCCAGGGTAGCGTCCTGGGACCACTACTGTTTTTAATATACATCAATGATATTACATCCTGTGTCAAACATGGTGTTGAAATGCGACTGTTTGCCGATGATTGCCTTCTGTTTCGTTCAGTCAAATCCACAGATGACCAAGTGTTATTGAACCAAAGTATTGATGCAGTTAATAACTGGTGTGAGTGCTGGGACATGCTGATAAACCCCGAGAAAACTGTATCTATGCGCATTACTAACAAAAAGCAACCACTAATTTACTCGTACAGTATAAAAGGAACTCCCATTTTACTTACACAAAGTTATAAATATCTTGTCGTCACAATCACCAACAATTTAACATGGTCCTGCCACATTGAAAAGATTTGCTCATCTGCTCGTAGAAAATTAGGGTTACTAAGGCACACCCTCAAAAGCTCTCCCGCTAAAACTAAGCTCCTCGCATTTAACATAATAGTCCGGCCTTGTTTAGAGTACGCGTCTGAAGTCTGGAATCCGCACACTAAAAAAGATATTAACAATCTTGATAGAGTCCAAAGATTAGCCGTTCGGTTTATCTACAATCGCTTCCGCCAGACTGACTCCCCGACAGAAGTAATAATTAATAACAAAATTCCAACTTTACAATCCCGAAGAAAATTAGCGAGACTCAAATTTCTTTTTCAACTATCCAGGAAAAACAGCATCATGGAACTTTCGCACGTCCTCACTCCGTAATCTTCACGTCCTACTAGAGGATACCATTCTTACAAATTCACACCTATCTTTGCACGCACTAGCAACTTCAAGTACTCTTTTTTCCCACGCACATCGAAAAGCGTCCATTGCTGCCGTATTCACTAAGAAATTATTCAATTTAGGTTAAAATTTTGATTCCCCGCCAAATCGAGCGTTTTCGGGACGTATGCAATGGGCCCACAGCGGCTACATGGCCTTAGTGACGTAATTCTAGCCGTCGAAGAACGTCAAGACCGGAAAAGAACGAAAAATCTTTTGAGCGAGTTCCAAGTTATCTGATGGGCATACAGCAGTAATTTTTGCTCAGGTACTTCGCGACCCCCTGATCTAAGTACTGGGTGGGTTGGGTGACTTAGATTTTTAAGATTTAAACGTTTAAGATTTAGAAAAAAGTTTGTAAAAGTGTTGCAGGGTCCCTTTGAGCGCGGAACATATGGAGGACTGGTGCGTGCGGTTCCCATGCGGCTGATCGTTACGACTGATCGTTAGGACCGGTTTTGGGGTCGTTCGCTAGTCGAAGGAGGCTCGCGACGTGCGACTAGCAAGCCAGATGTAGTCATGTCATCGTTGCGATCGTCGTGCGGTCACAGCCAATGAGAACCCGTAGCCGTCATTGCTGAGAAAAGTTCTTTCAAAGCCCTGAGGTGGCGCCAGTGGCCATTCCGAGTATTTGTGGGCAGGAACTCAACGCCATGGCTGCCGTCTCCGCAGCGGCCCCCGTGTGCTCTCCGCAGCGGCCCCCGTGTGCTCTCCGCCTGGTAGGCACACGTTAACAGCGGTACCTACAGCATGGGCAAGGAAAATCATGGGTGCTAAATCTTGTTTTCGCTTTTCACACCGCTGTACTTAAAGGAGCCACGAGGAAAAGATACCAGTTTTTTTAATCGAAAGATTTCGTGTTTTATAGTTCTGCTAGCACTTGTCCGGCTGCAAATTATGCCGTATTCACTAAGAAATTATTCAATATAGGTTAAAATTTTGATTCCCCCCCCCCCCCGCAATCGAGCGTTTTCGGACGTCCAATAGGCCTGTTCGGTTTTCCACTTCTGGCGGCTGCCCGAGGCTGCCCGCAGGCTGCCAGAGGCGAGAGCCGGTCATTCGTTTTTCTCGGGCAGCCCAAAACGTCACTTCCGGCAGCGCCAGAACGCCTTCGATTTTTCACTTCTGGCTCCGCGCAAGCTGCCAGAACCGCCCGGGCGTTCATGGTCTGGCGGCGAGCGGGCACAGATCTGGCAGATAGTAGACGACAAAAGGAGAGTGGCTCGGCGAGTTTCAAAATAAAATTACGAATTTTTCTCGTTCTTTCGGATTTGATGGTTTGGAGTTTATTCATTCAATATAAAAAATCAATTTTCCGCACATTTCAGTTTATGTTTCGCAATACAACCTCCGCTTTTTAACGAGAAGAGAAATGACATATGATTCGCGTCTAAGCGGTCATTTGCGGCTCGTGGGCGAGGACGGCGTCACAATTCTAGATGAAGTCATGTCTGTGTTTGTTACTTCAGCGAGCACATTGCTTGTCCGCGTGTTAAGAATGACAGTTGTCGTTTATACCTCCTGAAAGAACAAAAAAGCCCTCCCGCAGAACTCTGGAGTCGTGGGCGCTGTCAGGAATGCCTGCGAACACATCGATGAGCACCATGTCCGCATTGTAGATCCCCTGGAGTACGATGGAGCAAATTTCTTGAGATTGTAGTAACTTCCTTCGGACTCCGAGGGTATAGAATTGCGGCACCCATAAATCGCGCCGATCATGTCCGGAAGTCATCCGCTTCCTCGAGTAACGAGAGTGTGGAACGCCAGCTTATTTCGCTCCAATTCTGTTCAGTCCGACGAGAAAATTTGTCGTCCGTTGATAGAAATGTACAAATCCGATCACTTGCTAAACTGCAGCGTGAACAGATGACTCGCTCACGCCGAATTCCTGATCACGTACATGGCAAACTGTGTACCGATTTACGGCAGGGCAATCAGAACTGCCTTCCGGGCAGGCATTTCGGCGCGTCCTCGCAGGCCTTCGGGGTAGAATTCCGACTTTTGAAATTCGGCGATCAGGGTTACCACCGTACGCCGCGACAGGCGAAACAGTCTGCTGAACTTGAACTCCGGGTAGGTCGGCACACCGTTCTCCATATAGGGGTAACGCGGTGCCGTTCTTCACGCTCGACCATGGCGAGTACGACGCATACATTGAAAACGTCGGCTTCGAAATCGTACTCTTCGTCTTCAAGATGACGGCCGTCCGCAAACAACGCGTCGGGGAGAGCACCGAGCGCACTTCTTGCGTCGTCTGACATTGTGCCTCTGAAACTGTAGCAGACGACCGAAACAAAAGTTGCTCCGCAGCGATAGTCGCAGCTAGGATTTCTCGGTCCCGGCTTCCGGTGTATGCCGAGGCGCTTGGACAACGTAATCATGACGCAACTTCCTGCCCGACAGCAAGCTTCTGGCAGCCCGCGGGCTGCCAGAACGCCAGTAAATTGAACAGGCCCAATGAAGTCATAAGCGCGCATATGCAAGTGAACTTGCACTGCGTAATTCGGCTGCAGCGCTGCTTGCCGTAAGTCTTCCCAGATAGCGCTACCATACTCATGCATGGATCATTGTGTGCCGTTGCTTTGGTTTTTGACCGTATTTGCAGCTGGCTTGTTTTTGTTACTGTAGAAAGCAAGCGTTCCTTGAAACAGAGAATATCCTTGACAAACAGGGTCGCGTAAGACAACGTCTCTTGCGCAAATCGGCCAGTGGGTGTAAGGCAACTCAAAAGCGGCGGACTGCTGTGCAGCTAAAACAAGCATGTGCGCGCAGTAGCAACGACAGTACGCATCGGTACTTCAATGTTTACTTGTGCTTTCGTAACTTACACCGTTTATCCCCCCTTCTATACAAAGAATGTGCCCTAAATGTAAGCGCAAATAGCTCGCTCCGCAAGCTTATAAGCTCTGTCTAATTTGTGTTTGCTTTCGCCGGCCTCAGCGAATCGCAGAGCCGCCTGGTATGACATCATAGGTTCTGTTGCCGGAAATAAGCTAGTGGGTCGCATGGCCCTTCCCGGTTTTCCCAAATATATAGCTTATTTCAGCGCAGTGTGTGTTAAACGTTGTGTCACTATGGCTCTAAGGAGGCAATCTTTCGAATGAACCAAACTTGTGTTTTGTCTTCATGGCTGCTTTAACATATACAAATACAATGAAATGAATTTATTAGCACTATTCATTTTCATTTAAAATTGATGAATGTTTTCTTTTCCTGATCTTATTTCCCTTGCACATATCTAAATCGGCCCGAGTGCGCGAAACAGGGAGGTAACCATGGAACAAAAACAGTGGGCGGAGCGGGGCCGACGACGCATCGCACCGGCGCATCGGACCATACATGTCTCAAATTCACGCGGACGACTAGTCGTGCCGACTGTCGTACCGATCATTCGCATGTGATTCGCATGCACCAGTCGTCAATGTGTCTCGCGCTTTAAGCTAAAAACGTTGGTGGATGTTGATTTCATATTAGCTATAAACGTTGCGTAACTCCTCTTCTACTCTTAACTGAGCTTATGTTTGCTACAGGCGTTGCTGGTTGCACACGAACATGCAGTTTGGTACTCCGGGAAACGAATGGTCGCCAAAGTGAACGGCGGAAGCGTCGCAAGCGGAAATATTGATCGCATTAGCGGCAGTGCTAGGCTGTATATGCTTCATGTTTATTCCACTCTAGAAACTAACCGAACAGAGCCGCCGCATTCATTACGGCACGAATGTTGTCGGCGCTCATCTTTCGTTCGACAAACCCTCCGCGGTGGCTCAGTGGCTAAGGCGTTGCGCTGCTGAGCACAAGGTCGCGGGTTCGATTCCCGGCCGCGGACGCCGCTTTTATGATGGAGGCAAAAAGCAAAAACGCCCGTGTGTACGAGATTCCGGCGCACGTTAAAGATCCCCAGGTGGCCAAAATTAATCCGGAGCCCTCCACTACGGCGCGCCTCATCGCCTGCGTTGCGTCGGCGCGTTAAACCACACAATCAATCAATCAATTTCGTTCGACAACATTCCTCGTCGTGTCGGCCTAGCCAAGGCGCCTTATCTAGAAGCGCGGTTATAGCGTAAAAAAGGCAAATATAGACGAACACGATAGCGGTAAGTGTGCTGCAGAAAGAGCTAATTATCCAAAGGCGCCGCCGCGATCTGTCGACGCTGAGCGGACGGCGCTTGTCTTCGCTGGAAGTGCGAGAAAAAGCCCCAAAAAGCAGGATTTCTGATTCGTGACGCACATGGGAGGATAGATCACGTACATGTTTCGGAATGGCGGAGCCTAAAAAGACACAGGAAAGGGTGGAAACGCGGCGACAAACCTTGCAACGAAAAAGTGACCCTTCCGCTGCACGTAAAAAACTTCGCACAGATGACGTTGACCACCCAATCTAACGATTGCGCTTGTTCATTTAGTGTGCTCAAAAGTCTTTCAGGACCCCTTTAATACGGGGCAACTAGTTCCATATAGCGAAGTTTGGTACAGCAGAGAAGTGCAAAAAAGAATACTGCATTGTATGGTTAAATAGCGTTGTTGTATGTTCAGCCTGGAATAGCAGCGGTGAAGAGAGGTTCTAAGGCACCGAATTATACTGATATTTAATGTTCGCAAAAGCGTAAAGCCCGAATAGAAAACCCCGAGGGTGCATTCTATTCAGCCTGCACCTCTTGAACCAGTTCACAGCGGTGCAAAGCCGGTTCCTCCATCCTAAATAACTGGTGGCACCAGACCTGCGCGCTTTTCGTCTCCTTCTGCACCTCCTGGGCCGGGAGAGCAGGCAAAGCAATGAACTCGTCCTGCACCCTTCGGCACCACCGGTGTGTCGAACAGCGTGGTTCAGGTGCCGCTAGCTGCACCACTGAAACGAATGGCGAAATGCTGCACCACCTGAACTGGTTCACCTGGTGCAGGTCCCACCCGTCATTACATACAACATGCCAGTACATACACTCAAAACATTATATCCAACGCGTCACTTGATACAAGTCACTACATCCATGAATGAAAGTACTTACTCGTTGTATCTCGTTGCGCCTTGGATCTAGTTACTCTGAATACTGCCTCAGGGCTCCTGTCGTGTGCGCGATGCGTTTTCTCCTACAGCATAATGAAAACAATAAAAATAGAGTGCCTAGAAGCACTCTAGAAGTTTAGTCGCGACTGGTTGCCAAACGAGCCTAGGCATACTGCCGCCTCCACCGCCGAGGATCGGATCGTTTGTCGTTCGACAGCAGAAGCGCTGATTTCGATCGGATCGGCAAGCCGGAGAGCCACCGTGACGTAGGAGTTACGTGATGCGCACTCCTAAGAGCCACACGGCGTATTTTATCGTCGTGTGAATTCCACGTTAGCACACATGCCTTAGCACCTGGCTAATTTACGTCCTCAGTGCTTTCATGAAATTAGATCATTCCGTTACACAAGAAATGCATCTACAAATATCCAAAGCTAATACGGTTAGCCCAGTTTATTAAAATATGCTATTCAAAATAAGGTTCGGTATACTGGAGTGACAAAAACAAATATGTAACAGAAAAAGAAGCAACAATAAATAGGAACAATTTTTTTACCTTACAAACACATATTGTCTCGGCTAACGGTCCAGTTTTATTTCAGCCGGAAGGCACCTAAAACGAACATTTTAAGCATAATACATAACCGAAACGGGACCAACATTTTCATCGTTTATATATTATTTGTATGTTCTGCCTGAAAAATACACTCTAGATAAGTTCATGCTCGAAATAATTTTGGATACCAGTTAACACTCACTCAGCTTAAATTGCAATATAAAAAGCGTGATGCAGTGATACCCGATTGTAAGCATATAGGTTTGTATAAATGAAGAAAAAAGTCTGGAAGTGAAGCGTTTAAAATAGTGCTACTCAGTCTTTTATCTAGAGCAAAAGGATTAGAGCAAAATTTACTTTCATCAAAAAACAAAAAGAAGGCTTACCCTATTCCTTTAATGCAGATGAAAACGTTTTCCTGGAGAATGCAACAAGTGTGGGCACAGGCGTATGCAGGTGCAAGGAAAGAAACAAACAAATATATGATCTCCACTGCTACATTTCATTTGCTTCTAGAAAGTTTAAGTTTATTTTTCTCCAGGAACTTGGATAAATCCTTATTCTAGTCCTTCGAATAAAAACAATTAAAACAGGCAAAATTACCGCTCTAAAAATACCACAATACAAATAATGTCATGGTTCACGCCAGCTAATTACGTTGCACAGCACGTATACAACAATTTTCTAGTTATTATTTCTGCAATGAATAAGCGATAGCACCTTCACCCATTACATGTAACGATAGAGTTTCGCGGAAACTACCCACTTCAAATAGCGTCACTTTATTTCTAATGAATTTTAGACTTAGAAATGTTATACTCACGTCGTTAGTTGTAACCTGAAGTATAAATACAGGGTACCCTAAAAATTATGTTCACAGCAATATGTATTCCACATACATTCTAATAACCGCCATTTTTACATGTGCTTCCGCTTCATATGATGTTGAAAAGGTACGTTCCAATTATGAACTTTGTTCGAAATACATACTTTTTCTACCTAAGTGACGTTGGGCAGTAATCTACCTGCAGATAACGGACCAGAAGCGTTGATGTGGGAACTATCGAAACTTTTAATTGTGACGCTTGTGGTGCCGACCTAAGGAAGCGTAGTAGAAAATTTTGAAACTGTTTGGAGCCAGCAGTCACCAAGAAAAAGGAAATTGGAACTTTGTAATACCGCAAAGGTTTCACGTTTCTAACAAATCTTTATTAGTCGCCCACTTAGTCCCTTAGTGGCCTACTGGGCAGATGACAAAGAAGGCCAGTGAAACAGAATCTTCTCCTCCAAAAATTGCCGCTGAGAGTCGAGGTTTCTCAGGAGTAGCATGGACACTCGCATAAACTGCATAAAACGTGGCGTGTCGTCTCCGGCGTGCCGCACATTTCGCACTCTTGAGAATGCAAGTATTCGTTGCGTGACTGTTCAGAGTAGTGGTACAATATCTGTATACACGCCTTCCAAGTGTGTCAAAGGAAGTCGGCGCAAGAAAGAGATATTGAGAGAGAGAGAGAGAGAGGAAGAGAGAGAGAGAGAGAGGAAGAGAAAGAGAGAGAGAGAGAGAGAGAGAGAGAGAGAGAGAGAGAGAGAGAGAGAGAGAGGAAGAGAGAGAGAGAGAAATAGTTTATGTCTATCCAGGTTTACAGTGACAATTGAGCCGAAGAAAGCCACCTCTTTGGGTCCGGGACCTGCCCACCAGGGCGCGCTGAGACTGGGAGTCCGACAACACGACGGTAGACAGCAAGGAGAGAGAAAGAGAAAAAATAACGAAAAAAAGGTTAAGGTTCGGTTGGCGATATCGCGACCGTCGCAACGCCTTCAGCAGGTCAAACCAAACGTTCTTTCTGGTACTGGGGTAAGACCGGCCCACCGCCTTCCACTGGTCTGGGGATTAGGAGGAAACGATTCCTCTGTACAAGCCCACATTCGTTGTTGGACCGCGGCCCCTTCACCGCAGCTGGGGCGGAGTGGGTATGGGTGGAGCGAGAGGTGGTTTTGATTTAGGATGGCTCTACAATATAGAGATTCCGTTTTGGAGTTGACACCAGCGGCGTTCCTCTTCCAGAGTGGGGGATCAGTGGGCGGGGAGCAGCTTGCGGGGGGCTCGGAGGGGGGGGAGGCTAAGGTTGTTTGACGTTTATGAAAGTCAGAAGACGATATCTGATCGATCTCGCCGCGGGGGTTGTGCAGAGGAAGAGGAAACGAAGTGGGGTATTCCCAGACGGTGCGGCGACCATCTTCATAGTCCTCGCAATGTGTGCAACCGGAGTGGGACAGAGGAATGGTGAGATATGGGGGAGGATGGCTCGAGCAGGGAGGAAGTGTGATTGGATTCGCCTCTAGTGTACGGATTCGCTAGGGATTACTAGGAACCGGGGGGTGGAAGGGTGGTTCGTGAGAGTCTGTGTGGAAATGCTTGCCTGTAAATGCCTGTTGATGACTATGCCTCGTTTACTCAGATGTCGGGACAATGTAACTAATACATTCCGATGGACATTCTTTTGACGCATTTACGCAGTCCGGGAGAGCCAGCCTCACAGCGCATCTCTTACGCTTTATAATTGAACACCTCAGTTACACTTCCATTCTTCAGTTATCCGGACAGCATAGAAGCAAATCTCTTATTGTGAGGCTAAAAAAAATTTTAAAATTTCTGCAAAAACATTCAAATCGATACGCGTCAAATTCTATTCTGGGGTGAACATGGGGTGAATGAGCAATTAAGCCAGGCAGGCTTTCCCTAAACTATGTCGCAGGGTACATTCACCCTCCCTAGCAAAAATTACCAATAGACAAAACCAATAGCCTATTGGGTTATTGACACCAATAGCTATTGGTGTATCAGTCTATAGGTGTATTGGTACCTATTGGTGTATTGGTCTAGTCCTATAGGTGTATTGGTACCTATTGGTGTATTGGTCTAGTCCTACAGGTCTATTGGTACCTATAGGTGTATTGGTATCATGGGCCCACTGGAGCACCAATTGAAATATGGCCAAATGCATGCCAAGGCCTTTAGTTCACTGCATTCATTTGGCCATGCTACACTTGCTTCAGCGAGTTTCTAAACACAACGTGGTCCCACTACCCTTCAAATACCACAAAGCCGTAAGTGCTGCTTGACTGCAGTTTTATTGCACAACAGGCTGTCGAATTTCCGGTGAATATATTCCTCGAGTCAGAGCTGCAAGACCTGCAAAAATAGTATGGAAATAATTAGGAACTTCTGCAATAACTGCACATTTTTATAAGTGAGTCTAGCATTTCGTCCAGGCGAAACATACCACTCTACGGCAGCACGCCGCTCAACCCCAACGAACTACGGTGCGTGAATACGCCAATGTGGTCGCAACGCTTCTAAAGTTAGACATTCCGTTTCGATTCCATCTGGATGAAACATTGCCCGCGGCACTTAATTTTGTTAATCGGAACACAAAGTCTTACATGCATTTGTACTCAGTTCACACGTGGTCGCATCGATAGTGGCTTTTCCAAAAATGAAAGCGCCGCTTGTCGACCTGCTCTGCTATTTTTAATAAAAAATTTATCAGGAAATAAGAAGCTTCTACAGCTTCGCGGTGAAAAGGAATGTATACATACCTTCAAATGCGAAAATCCGGGCTGCGTAATGAGTGCACGTTCGTCACCTCGCCGTGCGTGAAGACAATAATCCTTGAATACGAGCGACGTCGAAGGTGTCTTTACATTCTAGTGGCTCCACAGATGATGTCCTCGTAACATTAAAACTAACAAATAAAATGTGAGGCACTAAAATTCACAAGCACGGTGGCTGGCCGCTGGAATCAATGCCCACGCCGGGGATCGTGCCGAAACGCCGGACATGGAAGAAGCCATTTTGCTTTTTCTTGCATACGAAACCTCCGCCAGGTTCATACTTTCAGAGAAGCATTATTGAGCAGTTTTAATTAATGTATTTCACTTTAAAATTATGAGGCAATTTTAAAATGCGGGGTTAATTATTTTGGTGTTAATTTTGATTTTGTAGGCTTTACTTTCTGCAAACATAATGAAGTACGGCACCTATCCTAAGAACCGGCCGTTGAATCGGCACCCAAAACAAATATGGCCGCTCCGCGGCTCAGCGAGTTTAGAGAGGCGATGATTATGAAGGCGAGCGCTGACGCTCGCCAAAAAAATCTATAACTACTGTTGGCACAGAATCGCACGCGCGGGGTTTTTTGCTTGTCGCAAGCATTGCGGGCAACCACCATGAGCCGGCGGCTGCAACTCGTTGCTACCAGGAAATTTTTGAGCGCTACAGGGACGTTATTTTTGAGGCGTGCTAAATGGAAAATGCTTGCAGCTAACGTGAATCGAATGTCTTCGGGCAGAAACATTGCTTGCAGGGCTGCAGATTAATTTTGACCACCGGCAGTGTGTACCGATCGAGCGCCGCAGCGCGAGATCGACACACGGGCAGTTTTACCTTTCTCCTCGATCTGGAAAACAACCGCTGCGGCCGGGATCGCACCCCCGACCTTGGGCTTAGCAGCACACCGCCTAAAAAAAGCTAACAGCTCTACTTTTTATTAGTGCCTGTAAATCAATAGCCCCGAACAATGTATTTGACCAATAGATATCCCCTATTGGTCTATTAGGCTGATACAACCAATAGCTATTGGTCCCACTATCCCAATAGCTTTTGGTCCCAATAGCTATTGGTCCCATTGGGACCAATAGAACCAATATAAATTGGTCTATTGGACCAATACATGTCACTCTATTGGACCAATAGATTTTGTATTGGTCCTATAGATACTCAAATAGAACCAATAGCCTGACCTATAGGACCAATACATTATTTCTATTGGACCAATACAAATTTCTATTGGAATTTTTGCTAGAGTCCGCCAAGAGGTACGCATCATGAAATCAACGTAAAATGGCACACTCAGGCTGCAGACAATAAAATGTGGAAGTTTTGCTACGTACCTGTCTCTCCCAACAACACCGTTCTTCGTTAGTTTTCTGCTCAGGATACACATTAAAAACTGCGTCCTTGACAAAAGTGCGTAAAACGCGCGTATACTAATACTCACTGACAAGACGCTTGTTGCGAGATCTCAGTGGTGCATTTAGATGCAACACTTTTTGAACATTCCAGCTAAGGGGTGGGGAATATTGCGGTGTTTATCTCATTGTTTGGTGTGGTGCGTCTTACGTGTGCTGAAAAGATAGTGCATTTTCGCGCTACATTCGCCTGCGCTTTTTCATAAAACCTATCTTCTTTTAATTTCTTTCTTAGTGATGGACGCTTTACCACCCAGGGTTTATAACTTTTCTTGTATACTGTTCCAAGGTGTCCATTTCTTCCTATCTGAGCCTTATGTATAGCCACCAGTGAAGCAAGCATAACGTCTTGTTTTTATTACGTGACTCACATACCTAAAAAGGCGCAGTTGACTCTTCACTGGTGGGTAATTTGATCCCTACAATGCATATTTCAAAAACGTTCATGTTTTCAACGCCGCCGCCTTCGTTACTAGTACACCAGGTATGGAGAATGCACACGGGTCCAGCCTGTACTCGTTCAAGGCATGTCTGAAGGTGGCGCCAAGGATACGTACTCCCATTCGACCCCTGCATTCTTTGATCTGCTGTTTCCGCCACTGCCGCTGGTGATGCTGCTGGAAAATGAGAATTAAAGCCCCTAAAGAGATATTTTAATTGCTTTGAACTTCTCTACCAAGCTCCAGTTGTATTTTGATTGTCCTAATAATATAACGTGTTTGCAGACGGCGCCAGAGAATTTTTTTGGATTGTAGGAACTGTGGAAACATTCGAAGTCACCTAAGCATTTTCATGAGTCATGAATGCGATTATACTTTAGACCAATTTCACACCTTTAGTGTTACCAAGATTGTAGCCATGCCTGCAGTGTTTCTCAGTTTGGATACGGGCACGTTTGCTTATGTTGTGATATAATTGTTATGGGTTTCTTTCCAAAGGTTTTACGTTCGCATGATCCCTGTGTGAGCAGTAATTGTTCACACAATGTTGCTTGTAATAGAGTTCAATTCATTTTAAAGCTGTACAATCGACACCTTTACGGACACTCTGTTTGCTAGCCATTCTGGGTTCGTCCGGATCATTACTTTATACGTACTCTATTTACGGGCAGGGCCGCGTTTCACTACTAACGATGATGTTGATGGTTTACACTAAACGATGCCTTGATACAGGCTTCATGGCATTCGTCACCGACAATTCGCACGCCAAGGCATTAGCACTACCTAGAAGTGCGGGCTCTATTTTAGATAAGAAAGCGCTTCTTAGGTCCAGTGAATTTAAAAATATACACATGATTTCGAGCTCGCTATATCAAGTGGCTATTCTGAACGAATAACAATCCCATTTGGTTCCTTTGTTGCAACGCCTAATTCTAGACATCATATATGCAACATAACATTGTTGCATATATGATGTCTTGCATGTTGCATTGTTGCATGATGATGCATATATGATGTTGCATATACGTAATACCATTCAACGCGAACCTTATGGTACCTCGAGCTTCGTGCATCAAATGTCTATTTTCGCAAATTCGAACGATGCAGCGCATTCACTACATTTACATAGAGCCAGCGAATGCCAGCTATCTTGAGCGGGGTCGCTTTAGCGTTTTGGGGTGGAACTCTGAGTTGTGTCGTTTTGGAAATGTCCATCTCATGTCTATTTCAGTCGTGACGTAGATGCTCTAGCTAGGGCTCTATTCAATGAATGTGCTGCGTCCCATCCGGTCGTCTTCTTTCAGCCAATCAGGGTTCATTCGAAACAGACACATTGAAACTGACAGTAAATACGCAAAACTGAGAATCTCGTCCCTAGACTCGCGTTACAGAATCTCTGAGTTGAATTTCCAGCCAGTCCATATTTCTCCCTCTGTATTTTCAACTCAATTGCTTAACGTTTATTCTTACGGCCCAGTCAATCGGTTTAGGTCCTCCTCTACTGTGGACACTACTTCGGACTGCCGCTTGTTTGTTCCCTGAGCAATTTAATGGCTTCTCTTAAAAAATAAGCGACAGACAGCCAAAATACCGCTTACCCCCTCATTAAGCAGGCACACCCGTTCACGAGGTGTAAAGAGGCAAACGGAGGGACAACCGGTGATGTTCTCAGGTCCTAGGCAAATGTTACGGTGTGAAATGCCTTGGTTGCTTTGACTTGCTGTGATCATTGATTTCGGACCCTCTCTTTCTTCCCGACGGTGTCAGGTCAGTGCACCAACTCTCCTATTTCTGTTTCTATCCCACGCACGTAAAAACACCCCGGCCGTTGCATATTAGGGGCAGTAAAACGACCATTCGTGGTCTACCCCGCTGAAAACAAATTTCTATGGTCTGCTAGCAGTGGCCCCAGTCGATCCACATTGTATTGAGATAAGACACACCCATTCTTTTAAAAAGAGCAAAGGTATATCTTGTCTGGAGCTCCCTACATATGTGCTACAGAACGGAAGCCCCAAAAAGATTTACGCGCAAAAAGATTTACTCGCACTCCTGAAACGAAAAGCACATTTCTGCGTCCGAGCTCAGGCTGCATGCGGGGCCAGTAGTTAATAGAGCGCAGATTTCAGACATGACTTTTGCAAAACTGACAGGAACTGCTAGGCCAAGCAAATGACACAGATTTTAAGGAAAAAGTTCGTCAAAGGGATGAAACCACTTCAGTTCAAAACCACGTTAATACACGTATAACAACGCGAAATATTCTCTCTAGTCTTGCCATCCGTAGCACCAACAAAGGTGGTGGTAGGGAAGCGTCAGCTATAAACACCTATGAATCAGTTCATAAAAATAAGTGCGACAACAAACAGAAAACATTCAGGATTCGCAGACGACCATACATAAATCAATGTATAATACGTTCTCCTCAATACCGAAGCATAACTGCTCACACATCGTTAGCCGCACTGTTGCAGTAGAAAGAGAATTTTATGTTGCCAAGTCCATTCAGACTGCTTTCTCCGCAAATTCCATATGGCTGCTCTTTTTCTCCCACCTAACGTCTCTGCCGACCGCCTATCTCTGCTTGGCGTACATTACACCACATCTTAAGTCGTCCAAGGCGACCGCATGGCCCAAATACTCACACTAGGCCACACCCCCACTGGGAACTCCGTACTCGCTCTCCTCTCCATCTGAACCCGCAACCTCCCCTACCTCCGTCCACATACCCTGAAAACTTAACGAACTGATTGATAGGAACCAAACCACAACCTCGCAACCCCTGCAACCGCCCCCCCCCATACACACAAACTACAGGCGGCCCGACGCGCTTCCTTCGCAACTAAATCGCATTGCCTGCACCCCCTCTTACCTCATACCCTCTACGTAGACGCTGCTAGCTACGCCTCCGGAACTGCCATCTCGATAGTAGCGCTCTCCGCGGGTGGAACGGCTCAGGGCCCCCTGACTGTTTTCACAGGCTCCACTACAACGGCGAAGGAAGCGACTATATCCCTAGCCCTAGCCTGAGGCCTCTGTCCATACACTATCTCGTCAGACTCGCAAGCCGCCATCATAAACTTCCAAGCTGCCAGGACATCAAATTCTACCCCATAAACCACCTCCCCACACCGTGGCATTGTTTTGTGTCTGCGACTGTATTGGAGTACGCACCAGCGAGGCAACCAACCGAAAAGTCGAACCACGACTACACGAGCCGGACCTTCATCTGAGCCTAACCACTGAGTCCCCAGCTCTCTGGACGTTCCGATCTCGTACCAGGACGCCACACAACATTGCGGCCGGCTCTGCGCCACTATTGCCCCCCCTCGTTCACCAGCTTCGCACAGGAGGCCAGAACCTTGCGCCTCCTCCGAATGCACTCCTTCCAGTGTAGGGCAACCCTCTCTCAGTCACACCCCTCCTGCATCCGCTCCCCACTCTTCCCACACTGCAGCGGCCAGGATACCCAACTGCACCCCCTTTGCGAGTGCCCGCACTCCTCTTTCCTTCCTTTCCCCGCACTTACCCACTGAGGCAAGGCCCTGCGGAGCTCGAACCTGGAGATCCAGACCATCCTTGTCTCCATGGTCTAACAGGTCGCGGATGCCTTCTAGGCTCCCGGCACCCTCTCCTTTTGATACAGACATGAATTAAGTGGATCTCTGTCATGTTGTCAGGTCACAACAGCATGGTAGCGTAACGTATCGTTGTATTGATTACAATTGGTTAAAGGTGAGGTTAATGATACCCTGGAAAATTTTCTGGACGTTTCTAAGCGCAATCATGGACACAAGTACGTGTTCATTGGATTTAAGGACTCACAAATCCGAAAACCTCATTAGCAAGCTTTTCATAAATTCCACGTTAATCAGTTCAGGGACAGCAGCAGTAGAGGTATATGTGGTAACACCATGCGCGAGCTATTTACTGTATTTAATAGTGGGCATATTGTGAGCAGACAGAAGGGAAAGATATAAGTATGAATATAGATCCACAGAGCGAGGAAAGGGAATAATTACGAATCTTAGAGCATTGAAGGGGCGGCAGTTGATATTGGTGTCACGCCTGTTATAAAATATAGGTTACAACTGCTCTAAGCGTACGAGTTCAGCTACCAACCAGGATAAGGTTGTTGGCACTATTTACAGTAATGCCGCAACGGTAACATATGAATGAAATACTCAGCACCGCAAGTTCCTGAAACAATATAAGGGTACCAGGCAGTCACACTTGAAGTAGGCAAGTTGCTTCACATTCATGCCGTCAGCCATGTAATGAAGAAATGTGCATGGTGCAATAGCGCCCTGTCCCTGTCAGTCATACATTACAAAAAAGCGTGTGGTGCAGAACACACCGCGGCACTAAATAAACTTCCGAAAAAACATAGGTTATAGGCCACTGACATAGTGCTCTTCGAATCATAAAACAGATGTGCCTTCCGAATAACCTTCACAAGATCAGCGCTATTTTTCCGGACAAAAGTTGAAAGACGAATATGCTCCGTCTCCCTGAAGTTATTCGAAACTTTTAAAGAGGGCGTTTTAAGGAAGGTTATCAAGGAGAAGCCAGGCATACGCATAAATGCAGAATATATGTCCTGTTAAATTTTGCAGGAGACAACGCATTTTTCGAATTTTCAGCGCCTGTTTGTGCAAGAAGGATGACCAGCCAAGGTACGCGCGGTCTAAGTTTTGCACGAATCCAAACACAGAAACACGCGTGTTTGCAATTTGCGACCGAGCATACCTCCTAGCCAAGTAGCTGTACAAAACGTGGAAGGACTCGAGCTTTATTCCACCAAACAAGCCTGGGTCTCTCCGTTTTCCTCCGACGTCGCAAGCATCTTACTGTCCCTGTGACACACCAACCCAAACTGCTAAACCATGGAGTACAGCAGACAGGTCGCATTTGGCTGGGAGACTTCTACGTTGAAATCTCCCACACGTATTCCCACCAATTATCAGGAAATGCAAATTTCAAGGTAGATTCTCATGACAAATTCTTGTACTTCACTGTAGTCATAAAATTCAACGAAACACTGTTTCTCTTATATCCAGAGCCCCTCCATTTTATATCGACAGGAGGCGTTTTTACCAAAAACATTTCGTTTCAGACATCGGGCAAAAGAATAACACTAACAAACGCCGATATAAAGGCCGCAAAGATGGCTCTTAACATTTGTAGGTACTGCTGCCTACCGAAAGGGTTGAGACAACAGCCTCGTCAAAATATTACGGCACAGAAAATTGCGAGAGGAATAAGGGGCTTTACTGAAGCATTGGAAACGAAAAATGTACACCATCTTCTCGCGAGGGGAACCATGGGTAGATGCGACGCATCGTGGCGTTTCCGTTGCGTTTCCATTATGTTGTTTCCATTTAGCGTGTCAATTTGCTGTTGTTTCCATTATACTACGTGCGGTTGCGCCGACCATCGCGATAGCCGGCCTGTTAGTCTCCATTCAAATCATCGGTGGTCATCGGATGTCATCGGAGCGGCGGAACGACTGATCGGAGCGGCGCAGTTACCGCGTTTATATGTACCGCCCGTTAACAGTGAGGGGAGCGAGAGAGAGCAGCGCATGCGCATGTGTTAGATGTTTAACAAAGCGCTAAAGCGCTCTGACGCACAGCTGGCACGGCGACGGGAGCGAGCGCTAACACGCAGATGGCGCTGCGGTGAGAGCGGCGTTAGCACGCAGCTGGCGCGGCGAGGAGAATGGGGGAGGGATGCGGACTACGGACGACGGAAGATGCCGGAGGGACAAGGCGAGTTAAAGAGATGCGTCGCATCTAATATAAAGGGCACAGAAGATACATTCACCAAAGCACGTCACCAAAGCACTTCAATGTCCGGAGGCTTACGGCACGACGGGACAGACGGTTGACCGCTTGCTGCCGCGCACGATTCTTGAAGGTGGCTGGCGATGGCTTGTCTCTCCTGGCTGGCGGCACTCCCTGCCGGCGACTCCCCCCGCTAACAAGCTCCGCTGCGCTTATCTAGCGTGCACATAACGCGCCACGCCCCCCTCCATCGCACAGTCTTTCCGCCGTGCGTTCACAGATGGCAGGAGAGGTGGCGCGCGGTAATTTGAATGCAGTGACGCGACGGCTCGGAGGTGAGAATACCTACACATTTTTTGTTCGAGACCTGAGAGTGGTTGGAGCTTCTTTTTTGCTAAAAAAGTTTTCGTTTGAAAAGAATTGCATACACAATTCTCGTGTGCCCCTCTATTACATTTCCCGTCCAAATACGGCGTTATTGTTACAGCAAACACAAACATTCGCGCCTAGCGCACTCAAGCTGCCCTCAGGGATTAGGCACGCCGTATTGGGGGCGTTATATTGAGCTAACAGACCCTGGTTATGGGTACCCTCAACGTGAGCCTAGATTTCAACCCACCGGTAATCGAATATTTGTTTACATCTCAAAAATTGGCCGCGTATCTGCTCTTTTCTTTGCAAATGTCGAAAAAAGGCAATAGTTTTTGTCGAAATTTGCCAAGTAAATGCCTCCCTTTACTTTCCCGCTCACATCTCATGTTCTTCCTCTGGCATCACGTTGCTCCCAAGGTACGCACGCTAAAGGTTTGCTCAAGTCAATTTAAATTTACCGTGTTCCACTGCTCCAGGCCTGGTGCCTTGATGCCAGCGCTTCCGCACGGCGTAGACACGAATGAATCGAGGCGCGCCACTTCAACGTTTATAGTATCGTGTTGCCCTACTCCACGTGCGTTCCAAGCAGAACTTGGAGTTTATCTAGTGGAACCTTTCGTAACTGTTGCGGCTTTATTTCTTAAAATGCCGCCAGAAACTACAGTGATGCGGCCGACAGCAGGCGACAGTGTGAATTGTTTCTTTTTCTGCAGCGGATGTTGTACATCATTTCGCAAAATCAAGCATCTATGATTTTTTGTAAGGCAACACCGTAAATATGTGGTGTATATCATTTGACTGCCATATTTTCGTAATTTGTTGTTCTTGTTCAACAATGTTGACAAGTATCACCATTAAACCGGACTTAGACGTTCGGATTTCGATTCGATGGTGGTTTATTTATCACAAAAAAAAACATACAAAGGGTATATACAGGAGGAGGTCCCGAAGTCAATGACTGAAGGGGGACCTCCTATAAAACAAGCATCAACAAGTAAAAGTTTTAACAAACAGTGGTTACAGTATTATGTTGAAACCGACAAAACATATTACAAAACAGATTGCACAATCAAAGTAAGAAAGCAAACAAAACATGTGATAAACGCGAACAAAATAAACTCAAATTGACTGAAGATGAGCACGTAAGCTATTTTTGAAAGAAAAAATATTTGAAGCACTTTTTGTCAAGTGAGGCAAACAGTTCCATTCGTAAGCAGCAGAAAAATGAACAGCTTGTTTACCATAATTAGTTTGAGCTTTAGGAAGTAAAACATTGTTATGAAGGGCAAAACTAGTGCAGCTCTGAAGTGGAAGTTGGTTAGCAGTGATAATTTCGATGGGAAGCCTACCGCTAAAGAATTTAAATACTATGATGCAAAGAGAATACTTAACCAAATTAGAAACTGATAAAATGTTATGTGCACGAAGCAGCGGTAAAGAACTGCAACGGAAATGACTATGAGTAATAATCCGTATGGCTTGATTCTGAATATGTTGCAAGGGGGACAGGTGCGTCAGGTATGTATTGCCCCACGACGATATGCAATAACTAATGTGACTATGAATGAAAGCATAGTACAATGAAATTAGAGTCTTCAAGCAAAATAAGGACGAACCTTAATTAATATTCGTATTCCATATGCTACCTTTTTAGTTAACAAAGAGATGTGTTTTTGGAATTTGAGATGTTTATCAAGCTCAACACCTAAAAAAGTGGCGTAGCCCGAGCAAAGAAGTTGAGTATCGTTTAGGCAGATGGAAGAGTTTTCCGGGATTATTTTGTGTTGAGATCTAAAAATAATAAATCGAGATTTGGACGAGTTAATGGTTAACATGTTTTCCCCACACGCTGCAGCTAAATTATTACTATCAGCATTAAGCTTCACAATTAGCGATTCTAAATTCATATCAGTTGTAAAGATAGTGGTATCGTCAGCATAAAGAACACCAGTGGAAAATTTAAGGCATTGCGGGAGATCATTGATAAAAATTAAAAATAAAAGAGGACCAAGAAGAGATCCCTGTGGTACGCCTATCTTTGTTAATTTGAATTCAGAGTAAGTACCAGAGATGGGTGTGAATATATAAGACTGTTGCGCAGATTTTGTGTCAATTCAGCCGGGTGGCTTAATCGAGTCACAGACAGACATACATACAGACAGAATAAAATTTCTGGGATTGAGCAGCCCAGGAAATACTATCGTCTTTTCAAGACGCCGTCAAGTATAACATGGAACCACAGTCTATGGGCCTTAGTAGCCCACCGCCATAGCGTTGAGAAATGGCGTCGTCATCCACGAGCAGCTAGTTGTATGTAATAGAGTGAAACCTTGGAAAAATATTTTTTCTAAAGAAGCGATTCCCAATTCTCGCAAGCCTCCACTGTACTTGCAATACGCCAAGCCACCTCATTAAACAACATATCAAATCGAATATCTATCTGTCTTTGGCAGCGAGAGGAAGGAGCACCACAAGAGGCTAATGTCAGAAGTAGCTTGGCAAGACGATTGCACTTGTAGGGATAAAAAAATTGTGGTTGATTCCTCTTTTATAGGGATCGGTAAAATAAGAAAGTGAAAGGTGCCTTAACAGGAGCAGTTGAATGTTAAAGGAACCTCCTTCATGTGCAAAGGGTTCGCGAGCCTGACCCCGCCCGATTAAGTGACTGCGACACCCAAGAAATACACAAAAACTGAGGGGTTTATTCCGGGAAAACAAAACAAAAAATGAATGCACAGAAACAGCAGCTTGAAACACATAACGGTAATGGGAACAACGCCACAGCGGAGGGTGCATAAACTCACGCGCGTCCCCCGGTCACGAAGGCGATGGCATCGAGACGCCAACTGTCCACGCTCATTAGCGTCATGATGCGCTACTTCCCTTCGCCTCTCCTAGACATCAGCACCATCTGAATGACTCAAAGGGAAGGGCATAAGGCGCGTCCGAGGAGCTGCTCATGTCGCTGCTATAGTCGGTAGAGCGCCACGTAACACCTGTTGCGGCGAGAGAGTTCGGGAACTCGAATGCGGGCGCCGCAGCGTCAATGGCACTTTTTCTTGCGACGTCACTTCCGTGACGGATATGACGTGAGAGAGATCTTGGGGTACTTGGGCATAAAACACTTTTGTGTTATTAATTTGTGTATTCAAAATACTTTCACTCGCTGAATCGAATTTTACAACTTTACAAATGCCCCCGCTGTCTTTAATCTGCTAACAAAAAATGAAAACTTGCCTTTTAGTCCTCGTGTTTCTCTGGCAGGGCTGCAGTACAGTAGCTTTTTCTTTTCACGTGATTGCAACCTGTGGGGCTAAGAGCACATATCTTTTCAGATTGCACAAACACCAGGACTGTTCTACGTAAAGTACAGAAACTTTGAAAGCAATACGAATCATTATTGTATGTCAGGTGAAATACTGTATAGGAAATCCAATTCTTGGCTAGTGCGACTTCGCTCACTTCAGCCAAACACGGACCACTTGTAAGCACCACTTTTACTATTTAGTAGCAATCACTGCTTACTGTTTCATTTCTTCTGATTTTCGATGTTGGCGCGCCTTTCTTTTAGGAACTGCTTTGACACGAATGTAACCCTGTCTCGAACAAGTGACTCCGAGAGAATGAACGTTTTGACATACAGGCTGGGGACAAGTAAGTACCAAAATAGCATATTTCTTCTTTGAAGAAAGCTCTAGCGTTAACCTATGTTTAAAAACGATTTTCTTGGCTATTAAGAACCACCTCATCAGCAATACTCATGTGAAAGTCCACATTATAGCCTACGACAGCAGTAACTGCTGTTTTGGTGTAATCCTGAAAAGGAAGTGGAAGCAAATTTGCAAAGAATAATAATGTAACGTCCTTGTATAGTGCGCGTTTCGACCAGTTGCCTTCGCTCAGTGGCTAAGGCAATGAGCTGCTGAGCCACAGGACGGGGGTTCAATCCCG
Source organism: Haemaphysalis longicornis (assembly GCF_048455015.1). Lineage (NCBI taxonomy): Eukaryota > Metazoa > Arthropoda > Arachnida > Ixodida > Ixodidae > Haemaphysalis > Haemaphysalis longicornis. Next base: position 125,989,801 of record NW_027526295.1, on the reverse strand, counting down.
GCAGAGGTGGCTCTCTTCCTGCAAAAGCAAAAACGGTCGTGTGTCGATATTTTGGCGCACTGTAACGGTGCCCGTGTGCTCAGAAATATTCGAGAGCCCTCCACTACAGCTCGCGTCATAGCCTAGGGGCAGCTTCGGTAATTTAAACCTCATAATTAATCAAGGCGTGTAACTGTACCAGACCCACCTCTTATGCCCCTGCCATTAAAAAGCGGTGTGTTCTTGCTGTGTATTCTTGCCCTTGGCTTGGAACCTACCATTGATCGATGCACGGTTTTTTCTCTTCATGTGCTCATTTTTTAAACGCGCGTCATGTATCTTAGACGGGGCGTGTATTATTCTTATCATCCAGAGTGTAGTAGGCTCAGAAAATCAAGGTTGGTGAATAACCAATGTTTCTGCTCGGTGTATTGCTACTTTCTCTCGTGGGCGGAGAGAACGACGCCATTACTTTCGGGGCTTAGAGTTCATTTTAAGGAGCTATGAGACAGTGGTATATTAGAAAAATCTAAAACAACTTAGTTAATTTCTCAGCCTATTAAAGAAACAAACAATCACAATCTCATAATATATTGAACAAAACTCGGGGCTAGGTATCTGTAGTCCAGCATATTGGCATTCTGAGGCCTACACTTTCAATCCTGCATGCCACACCAAGGTTGCTGCCATGTACCCTCGGTCGGGTTCGGGACAACAATAATAACAGAATGAAAAACTTTCGACAGGACTAAGCTGTATTGCTCCAAACCACTAAAGAGAGAGAGAGATTAAAGTAAAGGAAAGGCAGGAATGTTAACCAAGCTACGACCTAGTATGCTATCCTGCACGGGGGAAAGGGGAACAATGAGGAAAAAGAGGAAAATAGAAAAAGAAGGGAAAGGTATGGACAGAGCGTGGAGTGGTGTGCCCCGTGGTTGGACACTATAGACATTGTCTAAAGTTCAGACAGTTCGTAGAGAGTAGTCTTGCGCTACAGTCTTTTGTGCAATTCCGTCGTTTTGAGGAAACACAGGAGCGCTTTGTCGCCTTGTCCGCAGACGACGGAGAAGGCCAGTGGCCCAGGATTGTCTCCTCAGAGAACGGGCGCCGAGAGTAACTTTCGTAGAGTCGCAGAGAGCTGGCTGCGTTCGGTTGAAAACCGTGGACAATCGCAGAGGACATGTCGTATGGTCTCTGGTGTTTCACAGACTTCGCACGCCTCACTGGCTGCCATTCCAATCAAATAGGAGTAAGCATTTGTGAATGCGCCTCCAAGCCAGAGGCGACAAAGAATGGTTGCATCAGATCGTGGGAGGCCTAATGGGAGGGGGCGCTGAAGATGGGGGTCCAGGGCATGGATACAATCGCTCGTGAACTCTTGGGTGCTCCATTTCGAAAGCGTGGTCTCCCGAGCAAGTTTTCGGAGAGTCCTAGCGGCGTCCGTTCGGGATAGCGGAATAGATATGGTCTCCGGTTTTAAATGCGAATGCAGTTATTAGTCGGGGGTTGTCTTGTGTCCATCGAGCGGCGTGCGCCTGCATTCCTCCAGCGCGAGTGCACGTGAGCGCGCGCCTCGTAGTTCTGCCTTCGTCGTCGTCGTCGTCGTAAATGCGAATGCATTTCTTAGTCGGGGGTTGTCGTGCTCCGTCGGCGTGCGCCCGCAGGCGTTATCTCTCCGCGCTCAATGCCGAACGCATGCGCTTGAAGCGAGCTGTACTAGTTTGCTCGAAGCGGCAAGGACGGCGAGTACTGCGGTGTTAGTCTCGTGTCTAACGTGTATGGGAACTTGATATCGCACGACGTTGCCACGTCTCCCGTTCGAGACACGTCTCCGTACAAGGACTTGTACACCCTTGCCTACACCGGAGACGGAGTCTTTGTGGTGACCGTGTACCTCGCGCCCAACCTCGCTCGAGACGCCGTTGCCGCGCAGCTGGACGCGGCTATGGAAAGTGTGCACGTGCGCTCCAAACCCTCTGACCCCATAGTCTTGGTTGGCGACTTCAACGTTGACGTGCGCAAGAAGAGTGGCGAGTGGCTGGTCGAGTACATGCAGACCAGGCACTCTATGCATTGTCTCTCTGCCGGCTTCGACACGTGCCCCACTACCATTCACGGGAGTTGCATTGATCTGGTCTTTACGCGAAATTGTGACGCGCGTATGCTTCTCGAAGACCCTTCGACCGTGCACTTCAGCGATCACACGGCAGTGATTGTGGCCGTCAGGTACAACGATAACACAAACAGGTGCTGATGAATAAATGATTACGTTCACACTCTCGTCATTAATTACGCCATTACTCGCAACACACTCATCGGTGCACCCAATGCATTCGCATTTCTGCACGATTCCCTTCGGGGAGGTGCGGGGGAATTTTTGGGTGTGCCAAGCGTGCGGCAGCGTCCGCACTTTCGTTTCCGACAATGCCGCAATGACTGGGAAGCCACTGAAAGGCAATGTCATGAGCCGCTTGGGTGGCACGGTCGTACAGTAGTCTTATCTCGGCCAGCAGCTGTTCATGGGGTCCACAGCACAGGGCTGACTGGAGCGATTGAAGCGCAGGTTTTGAGTCGCAGAAGATCGCCCATCTTCGGCATGAAGTTTGTAGAACGGTATGAAGGGCACAACGGATGGTGGTAAGTTCTGCAGCCGTGGAAGTGGTGAGATGGGCTATTTTAAATTCTGTGGAAATGGACATTCGTGGTATAACGACGGCGCCGACAATGTTGTTACGGAGCCATCGGTGTAAATATGGGTGCAGTCACTGTATCTCTCGTGTAAATAAATGAGACTTAGCTGTTGTACTGCCAGCGTTAGAAAATCTTGCTTCTTTGTTAAGCCTGGGATAGTGAGGCATGCTCGAGGCTGCGTCGTACACCAAAGTGGAAGTGGCGGCCTCATCGCAGGCGTGTAGTTGGATGGCATGCTGGTCATGTTGGAAGCTACAACATTTGCGAAAGACGCATGGGGGCGTTTGAATGGTAGAATAGCAAGGTGATCCGCGGCAGCCTGGTTAGGTGCCTAATATGCGCCCTGAGTGTTTCAATTGTCACGTAAGTGTTTAAGGGGTGATCACGAGCCACAGCAATGGTTGCAGCTGTTGCGGTGCACCGTGGTAGGCCAAGGCAAGTTCGGAGGGTCTGCGCTTGTATTCCTTGCAGTTGCTGAATATTGGTACGGCACGTACCCGAAAGTACACGCAGGCTGTACCGTAGGGAGGCCATGAATAGTGCGTCGTACAGCTGAAACATTGACTTCACAGATGCTACCCACATCCGCCGATGTTCGTTTTTTGAAGAAGAGGCTGTCTGCAGTGGCCCACATTCTCCAAACCACTCACAATACTCACAACAGAAGGATGCTCCTCCATGTCCACTTCCGGCTCTCCCGTTTGCAGAAGGTGTTCATGATGTGGAGATCATTCCGTTCTGTGAACTCGACTGGTAGGCCCCCGCTGCTATTTCTACAGCCCAGACCATAGTTCCCAACTGCCTTGTCTCCAGCCTGATTCTTGCCTACTTTAGCATTGGAGTCTCCCATAACTACGGTTTACTCTTTTTTTTACTTTAGCCATTGCCGATTTCACATCTTTATAGAAGCGTTCAACTAGCTGGTCGTCGTGGCTTGGTGTAGGTTCACAGCACCGTGCCACCTTGAGTTTGTACCTCTTATACAGCCTAATTTCAAGACCGGAAGCCTTTCTTTATTGCAATAGTATTGGTCTATGTTGATGGCTATGCTTTTATTGACTAGAAATCCCACTCCCACTTCTCTTCTGTCCACTAAACTACGGTAACATAGGACGTGCCCATTTTTCAGCATCGTAAAGGCTGCACCTGTCCTCCAAACCTCACGTAGCCCTATAACATCCAACTCAATGCCCTGTAATTCCTCGAACAAGACCTCAAGACTCGCTTCTCTAGATAAAGTTATCGCGTTAAATGTTGCCAGGTTCAGATTCAAATGGCAGCCTGTCCGGTTCCAGGGATTCTTAGCACCCTTGGCTGCGTCACAGGTCTGACCGCGGGAGTGGTCAGCTGCTTGGCAGCTACTGGAGACTGAGGGCGATGGGTGAATTGGCGTATTCGTGGGAGGTTGTGGTCATTACTACACCAGGGTGGCCAATGCTGTTCTGGAACGGGAATTTGTTACCGGCAATTGTCATCGGGGTCAGGCCGCACCCCTAGCCCCATTCTGCAATTACATGAACACGCGGATTCCTTTTTATACCGGTGGAATAGTCCGGCACGGGGATTCGAACCACGGGATTCGAATAGCTACCTTAATACGCAAAAATAAAACTACAGGCCTTCGTACTTCAGCTAAGCAAAGCATAACCGCGTCGTTTCTTGACTGTTGCTGGCATACGCAAATGGACTTCTGAAGTAACACTTTTCCGGACTTCTGTGCACCCAAAAGCAGTGAATATTGCCGATATCAAAATGTTATTAATTACACAGATACATAGACAGGCTAACAATGGTTGCTGGCCCTCGTAGCTGAATTCGCAGTGAATAAAAACACTGTGCGCTTGAACGCATTGAAATCAAGTTTATCAAGCGAAAGTTCAGTCACTGTGATTGTTGTGTTTAACGCGGCGACGAAACGCAGACGATGAGGCACGCTGTAGAGAAATGCTCGAGATTAATTTTGATCACCTGGGGATTTTTAACGTCCGCCGAAATCTCGTACACACGGGTGTTTTTGCTTTTCGCCTCCATCAGAAAAGTGGCCACCCGGCCGAGAATCGAACCCGCGACCTGCTCGGTTACTGTGAACAAGAATATGGTAATATTGGCAAAAGCGGCAAAGCGAAATTAAAGCCAAAACCCCCGCTAGGGCATTGAAGCCAAATACTGGAGGGAAAATAGTGTTAAGAATACATTGTCCACATACCACACGACGGTCATGGGTTGGAATCCGAGCACATACCTACATTTATTTGGTGCATATACATGCAGCGTGTGTATACTCTGTCGTAACACAGTATTGAGCTCAATTAAACGGTTATAAATTTAAGAGAAACAAGCGTTCTTGACTGCAGTTCCACAGAAGTTTGGTGCCTTGCATGAAGCCTAGATTGCCTCATTTGCGCCAACCGTGTTATCTCTGCTTCAACTTTAATGATCCTCGCTTAACGAAACCGTTTAGTGTAGCTGGTTTCTGGCAGACTGTAGCAGTGAAACTGCAGTGCATTGCTTCTGCAAAATTATGGGAAGAGATATGATAGACGCAGAGTAACCCCCAAACGGACACATTGTGCTTTCCCGCACCGCTTGCAATGCGTTTAAAATTTCAATCTACCATACGCACAAAAAATGTGGGACAGGGCCCAAATTAGAAGACAGAAAAACGTAAGCAATCTTCCCTCTAACAAGGACCATGGTTGAACGCAAAGTTTTCTCGTGATGAAATCTTTGGTTGGCCGATCCCCCACTGCAGCTGTGTGCTACTCAGAAGGTACTCGCCACTTTTCTAGAATAATCACAGCAAGTCTCGGGTGTGCCCTCCGTAGGCCTACCGGTTGGGTTTGGGGTGTACGGCGCGAATCAGTACCAAGTGCTTGGCGTTCGTTGCGACCATGTCAAAATAGAGCAATTTTGTGGACGCCGGCTTTAAATCGCCAGAGACCCAGGCTACATTTCTGCATTTTCCACAGCAAGCAATTTTTAATACAGACACAAAACCGTTAAGTTATTTCTGGTCTCTTCTAAACACCTCTAAAGACTTTGACTGGATTGAGTGGTTGAGAATTCTACTTCTCACCAGTTAAAGATATTGAAATACTCGGTCAAATTAGCAAAAACTGAAATTTCCAAAAGCATAATTTAGATTGTGCTAGACAATAACCCATAAGGTTTTATTATATTACAGTTGGACATTTCTGAACCCCAGTACTTTGAGTTTAGCAGCTGTCCTAAAGATCTACGTTTTTTGCAAACTGAGAAAGAAGAGTTACCTTTTGATTTATATTTCTTTTCCTCGTAAGCTCTTCTGTACTTACAACTGACGTAAGTTATTATACGAATCTTTTACGGTTGCTTTTGACGATGTAGTTATTCTCACGTGTAATAGGGGCGCCATTCAGGACCTACTGAAAATTCAAGCCGTGCTACCACCGAGGAATATAGTACTTGTAGAGCAATCCCGTTGAAACAAAAAGCTTCAGTTCAGAGAAAAAGAAAACTTGACACAATACTCCGTCATCTTAGAAAGACAACAACGACTACCCATTCACGAGTGCCTACAAGGATTCCTTCTCTATTGCTTGTAACGTGGCGCGCAGCCAAGCCTTTTCTTTGTGGCACCTGTTCTATATTGGCGCGAACCATGTATGGGTTTGTTTATTTATTGTTTGTTTTTACTGCCCGCCTTCTCCCTGCTCTGTTATCTGTGTCCCAAGCGAAGCGCGTCTTCCTTTCTCGATTTTTATGCCGCACCGGCTATCTCATTCAGATAAGCAGACTGGTTTGCCCTAACGTCACTAGCCGAGAATATTCTTCTCTTATATACAATGTTCTGGATGTAAATCGACAGTTCCAGAAACACTCGCTCCGAAAGATAAAAGCCTGCACAGCAGACGCCGCGGCATTCAATTCATCGACAATCGCCTACGCACGTCAATTTGTTGAGTGCTGCATCGCCGCCTGTCTATTCTTTGAGTTGTTAGGGGAGCACAAGTTCGCTCCAATAAACTTGTTTTCCTCGAAGACAACTGCGTCGTATTTGGCTTCGTGACAATATTATTAGGCGCTTTTCTGTTGCACGCAGTGTCCCTAGCTTGTCCTGTGTTTCGAAATGTATTGCCTTTTCTTGTTCCGTGTTCGCTCAGGGTGAGTACCTGACTTTAGGTGCTGTATTTGCTTACTACCAAACTTCTTTGTCCCTGCTGAAATAAGATGCGCTCAATTACCTTTTACAAGAGCAATTCAGATGGACATTCTGACACCCTACCATTATTAACACACCTTAGCTTTGCCACCTGTTATTTAGTCATTTATGCACAGTACAATACGACAGTAAAGATTCATTGTATTAAACTTATATAAACTTTGGCGAGGCATATCCAGCTGTCGGTTAAGGTAGAACATCCAATAAATAGTTTAAAATGCAACTGCTATATGTAGAGGTCAAGATCCATTTTATTGAAAGCCATTAGGCTTGGTCATTCATAACTCTAGTTTATAGAATTACTTTGTTTGCCTCGAAGGTTTGCTAAAATATTTATTCTTTACGGCGACTTCATTTTTCGGAAGTCTGCATGACTATATTGAACATCAAAGCCCAAAAACACCCTTTCGACAAATTCAGACGTCTCTAGTACTTAAGCTATATTCAGGCATCGAAGAATACCAAACCGTTAAAGCGATGCTTTTTTTTTCAAGAAATCATGTACAGCAAAATAGGAAATTTAGAAGTATACAACGGGAGGTATTGCGTATTTGCGTGTAATAATATTAGGGGGTGCTAGAGGTAAAGAAGCTGCTACTCAAAGTTCTTAAGCTTGTTTAAACACATTACTTGTGCATTGGTGACAGATACCCCTTATTGTGCTAGGTTGCGGCACCGCTACGTTCAAGTTTTGGTGTGACCATTTCAATAGATGCGAGAAGTATGCGCAGCTTGAACTTACTTCAGGAATCAATCAGTTTATCTGAAAATGTACTCCCTATTTTGGACTCCATACGACACAGTGTTACTCCGTAGCAATCGCCATAGAGCAGTTTCGATTTCATTTTTGTGCGGATAATTGCTTTGCAATGAAATGCTTGCCTCAGAAAACAGCAGATGCAGCTCTAGCACTATACACAGGCAAGCGCAATAAATAAATGCAACGACATGGCCGACGATAATATTATACTGCACGAGTGCACGTGTGCACTTATTCTTAATCTGTTTTTCTGACGACAAAAATTTCAGCCGCAACCGTGAATGTGTGCACATTTTCACTATTTATCAAGGATGTCGGATGTACTTTCGGTCAGAGTTCTTTGCCTAATTATTAGCATCTGAGCCCACACTGAGGCCACACAATAATTTTGGCGGACAAGTGTTAGTTCTGCGATCATTTCAGCATTGATTTTGCGGTATTGTGGGTTCCACAATATCTACGCCTATGACGGTAAACTGTGTGCTACACGCAGCCAATGAATTGCGCCCGGCAATTTCGCCCGGAAACCCAGAATATTTCTAGTGGTAATGCAGCGCGAGATATAGTGTCTTCATAAACAATTATTATGCCTATTTATAAATGCTGAGAACTTACTTCATCTAGGTCATCCAGAGCAAGACAGGAAACTGATATACGTAGACGCGAATGCCACATGCTGGGTCCTGCAAGACATTAATAAAACAAACCACGAAGGTGAGTGCTGATTTATACAGTCTGATATTATAACGCAGGGAAGTGCGGGAGAAAAGTGGTGCGATATTTTAAAGTGCTGCTGTAAGTTTTCCATTTGTGAACGAGGCGAGGCATGCCCCCTCGAGTGCAGAGCATGTAACATGAAACTACGACCGGTTGTTGCACGTGCAGGAAAGCCTCGCGCACGAGGAGCCACTTAAGGGAAATCTGCCGCTCTTGGCTACGAGTACTTTAGCTTTCATACTTCGCCTTAAAACGTACCCACCCATTTATAACCTAGTCGCCCACTACGACTTCTAAACAAAATTTTATGTTGTTGGAGGGCATGTGCTCCAGAGTATGTTACGGCGGATGCTTTTACAGGATCAGAAACGCATGGCGGACAGTTACAGCATCAAGATTGGCGCGTACAGCTTAGTCGCTAAGCTGCGTCAGACGTTGCTGGGGCGCGCATCAAAGAATCAATGAGTTGAATAACGTGTTCCAAACATACAGAATATAACCGCCGCAATTTTATAAGTGCAACGCTTTATTAGCAGAATGACTGCTTTTTTCGGACAATACTATGTGGCACGCAAAGTCGAACCATCCAATCAAAACATTTCTCAAACAATCAAGGCTTTTGGGTGTACGCGGCGTTAAAAGTGATGCATCACTTCAACATTCTATTACCCTTCGGGTACCGAAGATGTTAGCGATAAATGAGAATTTTAACAAAAGTGTTTCCTCAGGTATGTCTGAAAACATTACAAATAGTTCCTAGGTTTACACATAGAGTCACGTGCACCTAGTTTTGCATAAATTTTAATAAACCACAAAAGTTTGTCTACTGCAGAGAATCGTACTTTCTAACGGGTGCGAAGAGATATTCACATGAATACGTGAAAGCGTGCAATCGTACATTGCAAAGAAGTCAAAGTGGTGAAGTGATCACATTTTCCCGTTCTTTTAAAGCAAATCGTGCAGAAAATAGACACATTTGTCTGCTAGATTTGCCTCTTTGTCATAGCGCTGACCTCATAGCATAAGCGATTTCAACGGTGTGTATTCTCTGCAGGCATTGCAGTCTACGCCAATCTGGCCTGCATATTTGCCAGACGTTTGTAACGCCAGTTTGCATAATTTGGGGTGGTTTCAATACTTCGCTTGGTAATGTCTAAACTCCTGACAGCACTATGCATATACAGGGCACGATACGGCAACCAAATTTAGAGTAAACTGGCCTTGTGCCTATTCATATGCTATCGGGAATCGGGAACTCGTAGTCTTGACTTTGGTTACTGATGTTAAAAAAGTCGAATTCAGCAAGCTATTAAAGAAGGTGAAGAACCAAATTTTATTCTTTTTTATATGACACCGCGCGCCTGACGAATGATCCCAATACACATCGAAGTGGTGTGTGAATAACGCGGTAAAATCAAATTATCACATGGAAACTAGGTGAAACGCATTTGGGACGCTAGACGGCGGTTATCTGCTGCTGGAGCTGGAGCAGCAATCAGGTGGATGAAGCGGCCCGGCAGCGCCAGAGCGATGCCATGACGGGGAGGCTAGAGGATTTGGAGAAAGATAGGGACAAGCTAGAGGGAAAAGAAGCAAAAAAAATGTCCCCAAAAATACCGCAGTAGGCCTGGATGGGATACCAATGGAGTTGATCAACCAATTAGGCCCAAAAAGAAAGGGAAAGCTGCCTCAAGCCATTAGCACAGCGATATAAAAGAAGGGGATACCGGACACGTGGCAAACGAGCCGGATGAACTTAATGTACAGAGGCAAAGGAGACAAAACTAAACCGAGGTCGTACAGTCCCCGCCACGACCGTGCTGTACAGGTCAGGAACCAAGGCATTGAATTTTGAGTTAGGGCATTGGGTAGAAGAAAATAAGCTACTAGGGAAACTTCAAAATGCGCTTCGAAAGGACACAGGACAAGAGGCGCTCTTCCAGAAGGCCCGAGACAGCTAGCTATCATGTGTCCAGCTGCTTGAGTTAACGAAGTAGTGACAGTAGAGCATACCATAAACATTGAGCGACACCGGCGCAATCGCACGGACCACGCTTGGCATTATCAGCGCGCACGGTTGAGGTCACTTATGTTGATAAAGCACAGATTGTGCGAACATTCGCGTGCAGCACCGTCTAGAATTGAGTTGCAATGTGCACTCCCTCACGTAATGTTAATAATCACTCTATTCATATTAAAACTCTGCCCTGGCCCCAGCCTTCCTTCAACGCTCAGCCCTCTAAAAGCGGCTCAGGACGGCTCAAACTTTCTCGTTGTTCTGATCTTTCACTGAATTGTGTATGCTACTTGGTTTGAGGGTTGCTCAAGTGCAGCTCAGCGCAAGCCCAAAAGAAGTAAGTGACGAAGTTCATTGTAGCAAAGGAACGCGCCGTTTTACCGACTTTGTCAAGCGTGACCGGCATTGTTTGTGTGCGGGCGGCGGCGTAGTATCAGAAATCGCCCAGATGTAGCGTGTCATCAGAGTGTTTGAACATTGACAAGCGTGTTTTAGGCGCTGCAGTTGTGTCATCTGTCGTCGATTGTGTTTTACTGTGTACGCTGATACGTGTCGTGGGAAACTTTTGTGGTATTAGACAGTCCTATCATTCAGACTAGAGCGTAACCTTCGTTCGGACCATACACTCCGCAGACCCTGGCTGCATTTGGCTGACAGTGGCTTGGGGACTTCCCTCGTTGATTCTTTTCAGCTATGCTCTGTTACTGGAATATCAAATTTAAGTTACTTTGTGGCTGTGAAGCTATCCCGCCGGCGAAGTGGATGTCATGGTAGGGTTGGGTTTCGGCAGCTAGGCCACGCCCACGAATTGGCTGGGTGCGTTTGATTGAGACGAGAACTGGGAGGAAACCCGGGATTGAGATTGCATGGCCGAGTTGAACTTGTGACGCCCGCGGTGGCGGCTGCTGCGGCGTGGTCCATTGTTCACGGTCTCCGTAGTAAGCATACATCTATCCCGACAAAACTTTTTTCTTTAGCGAGGGAGAAATTTCGAGCGTGCTTTCGTTTCTCGAAAGTTCTATGCGTTGGCTGTCCAGTCATCTGGTGCCCGACCCCCTTTGCGACGACTCTGACAGGGCTTTCGCTCTACGTGTTGTGTGTGAAAGTGTTGTGGGCGCTGCGGATTTACGTTGCGGGTAGTTTCCACGGAAGCTTTAATAGCGACCGCACCCGCAATTGCCACTCGTCGACAGTCTGCTGGTATACGCGCGCAATACAATTACTGCAGACATGCTTTAGCCTTTTTTTGGGTGGTTCGCAGGAAATGGTTTCCGCAGGTTCTATCGTGCGTCTACCTGTGTGCAGCAGTATCGTACGCTTCAGTTACCGTCTGCTCGCCAAACTTTCGAATGCGGAATTGCATGGCCGTACGTTTCATTTACCGTTAGCGTGGCAGACAATTTCGCTTGAGGCGTCGCGTGTCATGCCATTCTTGCGGAAACGTTACTGGCAGAGTAGTATATAATTAATGGTGTGTATCTATTATCGGAGGCAATATCTACGCATTTGAACGTGTTTTGTCGAGCGTCTTCGTCGTCTGGAAGGAAGCAGAACATGAAAACGTTGTGAAGGGGAGAGTTGAGACCGAAAGTATCAGAGTGACGCCAGTTAAAAAGAGAGAGTGAGAGCAGAAAGACTGCGAAGGAAGAGAGCGTAGTGAGGGGATTCAACTCAATAAGAAAACCAACGACTGTACAGAGCTTCGTCTGACAAGAGCTGTGAAGAGCTAAGCGAAATAAAGAAAAAAAATTGAAAATTTGTGGTTGTTGCTATTTCTTTTTTTGGTAGCATATGCCCACTTGGGTGATTTGCACGCATTTGGAAGCTTTGAGAGGCCAATAGTTTATACTCCGAACACCAGGTGCTAGCAGGGTGGGCGATGCGAGTGCACACAATTCAGGAGTAATAGAACACTTTATGACAGGCCCTTTGTGGTGACTAGGTTTATTTCACACACTTATGGTTCTTTGAATACGTTCATTAGTCACGATGACACGTTACGTAAGTGCACCACTCAAGCCAGAACGCCCAAACACATCTCTACCCATGTAAAAAATACAACCCACCGGACCATTCCTTGAAAGTTCTTCCTGCTTTTCCGAGCCCATACTCGCATCGATGAAACACCCATTACGCCATATGACAATTAACCGACTGTCGTCTCATCTGAAACGTCTCTATTTCCTATTGTACGTAGCCAACGTTTTTGAGCTGACCTTATTCTATGTGCTATGGAAGGTGCAAATATGACTTCCCCGCACTGCTGAGCATCGTAAGTAGCCGCATGAGCATGAGCCGTGCATCCGATTACTATTGTTATAAATGACCTGCGTGCCCCCCGTGGCCGGATTTTTTAGCCCGTAACAATGCACCATTGACAGCTCCTCGCTGCAATAAAGACGGCTAAAATTAAAATTAAACGCTTTCAACAGCTCAACATTCTTAAGCCTAACTGTCTTTCCATATATAAAAGTGCGGTGCTTTCTCGTTAGTGTCCTGCTTCGCGAGCAAAATGGATGCTTGCTCTAAAACCTTAAGCAATAAGTTAGAAATAGTTTATGTCGTGTTGGAGAAAACATGACCGATTTCGTGTATCTTATTCAACTTGTATTTTACAGGTACTAGGCTCAAGTCAAACCAGGAGTTAAGAGAATTAGGTAAGTGAACTCAAGAAACTCTATGCAAGCTGAGAGTCATAAGAATATCGGTTAGGTGATTTTGAAAAGTTAGTAAACATATTGAAAATTTTCTCTTGATGTAGGACGGAATATTAGGTAAAAAGACAATTTTGAGGACATTCCGTACTTGAACGTAGATGACAAAAGGAGCTGCAAGATTATTGTCACTTACCATTGTCACAATAGTTTTGTTGTTGCGATTATATGAGGTACATTCTCGATAAAGGGAAATAGGTAAAACAGAACTACCCCTTAAATCAAACAAACGCCTCTTACGTGATTGGATTTTTTAAAGGAATTTCGAAAAAAGTTGCTTTAATTGTACCTCAAAGGTTTTCCCCAGCGCATAAACGGAACCGAGAACACACAATAAACTACAATTAGTTGGAAACGCACAGCGCCACCCACGCTACGTACCGCTTCCTGCATTCCCTAAACGGCGGCTTCTGGTTTCCTTCTCCAAAACGCACACTACCACAGTGTGCTTGCAGTTGTTTCAAGATATGCTTAGGATACAATAGCCTACATCAATATGACCATTTATTGTACCTTTCTGGGTACTTTGCGGAGTATTACATAACGGGAGGGCAAGTACAAAATTTCACAAAAGGTAGTGGTCGATGGTACATATATATATATATATATATATATAAATATATATATATATATATAAATATATATATATATATATATATATATATATATATATATATATATATATATATATATATATATATATATATATATATATATATATATATATTTATATATATCAGTGTGTTGAACCCAAAAAATACCGGCTCGGTTACGGTTCGGGTTCGGGGAAATTTATGTCTCTCGTGCTCAGTTCCGGTGCGACCAAGTCCCAACCCGAACATGTTCGCGAACCGGTTCGCAAGGCTGAAACTGCTCCCGAACCGGTTGGAAGCATTATAATAATCACGATGTTTGTAAAAGCGTGTCGTCGTTCAAAGCAACCATAAAAACAAGACACAATCCTGGCGCATTGAACACACTGCATTTGCCTTATAAGGTTGTGCAATTTTAACTACAATAGTAAGCGATTTGGCGAGATAATAAGAGAAACACATGAAGTAGTGACGACTTTCGAGCTAGTTTACTACTCAGCCCTTATATTTTCGTTGCGTATATATTAAAACAACCACCAAGAGTCACGGCTGTCTGTGGGATATACTTTCTCCCGGTTCCTTTATTTTGTTGTTGAAATCGCACTGCTCTCGCTACCTATCACCCTGGCATAGAATTCTTCGAATTAGGCCCGCGTACCGCATCGTCACCTTCGTACATTAGCAGAGGACGTGTTCTTATACTAGCGATGTAAATGTTTTTTCATGAGTTGTACGAAAAAAATATTACAGCAGCCACGTAATTGCTACCCATAAATTTGGTTGTTTGACCACTGAAGGATAGTGTGTTAGCAGTCACCTTCTGGAGAATGTGGGCGAAAAGATTGTGAAAAAGTGAGCTTTAGTAACGGCTCAGTCCCTCACTATTGCTCTGATCTGATTTGATTGATTGTAGGCTTTAACGCACCAATGCAACGCAGGCGTAGTGGAAGGTTCCAGATTAATTTTGGCCGGTGCAATGCACGCGTAGTGGAGGGATCCAGAATAATTTTGGCCGCATGAGGATCGTTAACGTGCACGGAAATGTCGTACACACGGTCGTTTTTGCTTTTCGCCTCCACCATAAAAGCGGCCGCCACGGCCGAGAATTGAACTCACGTCTTTATTTCTCTGATCAGTCGAGTGCATTTTCAGACAGCTATTGTTGATTTGTGCGTGCACAAGAATACTACACTGTTCCGGCTGATCATCGCCCCCGTTTCGTCCGCTACGTTACTGAATCTTGTAACAGATTATGATATTACAAACAGAAAAAGCAATTGTATGCCATATGGACGAGCTGGAAGTTTTTTTTGAGAAGGCGCTCTTTAATTTGTCGGCACCACTGCTCCCCCTCATGAACCAGGAGCAACGGCAACAGATAGCGAGTTAAATTAATCAGTGAAGTGAATCTCCGAAAACAAAGCAGCCCCGAAAGAGACAACGCAGCAGAACATGCGCATATGAACCCTGCGCAGATGTGGAAGTTTCAGACCGGCCTTCTTTCAGGCATTCATTATCTGCTTCTTTAGTGCGGCTTTTTTAAATCCAAGTCGAAATAACGTAGAACCTGCAAGGTTGAGGGATACAGTGTCTTGCAAACGCAGAAATTGCCTGCCATACTGTATGAGTTTTCTGTGCTAGATTTATGATCATTGTTTGGATATGTCAAAAACTGCAAAGTTGTCTGGTCTACGCGTCCTAAAAAATGGCCGGGTATCTGCTCCTTCGCTGCAAATTTCGTCAGAAGACGATAGTTACCTGCCGCTTCTGCTACGTAGGTCTCTCTTCTGTCCCTCCCGGCTACCACTCACACTGTTTCCCTACTTGCTCGGTGTTGCGGCGATAAGCACAGTGACCGTTTGCTGAATTCAATGAAAATTTCTCCTGTTCGCGCTCCTGCCGGGCTATATATTAAGACCTTTCGTTACTGTTCCGAGCAACGAGCCCAAGGCTAAGACGTGACCCCTTTTGTACTTGGTCGTTACAATAATGTGTAACGCATTGTTCCTCGTTTGATATCGGGAAAATTACGCCCACGCTTTTTTTTAAATAACAGAACACTGCAAGTATCAGTTATGTATTTTTTTTGCCTTAAATATCTCTAATGATTGCTTTGGTCTGACAAATTTTAACAAGTATGAAGCATTGTTCCAGCTTTTTAGTTTGAGCATTGTTTTGAATAGGTATTCGCCACGTTTAAGAGTTTTTCCAACTTTCAGCCAGATGACTGAAACAAAAAAACGCACAGACAGATATACAAACAAAAATTTTCAGCTTTAAGTAGCCAAAGTACTATCGGCTACACACCTGCCTATTATACCAGGCACACACGGCGCTCGTTGCCATTGCCGTGAGGACACGTTTGGATATGGTATAGATTGGACAAAGTAAACGATGTATGAAGCAAAATCGACCTTTTACTGTTTTGCTTATTCCCTGGCTGAACATAGCCAAAAAGTGGAAAAAGTGTTTATACGGGAGCTTACCACGGAATCCTGTAAATCCTTAAATCCTCCTGGTGGGCCTTTTCTGCTTTGTTTTCCCGCCGAAACCGCCTTTTCCTGCGAAGCTTCTTCAATGCTAAAAGGCACACCGTATAGTGGAGGCTGGCCGAGCATTTTAAAACACCTGGGGAATTTTACGTGCGTGTAAAACCCGGCAAATGGCAGTCCTCACTTTTTGTCTGCGTCAGAAAAAACGGCCGCCGGGTGGGGGGGATAAAACCCGCCTTCGTTTGGTCTGGAGCAAAAGGCTCTACCACCGAGCAGCTCTCGAGGGTCACCTTTTCAAGTATTTACAATTTCCAGCTGTCAGACCATTTTAATGCAAATTAAAAAATGCAGCAAGCATGCACATTTCGGGTTTTGGCCTTTGCCGTTCCGCAGGGCAGGGAAGCAATCCCTTCGGCCCGATTTTCCCTAAAAGTCGTAGCAAGGGAAGGGTAAGATCAATATGTTATAGCGCCTGAAGGCAGCCGAGGGTGTGATATTTCATTAGCTCAATCGACTCAATTGAACTAATCAAGTAATTCTGGTGCGGGATGAATATTCGATGCATATTTAAGTTTAGTACGTGTGAGTTTCATACGCCAGTATTCGGAATGGCGGACAGGAACTTAGGGATCTTTTGATACAGCCAAGAGTTATTTAGCTGTGGCGGCAGTTAGTTGTTGTAGATGATCGGACAATGCTAGATTGCTGCATTTGGCTACGCCAACATACCAGTGTTCGGACTTTAGAGTTTACCACATCCTCGAAGGAAAAGTTACTGCGATTGCAGGAAACGTGCAGGAATTTAAATTTGTTTGTATTAAGTTGGACAAGTTGGATTTGTCTGTATTAAGTGGGATATGTTAAATAAGTCATTACGAATAATATTTTGATGAAGTTTCGTTTGTTGTTTGATGTTTAATCAGACAGATGTTTGATGAAATTGCGTCTTGAGTGTCATTAATAAGGATCAAAATTAAAAGGGGCCAAAGTACGCACCCTTCCGGGACGCCGGATGTTACATCGACATGAGTTGGTTGGTAATTCGCGACCCCTGCAAAGGCCTGCAACTTTGTTGATTGTGTGCTGCGACATTTCCTCGCGACTTCAGCATGCGACGGCAGCGCAGAAGCTACCGCACAAAGTCCAAACTCTTCTGTTAAAAAGGCAGACGGACGTCGTCAACAACACGGAAAGTACTCGCTTCACGATAACGACGCGCCGCGGTGGCTCAGTGGCTAAGGCGTTGCGCTGCTGAGCCCGAGGTCGCAGGTTCGATTCCCCGCCGCGGAGCCGCTTTTCTGATGGAGGCGAAAAGCAGAAACGCCCTTGTGTAGGGGATTTCGGTGGACGTTAAAGATCCCCAGGTGGTCGAAATTATTACGGAGCCCTCCACTACGGCGCGCCTCGTCGCCTGTGTTGCGCCGCCGCGTCGGCGCGTTAAAACCTACAATCAATCACGAAAAGGGCCTTTGCGGCGCAGTGCGCAATCCACAACACCGTCCGGATGGTTTTCGTGCAACGTGCCGAGTACGGCTCCCGTATTAAAAAGACGGGGGCCTCAGTTAAAGCAAGCAAGCATGAAGTTGTTTTCTACTAACTAATATATCTGAGCAGCTGTTTATTTTACAGCCGCGATAAGTAATTCGGGTCACTTTTTTTAATGCGAGTAGAACCAACATAAGCTATTCACCTCTAGCTTAAGCAGTATGCTTTGTTTCCGCAGGTTTTGTATTGCTGAGTGCTTCATCTCTTCTCTCGGGTAACAATGCTCCTGGTGAACTAAAAATGTTTTTCCGGTCATTTCAAGAACCTTCTACCGAGAACCCACTGTACGTAGAGTGGCATAAGGGCAACTGCAGTCACATTCTTGAATATCGTCAAATCCTAATCCTAATCAAAACCTAATCCACATGATCGTCGGTCAGGCTGCATGTGTGGTGAATCGCCAGGTAAATGTTTCCAACAGGAGACGCGTAACCCATGGTTTTCATACCCAATATACCCGCATTGAAATCGCCGACCCCGACCACAGGGTTAGTGTCATCACCACTATCCCACTGTCCTAGGCCTGTCCCACGACACTTCACCACTGCTCATGCTTATAAATGTGACATGATAAGTGTTTAATTGTACGCCTAGGATGCTTTCTATCCGTTCCACGTCCTCGCTGGGCCTCATACCGTCGCTACTTAAGAGGTTTTGATTCGCGATCCCCTTCCTCCTTCAGTATCGAATGACATCAATCTGTCTCCGACGCGTTAAGGCGCTGCTCGTTTACTTTCGCAGTGCCGCGTTCAAGCGCGTGCTATTGAATGCCCTACACATAAAGCACACGCTTATCAGTAGTTTGATTGGATGACATAACAAGCGTATAGAAACCTTGCCTGAAAATTCTTAACTCTCAGGCCGATGGATAGCGGAGTCAAAATACGCCTGCTGCTCTTCGGTTATAATTACATGTTTGCGTGGTTGGCCGCGCTTAGCTGAAGCAAGAACTCGCAGTTGAACCGACATCAAAGCGCTTTCTACTACAAAGCTCCCCGCCACACAACCCAGTACCCTCGACGAACCGCTCCCCACGTAGACTGGCGGCTGCTGTTGGCGCGCGAAGGCACAACGAGTGGCGCGGGATTGTGTAACCACATAGAGTTCAGGCTAGTTCCAAGGCGAAAGGCATACATCTCCGCGTCTCAAAGAAAGTGAGAAGTACAGGAAAGCTAGCAGAGAATTGGTGGTACAGAAAATCAGAGTGGCAGCCGGGGAGAGGCATCCAGGAAAGCAAAACAACGGCGTCGAAAAAGGGTATAGAGTGATGAACAATGGAAGCTTAAGGACGCGCATTTTATACATCATTCCATCAAAGGAACCACGTCTCGCATTCGCAGCGCTGTCTGGGTGGCAGACGATTTGCTCTCCGGTTTACGGATATACCGCTAACATACGTACTCTCCTGCATATCGTTTATAAAACGCCCCTTCATCTTAGGCGTAAATGGTCAATTATATATTAGAGACAGTTGAGGCAGTACCTAACGTTAATTTAAGCAATAAAATCGTCCATGTTGTCCAGTTTAGGCATGTTCTGACTAATCCCTGTTGCCGATGCTACAAATCACGGCTTTGCGATTATAGGTCATAGAAAACGGGTTGAAGCTCCGAGATACTTGAACTAACTCGTCAGGAAGTTAGAAAAGAAAATTGCGGTCCCGTAAGGCGCAACTGCAAACTAAATCACGGAAATGGCAAGCGCTGCTACACGTGATCGTTTCCAATGCATCTGACAGCTAGCGCAGCCGAAGGTTGTTCCCCCATGACATAATCAAGGGCGCGACCAATGAGGCGTCAAAGACAAAGCGCGCGCCTCTTTCAAACAGGAGCGCGAATTTTGTAAGACAAATGACGGTTGCAGTAATGCAGGGTAAATTTCAATGCCATTCTAAGTCTGCGTGTGAGAAACTATATAAACCCGCCTTTGACTCATTTTGTATGGAAAGCACTTTCCCTTCAATCGAAAATCTCTGGCCATTATGTCACCGCGTGTTACTTTAAACCGAAGGGGCATTCGAACTGGCAGAAGGAAACTCATGCTGGCGTGATGCATGGTGGTGAAATGCGTCGCTGCTTCCGCGAAAACCAAACTCCTCACACTAAGCCCTAGTAGATCTACACTAGGGAAAAATTCATCAAATTTTTATCTCCATCTCTCCTGCATTGAGGTACCAACGTGCAGTATACGGATTACGCTGCTCAAATACAGAGACCAATAAATATTGTCTTATTTTCAGTTCTTGCTCCTGAGCAGGTATGCAGAGAGGGTACAGCTGGACAAAATTCACAAAAATACTTGTGCTAAAAAGTGAAAGGCAGAAGCTTCCCATCTGGCTTATGTGTTGTCAAAATGTATCATATTACTGCGTTAAGAATTGTAATTTCTTGTTATTTCGAGTCCAAAATCCGCTGAAAATTTTGAGGTAAGCATTGTTTCGAGGTAAAGGGGGCTGAGGGATCGGTCAAATGTGGATCGGTCGCCGACGTCGATTACCGATAATCCGATGAAACGACGATTGCTGGCTCGTTGGCCGACGGCACATAGCCGACGACGGCCTACTCCAAGCAAGCCCAAAATGTACAATATGTACACCTTATTTACACTACGTATTTAAACCTCATGGCTCATGATCGCAAGCAAGAGGTCGGGCAAGGCCCGGGCCCGTGTCGAGCGGGCTTGCCACTCTCGACCCCCTGTCCGTGTTCAATTCCTCAAAACATCATACTCCTCGGTTTTACCAAGAAAACACCGCCCACAAACGGGACGTGACAACTCGAGAGTGAGGATGGCTCGTTCGTTAGCTTGTAGCGGCCTCTTCGTCGTCAAAGCATGCGCCCACTATCATCACCATGGGCCGCTGTGCCAGCGTCAGCAGCGCGTGGCCACGACACGCTCGACGAGCCACGCGCGAGAGAGCACCCAGGCTACTACGCTGCTCGGCAGCGTTCCACTGGCGCTCCCCGACTCGCGGGGCTCCTGCTGCTTTGAATCTCCTCTGCAAATAAATGTAGGGTCCGCCGCACGACCGCATCGGCGCCCACAATAATTGGTGACCCGGACGTCGTATGGAGCCTCCTTCCGCTTGCCCACTGCCGCCCTACCCAGCCTTCGAGCGACGCTACCCACGAGCCTGGTTCCTCGAAATTTAAGCGCACTTCTTCATCCACCGCATCGACTCACTGACCGAGCGCTACCGCATCACCACCGCCCTGCTTCCGGCCGACCTAGCTGGGAGCCGCTATAACCCGTTGAGCGGCCCGACGACACGCTACAGGCCTACGGGATGGAGAGCCTGGGCTCGAGTCTTTCCCGCCTCAAGACGCTGCATCGCCCCCTTCCACGGTTACCTCGCACGACGTACCGCACGATGGAATGGGAACGGTGCCGACCTGCTTGCAGCCTCCCTCGCGCCCTGAAGACGACACTCCTACTCAAGAGCGAAGAGACATTCAACCACCACCCGGTTTCGCTGAACGTCAATTCACTTACGGCGACTCCAAGCTGACTGCGCCTAGCCATTCGGCCCCTGATGATTCCACCACGCCACTCAATACAACAACCTTGCCACCCCGCCCACCGTTCCACCCTAAGAACCCCGAGGTGTGGCTTATGCAGGTGGAGTGCTTTTTCTATCTGTACGACTTCACAGCCGAAGAGGACCGTTACTCGCTGATGTACGAACTTTTACCGTTAAGCTTAGCCTCCACTCTACGTAAGCCCGGAGCCTAGCCCTACGACGAGCTCAGAGCAGTCCCGGTCGCGCGCTACGGTCGGTGCCTCAAACAACCCGCCCCAGCCGTCCAGCCTTGCACCACCATAGTAGAGGGCCTCGTTCTTAGCACCAGCATGCCGGCGTCGGCGGTACCGCCCCGGGACGACACGACTGCCACGTCCACGCAATGCCCCCCAGCGGACGGCGGCTCAGCAGCAACGAAAACGAAGAACTGCACGTCACACCCTAGCAGTTCGTCTGCCACTGTATCTACGCTGCCAGCCTGCTTTACGCAAGCATCGGGCGGGCGCCGGAACACATCGCCGTTACCACCGTTCAAACAAGCGGTTTCTGCGGACGTAAGCGCAGTTCATGCACCCAACACGCCGTGTTCGTTGTCACAAGAGGAGATGTCAGCCGAAGGTGCTGCATCACTACGCATCTCGACCATCTGTGATGAGGCTGACGTGTCAGATCACAGATCACAGATCTGTGATCTGTGATCTGACGTGGCTTCTACCTCTCCAGTGCAATCGTCGAGAAGCACGCACGAGACGCACACTGTGTTGCTCGTAACCAACCCCGAGCAAAGTGCATCCTCCGACGAGCTCCGACAGCCTCGTACAACCTTCCGTTACCAGAACACCGATGGGAAGGACGGTGTCACCCACAACATTCTGAACGCGGCCACCCCGGCCAGACGGCTCTACAGTGGCGTTTTACCATGGCCAGCATGGCTGAGTGCACGCAGAGTTTGCGAGACACAACTCTTGCACTTCCAATGGATCAGCCACAAGGTCCACATAACGAAAACGTACCCTCTCCTGACTTGAAGACACCCCTTCAAGCAGTCATTTCCGCAGTCGAACTTGAACGCCGCCGTCGACGTCGCAAGCGCCGACCATGGAGACAGTCGCCTGGGCTGGCACGGCAGCATGATCTCCACGTTAGACACCTATTCCGGCACTGCAAACTTCCGAGGCGAACGCGCTGGATCCGTCGTGCCCTTCGCGTTCCCCATCGCCTGCTTGCTCTGTCTTCTGCACCACGAAAATTCCGCTGTAATCATCGGCTTCGCCCCCCGCTTCCAAGTCAAGCATACGCTTCGTTGCTGCGTCCGGCTCTTTTCCCTCCACACCGACTTGAACGTTGCAGTCGTGCTGCTTTTACACCGGCACACTCACAGTGTGAAACACTGCGCTTAAAAACCCGCCCTTTCAGACCCATCCTCTTATCTGCATTGATGTGGATAGTGGCGGCGGACTGAGATCGGACTGCCCGATTTGTAGAAAAGATCGTCCGCTGCTATACTCCCAGCCCAGACCACCGGAGGCTACAATGCCCTCCGAAAGCCCTTAAGCTGACGACGAGGGCTGTTCAAGGACCTTGACTGTGGACACACCTTCTACATTTACTTATGCAGCCTTCTTCATGCTCGTGCTACCCTGTGTCTAGTTTGTTTCTCATGTTCTTTTGTCCTTTTGTCGCACTCCGCGCTAGGCGGGAGAATGTAGGAACTTCTTCCTCTTCCTACATAACAGACGCCGCTGATCATCTTCACCAGCATTGACCGAGCGGTGGCACGCGCTCGCGCACCACGCGGAGCAGTTAAATTAAAGCCCTCATTCTCACCAGACGTGCACTCTCCGCTCTCTCTCGACGGCTTGGCAGCCGGAGGACCTCGAGGTCCATTACATGGTGCGGAAACCCGGGATCTCGCGACAACGCTTAACTTATCGACGCCCGGAGCCGCGTAAGCCCTTTGAACCGACGCGGTGCCGGCGACCTTGGCCCCTGAATCCCCGGCCGCCAGCTGACCGCCATGGAACTGCTACTCCGACGTCGCAGAGCCTCCGCTCTAAGCTGGACGGCGTAATTATCGAAGCGGAAGCAGCGTTGCGAGGGCAACCTGGACTTTCGGCGTCCGAGGTGAGCGTTCTGCTTGAACGAATCGAAGCGCTCCACCAGCAGATAAGGAAGCTCGACGACCGGATTTTTGACGAGACGCCAGAAGACCTGCTGGAGAGTGAGACGTCGGACGCTGGGAAATGCGGCGATAAGGTCGCGAACACGACACCGACCGTGCATTTGGAGTTGCAGAACGCCCTTACATCCAGACTACCCACACGACCGGTGAGCTGCCCGGCTTCGGCCACCAGCAAGTCTAAGCTGCCTCAGCTTGACTTAATCAAATTTGACGGGAACCGGAAGATCTGGCAACGTTTCTAGATGCAGTTTTCATCGGCTGTGCACAACAGCTAACTGGGCACTGCGGTCAAATTCAAATATTTTAACACCCTCGTGATTGGAGCAGCCGCGTCAGCCATATCTGGGCTTCAGGCCCGCGAGGAGTGCTACAAGGACGCACTTGACATCCTGAAGAAGCGCTTCTGAGACGAAAGAATCATCGTCCAAGATCATCTCACAAGCCTTCTGGACCTGAAACCGGTTTCGTCGTCTAGCAACACACTGCAACTTCGACGTCTCTACGATCAGATACAGGTGCTTGTATGAAGTCTGAAGGCCCTCGGCCCCAGTCCCGCTAATTATTGCTTCATGCTACGGGAGTTTCTCTTTAGAACGCTACCACCTGACATGCTCTTGAAGTAACACGACCTCTTCAAGTCACCGACGTGTACTTCAACGACATCCAGCTCGACTCAAGCCAGTTGGCCAACAGAACGAGACGGCACAACCCCAACAAGAACTGCAGCAGCTTCTCGAGTTTTTCGACCATTGAATTCGGTGTCGAGAAGCCTTGGAGCGTCAAACAGCTGTAAAAACGCCGGACGTCCCCGTGACACCACTTGAGCCTCCTAGACAACAGCGGCTCCGAAATTTACACACCGTGTCGGCTCTGCAAAACTCGGCGAACAACCCTCAACGGTGCTTGTTCTGCCAGTCCGTGAAGCATCGTTCCGAGGTTTGCGGCAGCGACGAATGGAGCCTAAAACGGAAGAAGCAGCTGCTCATCAAGGAAGGTCGAGGCTTCCGGTGCCTCAAGAAATGCCACATGGCGAAAGACTGCCGATGCCGACTGTGGTGCGACAAGTGCCCCAGAAGACATGCCACTACCATGTGCGCGCCAGACGCCTCGAGCAGAAACAAAGTGACCTCTACGCCCGCTAGCCTGGTTTCTCGTCAAACTGGCCCCATGGTCCTGCTTCAGACTTTAACAGCGACAGTCAAAGGCTCTGCGTCATCGGGATGCTACCGGATCCTCTTTGACGGTGGCAGCCAACGCAGTTTTATTACTTCCAATGCGTAGCAGAAAGTAGGCTGCGAATTCCTGAAAGAGGAGACTTTAACTGTGGGTGTATTTGGAGGCCAGAAAGCGACAAACACAATGGGAAAAGTACGTCTCGTCATCATTTCCGAAAACACAGAAAGGCCCGTGCACATCGAGGCACTTGAAATAGATGCTATATGCAACGAGCATATCCCCGTGCCAGACGACCAAGTCATCAAGACGATGGAAGCAATGCGTTTAGACACACGGGCACTCTGCGGACGAGGTTTCGAAGAAACCAAAAGAACCATCCTCATTGGCTCGGACCAGTACTGGG
Source organism: Haemaphysalis longicornis (assembly GCF_048455015.1). NCBI lineage: Eukaryota > Metazoa > Arthropoda > Arachnida > Ixodida > Ixodidae > Haemaphysalis > Haemaphysalis longicornis. The sequence continues at coordinate 125,964,811 of NW_027526295.1, read as the reverse complement.
ATCTGGTAACCGGCAACGTGAAGCCAGTGACGACGAAGCTCGAGGCAGTGGAAACGTTTCTAGGCTGGACTGATCAAGGCCCGCTGCCATTAGGAGCTAATGTCACGCACTGTGCTAACGTTGTCGTGCTACGAGCGTCCGTGGAAGCCAACTAGGTCTCGGAAGTCCTTAACCGTTTCTGGGACTTTGAAAGCATCGGCGTCAAGTGCGAGGACGAACGAAGTTCAGAAAACGATCTGGTCAATACCAAGTTTGAGGAAACAATCGAAAAGACGAATGAACGGTATGAGGTCGCGCTTCCGTGGAAACCAAGGGTTGACTTGGTGGATAACCTTGCTGTGGCAGCGAAGCGGCTCCACATCCTAATGAAAAAAACATGGAAAAGATGCCAGTCTCATGGAGAGGTATGACGCTACCATTACAACGTACCTAGAAGAAGAATACGCCAAAAGGGTACCACCGACGGAAAGAGTCCCTCGCGGGCGATTGTATGATATGGCCCACCGAGCAGTGATCCGCGAAGACCGTTGTACGACGAAAGTACGAATCATGTTATACGCATCATCCTATAAAAACGGTGCGAAGTCGCTTAGCGAGAACGTGGAAGCTGGCCCGAACCTGAACACCGACGTCGTGACCCTTCTACTGCGTTTCCGAAGGTGCAAGGTAGCAATGACCGCTTACGTCGAGAAAGCATTTTTCCAGATTCTCCTACGTGAAGGAGACAGAGATGCTGTGAGATTTCTCTGGTTTAAGACATTGCCTCAAGCGGATCGACCATTACCAGCGCAGGAAATCTGGAGAATGACTGAGTTCCTTTCGGGGCCACTTCAAGTCCTTTTCTGTTGACAGCTACACTGAAGCACCATTTTCGGCGATGCGAAAAGAAATATCCGTCGACAGCCTGTCTGCTTCAGGTATCCATGTACATGGATGACCTTCTGATTGGAGCTGATAGCAGTGCAGCAGCCATCAAAATGTATTAGGAGATCGTTAAAATTTTTCCTGCTGCGTCCATGAATATCCGGAAGTGGGTGGGCAACAATCCGTATGTTGCTGCTTCTTTTGAAGAGAAAATAACTGCCCAGGAAAAGGTGCTTTGTCCTCCGTCAGGGACGACGAAAGTCCTAGGGATTTCGTGGGACCCTGAAACGAACACGTTCTCCTTCAAGAACAAAAGCCTTCTGCACTTTATACAGCTACACGAAGTGACAAAACGATTCGCTCTTCAAGCTATCGCAAGGGTGCATGACCCACTGAGATTTCTATCGCCCTTCCTTATCACAGCGAAGATCCTGCTGCAAGAAATCTGGCCAGAAAACCTTGTCTGGGAAGACCCCCTACCATCTCGACTGCGAAGCGACGAAGTAGCGTACAAAAGCTGTAGCTGTAGGGGGGCCGATATAAGCTGTGGGGGGGCCGATATAAGTTGTTCCTTTTAATGGCTCTCCGGATCTCCGTTGCACATCAAGGAGACATGTCGTCGTTTACAGCGCAGGCAGGCAATTCTCTTTCTGCACTTCCGGGCAATGTGTCCTCGGGTCAAACAACGGAAACAACGTACGTATTTGGCAAGAAGGTTCTTCTTATGTTTCATGGTTACGTCTTCAGCTTCGCAAGACGCTGCTTCATGCGAGGCGGAACAAAACATGCACTTTCGTATGTCGGGAGCTGTGGCATGCCGGAAGGCTGCAGTATGTTCATGTTCAAACATTCCTGTGCGTAGGTGTTCCCCTGGCTTGTCGTCCTTCTTAAACTTCGTGAAATGCAACGTGTCTTGAATAGCTGCTTCCAGGCACTCAACTTCGTTTCCAAAGAAGTCCACCAGTTCGTGAAACTTTTATTTGTGGTCGATCGGTTGTTGCTCCCACACATTGCCAGTTCACCTTGAAGCAGTACACGAAGCTTTTGACCACTGGTGGTATCTCAGGATTATGTCTCGAGGGAGTGCTCGTAGAAGCAGCTCACGTAACATGGACCAATAGGTGTTCGTGCTTGTTCCAAGGGTGTTCAGGCTCCTACAGTGTACTTGAACCTCGTCGTAAAGCTTTCAAAGTTGTGCGATGTCACTCGAAGACGAAACTGCTCTGATGTCAATCAGTGCCCGCAGGTGCTCTTGAACATTCCGAGTCTGCTCGCCGAACCGCTTCAGGAGTATTTCTATCGCGTCGTTTTAGCACTGTTCTGTAACGGGGAGCCCAGTTACTGCGAAAGCGGCCGATCCGGTAAGGAGGCTGGTCAAAAAATGAGATTTTCAGTCGCTCACAATTCCGAATTCTTGTGTATGACGTGCTGAATTTGACTCCAGAATCTGGTCCAATTATGACGGTCTCCATCAAACTTCGTCAGTTCTATGGTCGGTAGCTTCGTTTTGGTGGTTGTGGGCTCGCTATGAGGCGATTTGGTTACAGAAGGCAAAAAGTGAGACTCACCAGTCTGCCGGTCTCGAGATCTGTAGCGAAGCTCCGCCGTGATCTTCACCACCTGGTCACAGAACGAAATCGCGCTGGAGGTCTCTTCCGTGACCATTTCCTCCATCGCTTCCAGAAAAATGTGATCGTCCAGCTTCTGGATCGGTCGATACATGGCCCCGATCCCCTCCAATGCTATCGCTGCGTCCATCGCTGTAGTCAGGGGGCCACTTCGGAGGCCGTCTTCTATCTCGGTCAAGACGTCTGAAAGCTTGTCCCGCAGGGCCGTTCGTCGCCGCATCTTCCGCTCGATCGAAATTATCCTTGATCCTTGGAGGTAGGTCCGCCGATCTCAAGCAGAAGTCGTCGAAGAAAGGCTGTCGTGGTCGTGCGGCTGACCCTACATTTATTTACAGAGGAGGATTCGGTGGCATAAGAAGCCCGACGAGTCGGGGAGCGCCCGTGGAACACCGAGGCTACAGCGCTGCTCAGCCGCGTTTGACGGGCGCTCGCGGGGCTTCTTCTGCCACCGCATCCTCCTCTGTAAATAAATGCAGGGTCAGCCGCACGACCCCATCGACGCCTACAAGCTCACAATGGGCTACTGATTGGCCACCGTGACAAACACAACAACGCGGCAAATCTGAGGTTACTGAGGTATTCTCCATTAACCCTTACTCCCACCTGTTCCCAATCCAACGTTTTTAATACTTCTTGTAAGCATGCTGTGAATAACATTGGAGAGATTGTGTCTCCTTGTCTGACTCCCTTCCTTATAGGTATTTTACTGCTCTCCCTATGGAGGATGATGGTACCTGCAGACCCATTGTAGATATCCTCTAGTATTCTTACATAATGCTCATCTACCCCCTTGTTCCGTAATGCCTGAATGACTGCTAGCGTTTCGACCGAGTCAAATGCTTTCTCATAATATATGAAGGGTATATATAGGGGTTCAGTATACTCAGCGCACTTCTCTATCACCTCATTGATCGTGTGAATATGGTCCATTGTTGAATAACCTTTACGGAACCCTGCTTGTTCTTTAGGTTGACTGAAATCTAAGCTTGCAGAGATTCGGTTAGCGATTACCTTGGTAAATACCTTGTAAACGACTGACAGTAAGCTGATCGGCCTGTAATTTTTCAAGTCCTTCATGTCGCCTTTCTTATGGATAAGGATGATGTGCGCGTTCTTCCAAGATTCCGGTACCATTGCGGTCATTAGGCATTGCGTATACAGATTTGCCAGTTTTTCCAGTACAATTTCTCCGCCACCCTTCAGGAGGCCTGCTGTTATCTGATCCTCACCAGGTGCTTTGCCCCCTTTCATTTCTTTCAAAGCCTTCCTTACTTCTTCGGTCGTTACTGGTGGGATGTCTATCTCCTCTTAACTGCTGTCTCGTTCGGCATTATCCTGTATGTCCCGGCTACTGCACAGATCCCTATAGAACTCCTCGGCCACTGTGACTATTTTATCCGTATTTGTGATGAACACACAAAACTGCCACACACAATTCACGAGTAGAATAACAGAAGGTCCAAGTACGCTTTCGCCCGGACATTCTCAGAAATTCTAAGCAACCCCGGTAATGTTTATTTCTCTTCTTGGCAGCGCCGGACAGGAGACCGATTGACGACTTTCTTTCGGGGGTTTGGGGACTTCAGTAGCGCGTATTCACGGAGCCCCACGGCGCTTGCGCCCTACTTTTGATTCTCTACGTGAATATACCTCCTCTCTGCATCCTTTTTCCTGAAACGCATCTTCCGTGCGCGCACGAGAAGAATATGGGCCACGTTCCGCTTAAAAGGCCGGGCTTTTTGCCTCATGGGGCACATCAGACATTCATACTAATTATGCAAAGTTATTCCTTCGTGTAGTTATGGTTTATACGATCTCCTTAAATACAAATGGAATGCGAGCAACGCTTTGTATGTAATGCATTTTCCGCCACAAAGTGAGCGCGAACATAGCTACAAGAGTGGCTGTGTAACACTTGATACAATACAAATGCAAAAGAGCACAAAGGACCTCTTTTTTGAGTTGCATAATTCACGTTTATGTTGTTTGTAGTAGCGAATTTAGACCACGAGGTCGCGGGTTCGATTCCCGGACGCGGCGGCCGCTTTTCTGATGGAGGCGAAAAGCAAAAACGCCCGTGTGTACGAGATTTCGGCGCACGTTAAAGATCCCCAGGTGGTCAAAATTAATCCGCAGCCCTGCACTACGGCGCGCCTCATCGCCTGCGTTGCGTCGGCGCGTTAAACCCTACAATCAATCAATCAATCAATCAATCAATCAATCAATCAATCAATAGTAGCGAATTTACAATTTCAGCCTAAAAAATACCATTACCAGGGTTTTCCTTTGTGCTTCTAATTTTAAACTTTAAAAGCAAGTTTTTGGAATAAAATTGATTAAAAATTCTACGAGTTTTGGAAGTAGCAGGAAGTACAACTGAGCATTTTTAATGTCGTGGATTTAAATTGCCTTTTTTTCTCCAGGGCGACCGAAATTGCAATGCCAGCTGTTGATGAGCCAGCGTTCTGTCGATGGACCGGTTCCTGCAGAGTGTGCTGACGTATACAGCAGGGAATGCGGAAATTTAAAGGCTGCTAGCTACATACGTGAATGCAAGAACAATAAAGACGACCCGGATACATGTCCTGCGGTGCCACCATTGCCTTTGGGTTGTTGAAAGGCAGCAAGCATCCGAAAACATTTCTAAGACAGAAACGTTGCAATAAAAAGCATTCTCACTAAACTGGTTCTGGGCTAATACCGAGGTACGGGATTTGTGAAAAAGAGTTGAAATTCCTTAGTCTATAAAATGTATTGTTGCACTGTTGTGGGTGGGGGGGGGGGGTGTATATATTCGTTTGCTTCTCGAAATAAACTTTGTTGGAAGTTAGCGCTCGTCCTCGTCCCATCTCGTTTCTCGTCATTTGTCTGCCTCGCGCTTAGCACCACAATGCATCAACAACAAGCCCAACTGCACACTCCCGCTATGTGTCTTTATTGCTAGAAATTTAGATCTTGTTCTAATCGATACACGGCCGGTTAAAATGCCAGTCAATATTATTCCGTCTTTTGGGCGGAGGGTGCGCTCTCGGTACGTATTTAGAGATACTATATAACTTGATTTACATCTGGTTCTAATCGATACCCGGCCAGTTAAAATGCCCAGTCAGTATTATTCCGTTATTTGGGCGGAGGGTGCGCTCTCGGTGCGTATTTAGAGATACCGTATAACTTGATAGGCTTTTCAGCGGTCTGTAAGTGACACGAAAAGGTGAGATAAATTATGATAATTGATACGAGACCTTATGTTTTTATCCCCAGGAATATCTTCGACTCGAATGAAACCAATTTCATTTTTTAATCAGTGCGACACCTCCACCCCACGCAAGTCGATATCGTCCAAGTAAGTTTTGCGTAGGTGGGATGATTTCAGAGTCTATGATACTCAATGAGAGCCATGTCTCGGTTACTGCCAAATGTAGAGATCTTGAAGAAATAGAGGTTCCTCGAGCTCTTTAGATTTATTTCCTGGGTTCTGGCATTCATCAGAATTATTGCAAAGGCTTGGTATTCCATCAAATAGGAATGCTTGAGCATTTGCACTGGCGGATCCGGACAGCACAAGATTTAGCCACGTCCCACACATATATAGCCTCCTACACATGAAGGCGTTCATTGTCTAGCGTTAATGTGAACACCTGCTCTGTTAACTGTTTGCTATATCTCCACAAGTTGGAGTGTTCAGTCCACGTATTTTAGCAAAAGTTATGATTGCTAGATCAGTGCGTTCCCTGTAATTTAGCTCAGCTTTGAAGCGCTGCTCTTTTTGGTTGTAGTAAAAAAAGTTGACTATAACATGGCGTGGCTTGTGTGTGCTTTCATTACCAACTATTTGTGCAGTTTTGTTTACAACTTCAATTTCTTGCGAAATATATTTCATCTAGGTGTTCTGTCAGAGAGGAATGGTTCACATCGGGGATTTTGATTTCCGGAATTGCCAAAAATGGCCAAATTATGGCGTCGGTTGCGATCCTCAATATTGTCAACTTTTGCTTGTTGTTCAAGTATCTCTTTCTTCCGGGAGCAATGTTTCGATTTTACGGGGCTGATTTATTAGCACTCTGTGGTGCGCAATAAGTTCTAGCATGTCATTCATTTTCGTGAAATGCGTGTTCGCTTCCTTCTCTAACGCCAACTGTGAGGAGGCAACAGTTCCAATCGACTCTTGAAAAACTGTTCACATTTCGTTTGTAAGTTCCTTGATTTCATCGTGAAGTCCCGGGTTGCTTTCCGCGCCCCAAGCTATCACAGCCAAAATAACAGAACAGGCATCGTGAAGCATTCACTCTCTTTTCGGGTGACGGAAGCGCAATAACACATCAATTATTAGTTCTGAAGCTACAAAAATGATACTTTCAACTTACCTGTACACAAAGAGCGAGCGAATTATTGCTGTGTCTGCGGTAGTCCTGCGGTGCCTTCTGAAGAAGCGCTAGCTGGGTACAGGTATTTGAAGTCTTGGTGATGACGCTGAAGGCCGCGTGTGACAATGTGATCGCGTAGCCAAGCCGCTCCTTGAGTACGCATTCGCGTGGTGTTCGGCGAGCGTCAATTGCCGAAGTTCCGCGACGCGAGAGTTACCGCACCCCCTCCCCCCCCCCCCCCTCCGCACACACACACACTTTCATTTTCGGGGTGACTCCGTCCATCTTTCATACAACTCAATACCACTACTTTCTTGTCTAATCTGGCAAAGCTGCAAGTTCCGTCTCTTCGCCGTTGTTGTTGTCGCGAGGTCGCGGGTTCGATTCCCGGCCACGGTGGCCGCTTTTCTGATGGAGGCGAAAAGCAAAAACGCCCGTGTGTACGAGATTTCGCCGCACGATAAAGATCCCCAGGTGGTCAAAATTAATCCGGAGCCCTCCACTACGGCGCGCCTCATCGCCTGCGTTGCGTCGGCGCGTTAAACCCTACATTCAATCAATGTTGTTGTCGCTGCCCTAAATCTTCACAAATACCACTGAACCAACTTTTCCATCAAAACTTTCTATTTTATAGTCACACTTTATATGGCATGGCTTCCCTGCGTTTTGTCGCACGGAAAAAAAAACAACCCCCGAGGCTCCAGGTATCTATCAAACGCGCGAGTTTTAAAAACGTACGTCCCGCTGTGGCTACTGGAACACGATGATCACCTATGTCACATCAGTTCAAAGATGATTGTTTGCGAATCAAGTGGTTGGCGTAAAGTTGGCGACCTCACCCGTTTTGTCTTCATCAAGTAATCAGTTCCGCACGCTAAGAAAATCTCCCGCTGACCGAGTAAATTTCTCTGACAAGTTTCAAATGCAACGTCGTACACCATCAAGAACAATCATCATCATCATCGACGTCAGATTACACGGGTCCACTGCAGGACGTAGGCCTCTCCCATTGACCTCCCACCGCTCCTATCCTGCGCTGCCTGAGTCCAACGTTTACCCCCGATTTTCTTCATTTCATCCCTACATGGCCTTCCCCTTCTTCTAGACCCGTTTCTTGGTATCCACTCAGCTATCCCAATTGTCAACCGGTTGTCGGTTTGTCTCACAGAATGGCTAGCCAAAGTCCATTTCTTTATTTGAACAATGATATATCCGTGATAATGGGTGAAAGATTTCGCTGGCTTACGGTACAGGATGCCACCGACAACCTTACACACATTATCACACAGTGTGCAGTATAAGTCGGAGGTACGACAGGATACTGGTAAACGTTCCCAGGAGGCGCAAGATTTATGCAGAAAACGGCTAAGCGTATCTATCTAAAACCCAGGTGACAGAATAGAACTAGTGGAGATTTCGAAGTTAATAAATAAGCGTAACACAGCTGACGTACGGAAGTATAATATGCTGTAATGAACGGAGACAGCCTGAAAGCAGTGTTGTACGGAATGGCGTTACAAGGAACGGCATTCCTGGATCTAGTTCCTTTTTGGAGAAACGGAGGAACGCCAGCGTTCCATTAAGGGGGGGGGGGTGGAACTGTAACGTTAACTCCTTAAGTTTTTGAAGGAACGGCAGGAACGCCGTTTCTTCTGGAAACGTTACATCACTAGGATTTAGCTGTTTTGATGCCAAGGCTCGAGTACAAAATCTACAAGTCGGGACTGCGTTTCTCTTCCTATAAGCTGGCCGAATTGCCCGCCCTTAAGCGGTACGTGCTTCCTCGAAAGTCAAAGGCAGGAGAATTACCACGCAGCAGGCCGCAGCTTGTGCTTGCTTGTATGCTGGTTGAGCTTACGCGGCGTTCGACGGTTGAATAGCACAGCCGCGAGAATGCTTTTCACCTTTCATCGTTGGACTGGGGAGGCCAGGATGCGCGTCTGACCGATAGAATGGTTCCCTGGCGGGGAAAGGTTGTCTATGACGGGATCCGGACATCTCGGTGTAGTACATTTTGGTGCAGGACGTTTCGGTGCGGACTTTACGGGGCACGGGCATTTCAGTACAGGGTATCTAGGCGCAGACATTTTGAGGCACGGGATGTCCCAGGCATTCCTTGAACATGTTAGCTTTAATATTGTAGTATTGTAGTTCCGATATGATTTTACATTCGATACTTGTGTTTGTACCACCGTGCGTGGAAACGAACGCTAAACCGAGGCGGAGCATTTCCACGTAAACCCCAATTTCGATAGTAGATGTTAAATATTTACGTTGTTAATTTGCATTCGTTCAACTTTTTTATTTTAATATTCATGTGAACAACCCTAATACTTTGAGTGTTACCGAAGCCCTTTGCTTTCACTTCTACCAACGGTGCAAGACACTGCTGCTTTTAGTCCATTACTATCTCTTGTACCACCCCCCCCCCTACGCCAAATCACCGGGAAATAAAAGACAAAGAACGAGGTAGATTAGGCCTGTGGGCATTCCCTTTAGTGTTTTTCTCAATCAATATCGTCTTCGTTGCATTCGGTGTTGATTCCACTTCAAATGAACCAAAGGTTGCACTTACGGTGGCGTTACTTTGGGGAGGGCAAGGCTGAGCCCGCCGTCTACCAGCCCCTTTGGTAGAGAGAAAGGGGTGTTACTTGTGCTTCACCGCTGCGTATACTCGACTTCGAAAACTTGAAGACGACTGTTGCCGCTCTCGTCATACCAGCCTATTCAATTTTGTCTCCTTATAATGGAAGAAAGCGATGTATGCTCGGGGTGTCCACGATATGCGGGACTTGAACAGTTAATTCTCAATGGGGCGACTGAAGGCAAAGAAAGAGTGATTCCTGGAGAGGGGACGCCATCGGTAGGACGGGCACGTGCGGAAGGGCGTAGCCAGCAAGATTGTTCCTCGAGGGGGGGGGGGGGGGGGGGGCGGGAGACAGGGACCAACGATATTGGCAATTGTGCCCTTAGCGGCTTGCTGGGTGGCTTTTTGTTGCACATTATAGAGGTATTGTGAGCTCATGGTGAATGTAATGCTTTTTCTTGTAACAGTGCGGTGACGCTTCGGAGACCGTGAACTCCGCCTGGCCTGTAAGATTTTCAGGGGGAACCGAAAATAATATGACTGAAAAAGAAATATGGTGTACATTCAAGCGTAAAGGCGGTGGTAAGAGACTGCTGGGACAAATAATTAAAATGAGGTGAATGTAAGCATGTAACGAAGGTTGGGTTTCCCTAACAGAATGGGTGGTATTTGTGTCCACAACCCGTACGCGCTTAATCAGCATTTAGGAGATACAGAAGCTGCGGCTGTTCCCAAAAAGGCCCGTTCTTCCTCCACGACAACATCCTAGATCAGTGTTCGCAAATTCATTTTAGCAAGGCAGCCAAGCCTACGTAATACTCTTCATAAGGGTTTCTGCATACTGGGGGGCTACATATTATTTGTTATGTTTTGGATATTGAGAGTGTGCGTGTAATTTATGTAATTAGAGTGAATGTAATTTAAAAAAATACATAAAGGAGGCTCTAGACCATAGTACACACCGGTTAATTTTCCTAGATGATTTTCATGCAGCAAAAAAGCGAATATAAATGAACACCCGGTCGTAAACGAAAACAAAATGTGTGCTAAAGAATTTAATCGGCTGCATAACAGGTGGACAGGTGTCCCCAGGAGGAGGTAATAAACAAAAATATATAAATGCAGAATCACTTAAAATACCTGGCAAAGATAAAGCATGGCATCAATCAAAAAATACATTCACTGCTCTAGACGGTTGTCCATAGCCCACGTTAAGGGGAAATAAATATAAAACGGCTGTCGAAAACAGGCAAGCAGCGGAAAATTGGTTCACCGAAAAGTGTGCGCACCGAAATGTCCGTGTACCGAAAGACCCGTACACCAAAAATGTCCGCACACCGAAATGTCCGCACACCGAAATTTCTGCACCGAAACATCCTGCAGCAAAATATCCTTGACTCGTCTGGAGTTTGTCCGGTGCTCCCTGAAAACATTCGCCTAGGAACGTTTCTTTAGATTATTTTTTCTTTCACATAATCTGCTAGGGCGGTGTTAATATTCTTATAATATACGTAGCTCAATCTGAGTTTTCAATTTCCCACAATTTTGCTTCAGGAATATCCGACACTACATTTTACTTTAAAACCTTGATTGTAACGTTAATGTAACGACACGTTCCAATATTCGAAGTGGAACTGGAACGCGTTCATTTCGCCGTAAAGGAAATTGTAACGGGAACTTGTTTCAAAATTGGGAAGGAACAAGGAACTACCTTTCGTTCCTGTTTGTCAGGAATGTGTACAACACTGCCTGAAAGCAGTGAAGAGGCGTCTAGGCGTGGCGAAAAAAATCAGATGTATGCACTTAAAGGCAAGATAGCAATGTCATCACAAATAGGGCTAAAAAGTCACAGTAGCCGAGGAGTTCTATAGAGATCTGTACAGTAGCTGGGACATCCAGCATAATGGCGAATGAGAAAGTAATTCAGAGGAGATTCGAGAAGTAACCACAGATGAAGTAAGGAATGCTTTTAAAGACATGAAAGGGGGCAAAGCACCTGGTGAAGATCAGCTAACAGAAGACCTCTTGAAAGATGGCTCGCAAATTGTACTAGTAAAACTGCAAACCTGTACACGCAGTGCCTAATGACCGCAAGTGTACAGCAATCTCGGAAGGACGTCAACATCATCGTAATCTAAAAAAAAGGTGGCATCAGCGACTTCGACTTGAAAAATTGCATGCCGATCACCTTAACATCAGTCCTCCACAGAGTACTTACCACGGTATTCGCTAACAATTTCTGCCACCTTCGATTTCAGTCAACCTACTGAGCACGCTGGGTTTCGTAAAGGTTATTAAACAATGGACCATATTGACATGATGAATCAGGTGATAAAGAAATGCGCGAGCATACTTCACCCCTATATATAGACTTCATAGATTATGAGAATGCATTTGACTCGGTCAAACCATCAGCAGTCATTCAGGCATTGCGGAATCATGGTGTAGATGTGAATTTCGTACGAATGATAGAGGATATCTACAATCACCAACACAACCTACCGCATAAAGCGTTAAACGAATTCGCAGCTATTATCGTGTGACACGCAGGTGTTTCTTTATTGTCATCGGTGCCTATATTCCGCCCCAAGCATCATTGAACACCTGCGCCTGGAGGACATAATTCGTCGTATACCACCTCCGTACATCCTCACGTGGATCTTTAATGCTCGTCATTCCTCATAGGGAAGCAAGTAAACGACGGCCAAAGGGCGTCACCTGTTGGACACTGCAGACCACTTCAGCCTCTGTTTTATTAACACTGGTTAACGAACGTATCATCATGGACGGAAGTGCCATTGACGTCCCGTTAGTTCCCTCGGCATTATCAACGTCCACAAGCTGGTATGCAAACATTCAGTGTCACGGCAGGGGCCATGTACCAGCTTATAATATTGTCGACGGTTTGCCTGCTGGTCGCCGTAAATTTGCAGTTCAGTTTGTCAACTAAGGTAACTTCACTACAACAGTCGAAACGAGCGCTGGTAATTTCTCGTCATACGACGACAGTATCAACAGCATCACAAACACCCGGAGGTTGTGCAGCAAAACCACGACGCTGCCCAAGCAATGTACAGTAGCTGACGTTGAGTACGAAAATCTCAGGGCGATCCGAGGAAGGGCAGAAAGGCGCGCGCGGAAGACGTCCGCTGTAGAACACATCCGAGCAGCCAGACGCACGCAAAAGCTCATTGAGAGAAATCTGAAGAAGCTTGCCAAACGTGAATGGGTGTGCTTTTGTTCGAATCTGGACCCTAGAAAGCCGCTCACAAGGATATGGAGTTTAGTACATGGTCTCCGCACACCGAGAGCTCAGTTGTGCCCTTTCAACTCGATTTATCTGAGAACGAAGGTAAGCGACTTTGGTGTTGCTGAAACCTTTTCGTGTTAAATATACCGTCGCATCACGGTGTTTACCAACGACCATTTCCAGGCAGCGAACCCATCACTGAACACACCCCACCTGGACGTACCATTCTCTTGCTGAACTTGAAGGTGCTCTGGGGTCCTTTAAGAAGGGCACTTGTCCGGGCCCTGACGGGATAAGTTATACGGTTTTATGTCACCTGGGCACCTACGCGAAGGGGTGGCTTTTGTCAATATTAAACCGCTCCTGGCAGACCGGCCGTCTTCAGCCTAGATGGAAGCGCGCTCGCATCGGGCCAATTCTGAAACCTGCCAATGATTCCTCGAATATTGATTCGTATGAGCCTATTGCGTTTCTAAGCTGCATCGGTAGCTCGTGGAGAGGATGGTCCTGTTTCGCTTAGACTGGGATTTGACCGACAGAAGCATATGTCTGTCGCGGATGTGGGGCTTACGCAAGGGACGGAGCAGCATTGACAACGTCATTGTACTTGCAACAAGTGGGAAGCACGAAAAGTCCGGCGGCAAATTACCATTGCAGTCTTCAATGACATCAAATCGCCATATGACTGTGTTCTCCATGAATCTGTCTGGACGGCACTGAGATCTGTTGGCATCGCGGGACGAATGTACGACTGGATGTCTGATTGCGTGTGTGATAGGAGCATCTACTTGACTGTAGCGGACGGTGAGACATGCCTCCATAACGTGACTCGATGTGTCCCTCAGTGTAGAGTGTTGAGCCCGACTCTGTATAATATTTCAATGACTGGCCTTAAAAGACGTCTGCCGAAACCAGTTCAAATCTCCATGTACGCTGACGACATTTGTATCTGGTGCTCGGGCCGCAACAGGCGTATGCTCCAGTCGAGGTTCCAGCGTACAGTCAGCGCCATTGAAAACTTTCTAGCGACACGTGGCCTTCATATATCACAGCCCAAGTGAGCCGCAATCGCCATCACAAAGCGGGACGTCTCAAACTACCAGTTAACCGCCGCAGGCATTCCGATTCCTTATGTCACCTATCCCAGGTTTTTGAGCGTTACCTTGGACCACCATCTCACATGGACGCCGCACATCGAAAGCCTAAAAGAGAAATTAACTTTATTCACGCACATTTTCGGCATGCTTGCCAACAGCACTGATGGATGTAGCTTCAGCGCTCTTTTAAAGCTATCCGTTTCCCTCTGCGAAGGACTGCTTCGTTATAGCCTCCTAGCCCTGACTTCTCTCTCTAAAGGGAATTTTAAAATACTAGAGTGGTTGCAGACCCGAATCCCGAGGATATGTCTTGGTGTCCCGAAGACTACCTCCACAGTGGGAACCATGCAAGAGAGCAGGTGGCTTATGCCCACTGCTTTGCAGGCAATAGAACCACTTCGGACGCACCCGGGCGTTGTGGCAAGGCAACATGGGCATACTCTTCCTGTGGTCTGGATCTCTGAAGTAAACCGCTATCTGCTTTCCCAGTAGCAACCTCCTCACCCTCCTCCGCACCACACCCTCCGTAGTTCTTTCCTCCAATGAAACTTGTCACCATGGCACCTAGATTTAAACTGAAGGCCGATATGCCAGCCCCAGCACTAAAGTTTTTTGCCTTGGAGCGCATTACCAACAAATACAGAGGCCGCACTTACGGGTAAACTGATGGCTCAATAACGGCTGCATTGTCGTCGATAGGGATCTCGATTGCCTCCTTGCTGACTACCAACTGCGCCCTACTAGCCACAAGCCCTCTACGACAGCTACTGAGCTGGCTGGACTAGGTGCAGCTTTTCAGTATATTCTAAACAAGGCGGCCAAACAATGGGCTGTTTTTACAGACTCCAGGTCAGCATTTTCGAGCTTAAAATCGCTTCCAAAAGAACAGCTGCTCTAGGAAATCAATCTTTTCACTTACAAGCTATATAAATGAGACACAGCGTATTTCTGCAGTGACTTTCTGCCCACAGCGGAGTACCCGGCAACGACGCAGCTGACAAAGCCGCGTCATCTTTACACAGTCTCTGCACTCAACCTCTGCCGATCCCAACCACGAGAAATCATGCGGCAATAGTCGCCTTACAAACCGCATGGAAAGCGCAGATATCTGTCTGGACCGACGCAAGGCACCAACACGCACCTTTTCACGCTAGTGATTCAAACTGCACCTTCGGAATGCCACCTGGGCTCAGGAAGCGCGAGGAAGCTATACTGCATAGGCTGCGCTTCACTGTGGCCTACACGGGACATTACCTAAAAAAAACTCAGCATCAATCTTAACCTTTTTTTCCACATGTGGCTCACAAGAAGACATTCATCATGTTATATGCTTGTGCCCAAAGTATACCTTGCACGGACAGAAACTAATATTATCTTTGTGCAGGAAGCTTGGTGCGGGATTTTAACTGAGGGCGGTTGTGGGACTGGTTGGGTCTCCATCAGGCTGCACGATTAATCAAAGCTCTGTTGAAGTTCCTTCGGAGCACAAAACTGGGCAGAGTTTGGTGACTGAAAATTTGTGACGCATCCTAAGACACATTTTCATTTTGTAGTTTTTGTTTTTTTTTCTTTTGTTTACGCTCGTCAATTAAGTCAACAAAACTGGTCTGAGTTTTGCAATCAACTCCAAGTAGCCCTGGGAACCCGTCACACCTGGCATCTTCTCCGCTCCCTCATGGGAACAAAAGAATCCAAATCGACTACGGCGCATCAACTACGAAGACTGATACACAACCATCCAGGCACTGAGCAAGACCTCATACAAGAATAAGAGAAACCCCTCAAAGCAACATCGGCAAACCAAAAGCAAGTTATTCCACCATACACCCTTACTCTCAATCCAGAGTTAAATGAACCTTTCTCAATAGCCGAAATGGAAGCCGCAGTGCGTACCCTTACACGAAACACCACCCTTGGAAAAGACAAAATTGCGGACGAACTACGTCGCAACATCGACCCAATAGCCCTTGAAAACCGACTGCAGTACATCAACAATCTATGGACATCTGGCTTTCTACCACCAAAATAGAAACACGCGGATATAACCCTCATACAGCGGTGCAGCGGTGGCGTAGAGGTAGAGCATCCGCCTCGCATGCAGAAGGACCGTGGGTCGAATCCCGGTGGCGGACAATTCCCATCGGATTAAAAAAATCCTGCTATTGATGGAATTGCAGAATGGTGCTTGGGGTGCGGAATGATCCCGGCGACCATTGCGGGCAACGCACCCCCTCACCAGAGCAGGATTGCCCACGCTGGTGTAGTAACGGCCACAAACTCCCATGAATACGCAAATTAACCCACTCTGGTTAAAACTCTGGTGGCTGCGAATCAACTGACCACGGCTGCGGTGAGACCTGTGAAGCCGCAGAGGGTGCTAGGAATCGCTGGACCCTGGATCCCTAGACCGCCATAGGAATATGAACCTGGCAACGTTCAAAACGAGGACCTTATCTAGGTAAGGACCTTATCTAGGACCTTATCTAGGATCTTATCTAAAGGGAATTAAATGGGATGTCATAGGGCTTAGTGAGGATAGGAGGACAGGTGAAGCCTTTACGGTGCTGAAAAATGCACACGTCTTAGGTCACCATGGTCTAGTGGACAGACCATAACTGGGAGTGCGATCTCTAGGCAATAAAAGCATAGTTGGCCACATGCAAGAACACTATAGCATCAACGAAAGGGCAGCAGGTCTTGTGATTAGGCTCAATAAGAGGTACAAGCTCAAGGTGGTACAAGGCTATGCGCCCACATCTAGCCACGACGACCAGGCAGTGGAACGCTTCTATGAAGATGTGGAATCGGCCATGGCTAAAGTAAAAACACAGTATACCGTAGTTATAGGGACCTTAATACCAAAGTAGGCAAGAATCAGGCTGGAGACAAGGCAGTTGGGAACTATGGTCTGGGATGTAGAAATAGCAGGGGTGACCTAATAGTAGAGTTTGCAGAACGGAATAACCTACGCATAATGAATACCTTCCTCTGTAATCGGGAGGGCCGGAAGTGTACTTGCAGGAGCCCGAATGGGGACCATAAAAATGAAATAGAGCTCATAATATGCGATAACCCTGGCGTCGTGAAGGACGTGCAAGTGCTCAGAAATGTAAGGTCTATTGACCACCGTATCGTAAGATTGCGAATTAGGCTAGAACAAGCTAGTAGGAAAGAAGCCGATCAATGAGCTAACAGTAAGACGTAAAGTAGAAGAATTCAAGATTGTGCTGCAGAACCGATATTCAGCACCTACTGAGGAAGCCAAGGTTACGACACAGGAAGCCAGCGACAACCTACACGCATTATCATGGAGTGTGGAGTAGAAGTCGGGGCCACGATGGCCAGGCAGGATACTGGTAAACCTTCAAAGGAGACAAAAGATCTAGTTAGGAAACGCCAAACCATCAAAATCTCCACCCCAGCTGATAGAATAGAGCTAGCGGAGCCTTCGAAGTTACTTAATAAGCGCAAGACAGCTGACATACGGAAGTGTAATATGGAGGGGATCGACTACGCTCTAAAGAACGCAGTTAGCCTGAAAGCAGTGAAGAGGCGTCTTGTCAAGGGAAACATCATATGCATGCAGTTAAAGATAAGCAAGGCAATGTCATTTTAAATAGGGATAAAATAGTCACAGTGGCTGAGGAGATCTACAGGGATCTGTACAGTGGCGGGGACATCCATCATAATGCCGAACGAGAAAGTAGTTCAGAGGAGATAGACATCCCACCAGTAACGACCGAAGAAGTAAGGAAGGGTTTGAAAAAATGCAAGGGGGCAAAGGACCTGGTGAGGATCAGATAAAAGCAGACCTCTTGAAAGATGGCAGAGAAATAGTACTTGAAAAACTGGCAAACCTGTGTACGCAATGCCTAATGACCGCAAGTGTACCGGAATCTTGGAAGAACGCGAACATCATCGTAATCCATAAGAAAGGTGACATGAAGGACTTGAGAAATTACAGGCAGATCAGCTTACCGTGAGTCGTCTACAAGGTACTTAGATTTCAGTCAACCTAAAGAACAAACAGGGTTCCGTAAAGGTTATTCAACAATGGACCATATTCACACCATCAATCGGCTGATTGAGAAGTGCGCTGGGTATACTGAACCCCTATATATAGCCTTCAGAGATTATGAGAAAGCATTTGACTCGGTCGAAACCCTAGCAGTCATTCAGGCATTACGGAACCAAGGGGTAGATGAGCATTATGCAAGAATACTAGATGATATCTACAATGGGTACAGAGTTAACATCATCCTCCATAAGGAGAGCAGTAAAATACCTATAGGGAAGGGCATCAGACAAGGAGACACAATTTTGCCAATGTTATTCACAGCATGTTTACAAGAAGTATTCAGAACGTTGAATTGGGATCAGGTGCGAGGAAGGGTTAATGGAGAATACCTCAGTAACCTCAGATTTGCTGATGACGTTGCCTTGCTAAGTAACTCGGGGGACGAAGTGCAAAGCAAGCTTTCCACACTGGACGAACAGAGTAGAACCGTGCGCGTGAAAATTAATATGCCGAAAACCAAAATAATGATCAAACACCTCGGGACAGCACAGCAGTTTGGGATATGGGGTGAGGCAGTGGAAGTGGAAAGCGAATACATCTACTTAGGCCAAGTTGTGACCCCGGACACCAACCATGAGGCAGAGAACAGAATGGGGTCCAGCGCATTCGGCAGACATTCTCAGATCATGAATAGCAGCCTACCGTTGTCCGTGAAGAAGAAAGTGTATGACAGCTGCATCTTACCGGTACTCACCTACGGGGCAGAAACTTGGAGGCTCACTAAGAAGGTTCAACCTAAATTGAGAACGCCTCGGCGGGCAGTGGAGCGGAAAATGATAGGTGTAACATTAAGGGACAAGAAGAGAACGGAGTGGGTCAGGGAACAAGGACATATTAGTGTTTAAGGACAAGGCGTGTTAAGGACTTATTAGTAGAAATTAAGAATATATGAACCTGGGCAGGGCATGTAATACGAAGGCAAGATAACCGTTGGTCATTATGGGTAACACAGTGTATCCCTAGAAAAGGAAAGCGTCGTAGGGGCCGACAGAAATTTAGGTGGGCAGGTGAGACCAAGAAGTTTGCGGGAAAAAATTGGTCACCGTTGGCACAGGACCGTTGTAATTGGAGAATAATGGAAAAGGCCTTTGCCCTGCTGTGGACGTAGATAGGCTGGTGATGATGACTATGATAACCCACATATTTAAAACGGGAAAACCTCTGGATACAAAAAATGTACGATACATCTTCTTAACCTCATATGTTGGGAAACTAGAACACATGGTCCACAACCGACCTTCACCCCCCATCGAGGACTATAGTTACTTCCCAGATACAATGTATGGATTTAGCTGACATCTCTGCTCTCAAGATATTCTATTTCGAATAAAAGATATCATTGACAAACTTACAAATAACCACAAATTGTATAACCTGGCTCTGGGCATTAAAGAAGCATTTGACAACATCACTCATCAAGCAATCCTCCAAGGTCTCGCTTTCACTAACTGCGGCCAACGTCTCTACTACTACATTGCCCAATTCCTAACCAATCGCACTACAACAGTGAGAATCGGGTACCTCCATTCCGACGCTTTCCAAACTTTGCCTAAAGGAACTCCCAAGGCTCGGTGAAATCTCCACTACTGTTCAACATCGCCATGAAAGATATCCTTCCTCTGTTGACAACTATCCCTAACCTGCAACACGCCCTCTACCCTGATGATCTCACACTCTGGACTCCTACGGGCTCCATAGTTGACCAACAAGGCGCCTTCCAAAGTGCAGTCCAAGTAGCACAACAATACCTGCAAGCTCGGGGGTTGTAATGTGCCCCCGAAAATTCCTCCTTACTTACACTATCGAAACGAACACCTTAACAGCGCGCCAACTTTATACCGGTTCCAGAGCTCAGCATCAATAATCAACCCGTTCCTAACGTCCCCCACTTGCGAATTCTGGGACTCACTATTCCGAAAGACGGGTCGGGTGCCCAAACAATTCTGCCACTCCAGCGTACTCTCTCACAATAATTGCACCTTATCTATCGAGTTTCTCACCGAAGATTTGGCGCGTAACACACGCCATCCTTATCCGCCGGATTGCATACAGTGCATACGTATCCCTAAAACCCTCCGAACAAAACCAACTGAACACCGCGATACGGCAAGCCTATAAAACCGCACTACGATTGCCCCCCAAACCGGTAAAAAACAAGTTACTACAGCTGAGCGTCCATAATACGTGGGAAGAAATCTAAGAAGCGGACCGAATTTCTCAATTCACACGCCTCAAACTCACCTGCCCCGGGAAGAGCGACCCTCCACCGGCTAGGGTATTCGACCCTCCAACAAAAATACGAGAAGGCACGCATTCCTAAGCCCATTCGACAACACATCAGAGTGGCTCCAATCCCACGTAACATGCATCCAACCTCTAACAAGGCACGACGAGCACCAAGGGCACGAGCAATCCATGTGCAGTATGACCATTTCCCCTTCATTCGCTATGCTGACGCCTCTCCATACCCCCACAAATCGGCCCAGGCTGCCAGTGTGACCGACGCCAACGCAAAAGAGTTAACCGCAGCCGCGACCACTACAAATCGATAGAAACAGCCGAAGAAGTTGCTATCGCCATAGCCGCTACCACTGCGAAGACTACACAGTTATACTCACAGACTCCCAAGCTGCATGCCACAATTTCTTAATCTGAGGAATATCCCTACCAGCATTGTCGATACTTAAGCAAATTAAACGACGTCCTGAACTACAGATTGTCTGGTCACATGGCCACGAAACCCTCAAAGGAAATGAGTCGGCACACGCCGCTGCCCGCGCCCATACACACCCGGCCGTTTCCCAAGACAATGATAAACTACAAGATTACGACATCCTCAAGCCCACGCCCCTGAGAAGGGTATTCCAAGAGAACGTGTTGCTGGGCGTGTTGGGTTACATTTAGAACATACTGAATGGCGCAAATACACAACACACAAGAAAGAAGACACAGACAGGCGCTACACTTCCAACAGTTTAATCGCAACAACTGCAACGTGCATATATACATACATCCCGACATGCGCAATAGACGTGCGCAAAGCATCAGCGCAACAATTTATCTAAACACTGCCCCTCAGCTTTGAACAATACCACCGAAGTATCACTAACGCAGTTACTTCCCTTCAGTCTTATACAATGCGCCTCGAGCAGTTCTCGGGCCTTCTGATATCTGCTCTTTCCCAGTATCTTTGTCTCGAAAAATCGTGGCTCACAGTTTGTGCAGGAATCACCATGCGTTGTCCGTGTCACAATGCAGCGCCTGTCCGTGTCTTCTTTCTTGCGTGTTGCGTATTTGTGCCACTCAGTATGTTCGTGCCCCGGAGAAAGTACGCCGACATTCTCGCCCACTACCGGCGCGGGCGCCAACAATACCAAGCCCCCCCTCCACGCCTATCCAGAACCGACGCTACAATATTGCGATGACTGCAAACCAACTCTTACCCCCACAATACCCTACTACATGCAATGTACCCCAACCTCTACACCGCATCTTGCTAATACTACCCCCACTCTGGCAACCTATGCCATCTGGTATGGGGGTGTCAAAAACCCCCTCCTTTACCCCTAAGCCCCAACCTATAAACGAGCAGTGGTGGCACAGCTGACCATCTCCGACATCTCCTCCCAGCGTAGCCTGGTGGAGAAAGCCGAGTGGCCAGCGCAGGCCAGGGTATCCCGGACTAGAGGAAACCAACCACAAGGCCGGTGCCTAGACATCCGCACCTAAAGCTCGTATAAATAAAATTTATTCCTCCTGCGTGTCCTCTTTTGTTTTTTGCTCCCTTTTTCTTTTTCTTCCATAATGTAGCGCAGCAAACTAGTGCAACGGTTCGGCTAACCTCACTTGTCTTCATTAAAGTTTCTCTCTCGGTCTCTCTCTCCCTAGAATGTGCCGACCACTACCATCGTCCTCCATAAGGAGAGAAGTTAAACACCTATAAGGAAGGGCATCAGACAAAAAGACACAATTTATCCAATGTTTTTCACGGCATGGTTACAAGAGGCGTTCAGAACATTTAATTGAGAACAGGTGCGCGTAAGGATTACGAAGAATACCTCAGTAACCTACGATTTGCTGATGACGTTGGCTAGCTCAGTAACTCGGGAGACAATTTGCAAAGCATGATTTTCGCACCCGAGAAGCAGAATAGAAGCACGGGCCTCAAAATTCATATGCAGGAAATTAAAGTAATGCTCAATAATGTGGGAAAGCCCAGCAGCTTGAGATAGGTGATGAGGCGAAAGAAGTGGTAAGCAAATGTATATACTTAGGCCAAGTAGTGACCCGGGATCCCAACCACTAGGCACAGATAATTAGAAGTATAAGAATGGGGTGGAGAGCATTCGGCAGGCGTTCTCAGATACTGAATGACAGCCTACCATTTTCCCAGAAGAAGACCGTTTATGACAACTCACCGGTACTCACCGGTACTCACCTACCGGTACTCACCTTGGCCCCCCATATTGGAGGGCCAAGGTGAGGATCACTAAAATGGTTTAACTTAAATTGAGGACGATAGAGTGATCAACAGAATGGATGATGATAGGCGTAATATTAAGGGACAAAAAGACAGCGGAGTGGGCCAGGGAGCAAACGCGTGGTAATTACAGATTAGTAGAAATTAAGAAGAAATGGGTGTGGGTGAGCTCGTAATGAGAAGGCAAGATAACGGTTGGTCAAAGCAGAGTGGATAACAAAGTGGATCCCTAGAGAAGGCAAGCGCGGGAGGGGGCGGCAGAAAGATAGATGGGGAAATCAGATCAAGACGTTAGCGGGGACAAATTGGCCGCACTCAGCACAGGACCGGGGTAATTAGAGAATCTATGGGAGGGGCTTTGCCCTCCAATAGGAGTAAATAGTCTGATCATGATGATGACGATGATATTCTATTGTACTTTTTTTCTGTGATCCACGTAGGTCGATTCTGTCCCTCAGTGTTATTCGTAATATTATTTGTTCCATGGTCGTTTCAGCCGACCTAAGCTTTTTTACACTAGTTTAGTAAGGCGCCAAGTTGTAGTTCCGTGTGTCATCACCGGCAGTATGCAGTTGTTGCAGATTTTTCTTTTGAGTAACACAGGTAGCTCCCTTTACATTATTTGGAAGGGCTTGTCGAGTGCTCCTATACCCATAACTATTCTGCCCCGGATTTCTGTCTCGTAGTTGGCGTCAGCCTTAATCATTCAAGCTTCCCCCTATTTACAGCGTTCCCTCGCTTTCAGCCATGGTGTATAGACGTGTGCCAACACGAGGAAATAAAAACGCCGAGCCACAGAACACATATATTAGGAACACGTCAGCAGCTGACGGGCCAGCGGCAGCTATCCTGGTCGAACGCTCAGAGTTCCCAGGAGCAGTGACTGCTCGCGCCACGAGGCTCGCGCAGTGAGCCCCAGAGTGGTGCTTCGTCGTCTTCGCTGCGTTGATGCTGCTACAGGAGGCCTCCCCTCTAGCGGCGGAGTGGTGGGGTAAGCCGGAAGGATACTTTTGGAGGTCGTCGTGTGGGTTTTGTTGTCTGTTGCGACAGGGGGGGCTGGAGAGGGTGAACCGCACTTAGTATTGTGGATTGGTCTTCCTGTGTAGAGAGCGGCTCTTCAATAAACACTGGTTTGAGGCGACCAACAGAAATAGTGTCGTGTCTGCCATCCAAATCCACGGTGAAATGTTTATCAGCACGGTGGATGACGCGGTAGTGTCCGTCATATGGGCGCTGAAGTGGTTTGCGCACAGCGTCACGCCGGACAAAAACGTACGGGGACGTTGTCAGCTCTCTGGGAACATGGGCATCGGCACTCTGTTGACAGCGTGGTGCGGGCGCACGGAGTGCAACGAACCTCTTAGTTTGGTCACGTAGTCGGTGGGATCATGGCATGGTGATGATTCGGAATCAGTAAAAAACTCTCCCTGCAGGCGGAGCGACGCACCAAAGACCATCTCTGCGGGCGTGCAATGTAGATCCTGCTTCAAAGTAGCCCGAAGACTCAGCAGAACGAACGGAAGGGAGGTGGACCAATGGGTAGTGTCCGGCTATGCCCTGAGTGCAGTTTTGAGGGAGCGGTGAAAACGCTCATAAAGCCCGTTGGCAATGGGGTGGTACGCTGTGGTCCGAATGCGGGAAGTGCCAAGAAGGGTCAGAAGGTTCTTGAAGAGGGCCGACTCGAACTGGCGACCTCGGTCGGTGGTGATAGTTGATGGGACATCATAGCGGGAAACCGAGCCGGCAACGAAGGCATTTGCGATGGTTTCGCTACGGATGTCGGGAAGAGTGAACGCCTCGGGCCAACGCGTGAACCAATCCACGCAAGTTAGTAGGTATGTGTTGCCTTTTGAAGGAGGCCAGGGCCCCAAAATGTCTACGTGCACCTTGTTGAAACGCTCAGTTGGTGCCGTAAACAAGCCGAGAGGGGCATTGGTGTGCCGGTTAACCTTTGACTGCTCCCATACGAGACAGCAGCGCGTCCACTCGCGTACGTCCTTGTTGATGCCCGGGAAAACGAAACACTGCGTCAGCAGATGTTGCGTGGCTCGTATTTCAGGGTGCGATAGTCTATGGAAGGCATCGAAAGCAATGCGTCGGAAATTCGCCGGAACGAGTGGACGCGGGGTGTGCGTGGAAACATCGCAAAGCACCGGGACAGCACACGATGGGATGGGTACTTGGGAAAGGTGCAGCGCGCCGGGTTTTTTCCGTAGGGCTATTATTTCGGCGTCATGTTGTTGCGCTGATGCGAGTGCGGTGAAGTCGATGTCAGCCGAGTTGTGGGAACTGGAGATTGCGGCGACACGTGAGAGTGCATCCGCGGCAGCGTTGTCCTGTCCCTGCACGTGCGGTATGTCCGTTGTGAATTCCGCGACAAAAGACCGATGGCGGGTTTTACGGGGTGAAAATTTGGTGGAGTTCGACCGGATGGCGAAGGTCAGACGTTTGTGGTCCGTCTGGATATGGAACTCTCGACCCTCCAAGAAGTGCCTGAAGTGACGTACAGCCATGTACATTGCAAGGAGTTCTCTTCAGAAAGTGCTGTAGCGTGACTCCGCGGGTGACAACTTGCGGGAAAAGAAAGCAAGGGGTTGCCAGGCATTGTACACAAACTGTTGCAGGACAGCTCCGACTGCTGCGTCAGATGCATCGGTCATTAGGCAAAACGGAACTCCCGGTCTCAGATGAACGAGAAGGGTTGTCTGGGACAACTTGGTCTTGACTATTTTGAAAGCGGTTAGTGCTTCTGGAGACCACGTGGGTGGAGATGCTTTTGGTTTGTTTCCCGTTAGCATGTTTTTCAATGGGCGGAGGAGAGCGGCGCCGTTCGGGTTGAAACGGCGGTAAAAATATAGGAGGCCAAGGAACTCGCGGAGTTTGCGTATGGAAGATGGCTGCGGAAAGTCTTCGATGGCCTGCACTTTTGAAGGCAAGGGGCGAATGCCATTCTTGCCTACACGGTGGCCGATGAAGTCCAGCTCGTGAGCACCGAACTCGCACTTGGCTCTATTGATGATACGGCCGTATTCGGCGAGGCGAATGAAAAGTTGGCGAAGGTGCTGGGTGTGTTGTTCTGCGTCGCTACAGAACACAAGCAAGCCATCGATGTAAGCGAAGCAGAAAGGTAATCCTCGGGTCACGGTGGCAATGAACCGTTGGAACGTTTGTGCAGCGTTGCCAAGGCCGAAAGGCATGCGCACGTACTCAAAACGTCCGAACGGCGTGATGATTTCCGTCTTCGGGATATCTGCCTGCTCCACAGGAATCTGATGGTAGGCCTGAACAAGGTCGATCTTAGAGAAAATCGTCGCCCCATGCAGTGGTTTTGAGAAGTCTGCAATGTGCGGAGGGGAGTAACGATCAGGAACAGTGGCATTGTTGAGCAACTGGTAGTCTCCGCAGGGATGCCAGTCTCCAGGTGACGGCTTTCGAACCATGTGCAGCGGGGATGCGTAAGGGCTCGACGACGGTCGAACTATTCCGAGCTCAAGCATGTGTTCCAACTCGTCACGTGCGACCTTGTAGCGATCAGGCAGTGAGCGTCGAGCTCGAGCGTGAATGGGTGGGCCCGTAGTGACAATGTGATGAGTGACGTCATGTCGGTCACGGAGGAGGAAGTTGGCAGGTCGCAGAAGGGACGGGAATTCCTCAAGAAGCTTGTCATAGAGCGACTTCGACGAGGTGCTTGCGACCGCCAATAGCGGTTCCTTCGATGCCATGCCAAGCACACAGTGGTGCGTTGTAGCATCAATGAGGCGCTTGCGGTGCATGTCAGCTAACAAGTTGTAGTGATGCAAGACGTCTGCGCCAAGAACGGGGTAGGCCACATCAGCGATAAAAAAAATTCATCGAAATGTTCTCCAGAGGCCAATGTTGAGTGACAGCGATTGTTCTCGGTAGATTGCAATGGGAGTCTTGTTGGCGGCTTGTAAGCTGCATGGGGTGTGCCTGCGCTTGCGAAACACGGCTGAGGACGGTATTACGCTGACCTCAGCGCCTGTGTCGACAAGGAAACCCAGTACGGTGGTTCTGTCCGCCACAAAAAACGAGCGGCTTACTTTGCAACCGACACCACTCACCGCCTGTAGTGGTGCGCCGGGGAGTTTCCCTGAAAAGTGCAGGGGGTTGTGCACTTCCGCGCTGCTTTTCCAAAGTTGCTATGATACCAGCATGCGCCTTGCCTTGAAGGTGACGGCGAACGGCGGCCCGAGAAGGAGCGGCCGCGCGTGGAGAGTGTTGGCGCTGAGCTGAGAGAGCGGTGATCTGATCTGATAGCTTGGTGATCTTCCCACGGAATTCCTCACGCAGGCTCTGCAGCGCAGGTGGAGACGGCGTTGTGGTGCTGCTATAGTGGGCCCGGAAAGTTCCGGGAGTGATAGGTTGAACACGGGACGTTCGACAACAGTGGAAACGTCCATGACGGAGTCGGCAAGTTGGGCCAGCTGAGAAATGAAGAAACCTCAAGCGGTGGCCAGCACCAAGCGGACGGAGGTGGGCAGGCGTTGAAGAAAAAGCTCTCGAAGCAAAGCTTGATCGAACGTGGCTTCCTTTTCTCCAAGGAGCTGTTGAAGGCCATGCAGTAGCTCTGAGGGTTTGCGATCACCGAGTTCTTCAGATTGTAGAAGCTGCAACCGTCGCTGTTCCGACATTGTCTTCCGCTGGATGAGTTCACTCGTCATGGTGCCAAACGGGGCGGTCGCCGGCGGTGAAACAATCAGGTCGCAAAACTCGGTTGCGATCTCAGGAGGCTGCGCAGAAACGAGGTGATTGAATTTCTGGCTCTGCGACGTGATGTGAGAAACGGCGAACCGGCTGTTTACCTGGGTGAGCCAGAGCTGTGGGTCCTCAGGCCAGTACTGGGGAAGCTTCAGCGAAAGTGCAGCCACGTCCCTCTGAGTGGCGGAGGATGTTTGATGGCTGTCATCTGCAGCAGTGGCTCCGAGCTGGGCATCCAAAGCGGTTTGATTGTCGGCTGCCATGTCCGTGGTCCCCAATTCTGTGGCAACACGAGGAAGTAAAAACGCCGAGCCACAGAACACATATATTAGGAAAACGTCATCAGCTGACGGGCCAGCGGCAGCTATGCCTGGCTGAACGCTCAGAGTTCCCGGGAGCCCTGACTGCTCGCGCCAGGATGCTCGCGCAGAGAGCCCCAGATTGGTGCTTTGTCGTCTTCGCTGCGTTGATGCTGCTACACATCCATCCATCCATCCATCCATCCATCCATCCATCCATCCATCCATCCATCCATCCATCCATCCATCCATCCATCCATCCATCCATCCATCCATCCATCCATCCATCCATCCATCCATCCATCCGTCCGCCCGTCCGTCCATCCGTCCCTCTGTCAGTCCATCCATCCATCCATCCATCCATCCATCCATCCATCCATCCATCCATCCATCCATCCATCCTTCCATCCATCCATCCATCCATCCATCCATCCATCCATCCATCCATCCAGTATGGTCAGGCAGTTTGTTTCCATGAACGCGCAACCAATATGCACGAAGACTTGATAAGAACTTTGAAATGAGACCTTCCTAACTAAATAAGGGCGATGCTCCAACTTTCAAGCCAACGGCTTCAGTAATCAGATACGCGTGTATCCAGACGCAAAGGCCACGCCAACAAAAGCGCAGCAACCAAACCACGGAGAAGTTTGGCACAACGGGAGGAGAGAGGGCTGCACATTCCGATTGAAGGGTGTCAACTGCTGAGAGCTGTCAAAACACTCGCAAAGAAGGGCGCTATTAGAGCCGCAATCGTTACAAACAAACGCCTTTCGGCAGCTGTGTGTTCTGCATTGTCTTATATAACACGAGGACGCAGGTTCGATTCCTGGGTGCGGCGGCTCCTTTTTTGATGGAGGCGGAAGGTAGAAATGCCCGTGTCTTCAAGAATTCAGCGCACGTTAAAGATCCACAGGTGATCAACATTAATCCAGAGCCCTCCACTACGGCACGGCTGAGTTGCGTCGGCGCGTTAAAGCCCCTCAATCAATCAATCAATCAATCAATCAATCAATCAATCAATCAATCAATCAATCAATCAATCAATTAATAACTCAATCAATAAACCAATCAATCAATCAATGCATTGTCTTATATAATAACTAAAGTAATCGTATATCCCAGCTGCCCACTACCAGATCGTGGAGGTAGAAAGCTCAGTAACACACCCGAAGCTCGCTTCTTACGCTCATGGAACGTCCCGTGCACAAACATTCCTCACCCGCAATGTTCTTTTTACTGCCTTGGTTTTGACTTGCAGAAACACAGACACGTGGTCGACAGGTTGGCGCCGTATTCCCGCGAGATGCCTACCAGGTCGGCTTACCAGCTACAGTACAAGCCGCGCCGGGTGTGGAGGGTGAGAGGAGAACGCCAAGCAGACAGGTTGCATCATGGTTCATGCGGGAACGTTTCATATTGTTAGCTCCAAGATTTCACAGCATCAGCTTGCGGTGAGAAACAGCACGGCTCCGGATGCGTGCCGTTCGTGTCTCCCCCCCCCCCCCCTTTGCTTCACCATTCCGTTACCACTATTACCCGCCTGCCACTCAGACAGCGGTCTGCAGTCGGCGCCACGGACAGTTGTACAGAGTAAGCTAAGCCTCAAAAAGCCTGCCAAAACACTAAGAGCCGACCTAAAGGACCTACCGACCAGGCGCGCTTGCGGGGCTCGAAGTTCATTTTCACACGCGCTGCGGCTGGCTGCGTAGATTCAGTCGCTCTAGATGCCGGGTATGCATTATCGTTTTCGTCGCCGCTGCCCCCTTTGAGATATACCGACGCAGTCGTCACCACAGACTAATTAAGCAGCCGGAGGCTCAATCGGTGGCAACACCGTCGTCTGAAAATCACCATTCCATTCCCATTTCATTCCTAGCAAAAACGCCTAATTCAGTCCCCATTCCAGTCTTCCAAGCGTTGTCTTAATTCAATTCCCAAGGTGGAATGAATCCGGAGTCATTCCAATACCAGAATTCTAACTCCGCAACACTGGTACGGAAACCCATTCTAGAAATACGTGCCGGTGACAGCGGGCTGCTATGTAGCACGTTAGCTCGGGATAAATGTGCGCAGGTAAGGAGTGGTGAATTCTCTGAAGCCACATTGACTGTTCGTGCGGATGGTAATTTGGTGAGTTGATTGTGTTTTCAGCATGTTCGAATCGGCAAAGGCTTGAATTTCAGCAGTTGTAGAAGAAGGTACATTACAGTGTTGACGGGTGATGTCTTCACGTGGACCCACCTTGACAGTTGTGGCTATGTTGTTAGTAAACGTGGCGTCTGCGTAATATGTGTCATGTGATGGGTTGGAAGGAGTCGTGTAATAGGACAGAAAAGTTATAAAGGTTTCAAAATAATGCAAGGGTGCAAAACACCTGGTGAATATCAGATAACAGCATACCTCTTGAAGGATGGCGGAGAAATTGTACTTGAAAAACAGGCAAACGTGTTTTCGCAATGGCTAATCACTTCAAGTGTACCGCAATCATGGAAGAGCGCGAAAATTATCTTAATGCATGAGACATTTGACATGAACGAGTTGAAAAATTACAGGCCGATCAGTTTACTGTCAGTCGTCTACAAGGTACTTACCAAGGTAGTCGCTAACAGAATTTCTGCAACCTTAGATTTAGGTCCACCTTTAAGTCAAGAACAACCAGGGTTCCGTAAAGGCTAATCAAGAATGGACCATATTCACACAATCAATGAGTTGATAGAGAACTGCGCTGAGTATACTGAACCCCTATATAGCCTTTAACGATTATAAGCAATCATTTGACTAGGTCGAAACCTCAGCAGTCAATCAGGCATTACGGCACCAGGGTGTAGATGAGCATTATGTACGAATACTAGAGGACATCTACAATTGGTCCACCGCCGCCATTATCCTCCATAAGGAGAGCAGTAAAATACCTATAAGGAAGGGCGTCAGGCAAGGAGACATAATATTTCCAATGTTATTCACAGCACGTTTACAAGAAGTATTCAGAACATTGGATTGGGAGCCGGTGAAAGTAAGGGGTAATACAGAACACCTCAGTCACATCAGATTTGCTAATCACGTTGCCTTGCTAAGAAACTCGGGGGGAGGAATTGCAAAGCATGCTTTCCAGACTAGACACAGTACAACCGTGAGCCTGAAAATTAATATGGAGAAAACCAAAGTAATGATCAATCATGTCGGGACAGCACAGCGGTTTGAGATAGGTGGCGAGGCAGTGTAGGTGGAAAGGGAATATATCTACTTAGGCCAAGTTGTGGCCCCGGATCCCAACCATGAGGCAGACATAATTAGAAGGATAAGAATGGGGTGAATTGCGTACGGCAGACATTCTTAGATAATCAATGGCAGCCTACCATTGTCCCTGAAGGAGAAAGTGCATGACAGCTGCATCTTACCGGTACTCACCTACGGGGCAGAAACTTGGGGGCTCACTAAGAGGGGTCAGATTAAATTGTGAACAACTCAGCGGGCAATGGAACGGAAGATGATAGGTGTAACATTAAGGGACAAGAAGACAGCGGAGTGGGTCAGAGAACAAGCGCTTGTTAAGGACATATTAGTAGAAATTAAGAAGAAATGGACTTGGGCAGAGCATGTAATGCGATTGGCAAAATAATCGTTGGTCAATAAGGATAACATAATGGATCCCTACTGCAGGCAACCGTTGCAGGGAGCGGCAGAAGGTTGGATGGGCAGATGAGATCAAGAAGTTTTCGGGGATAAAATGGTCGCTGTTAGCACAAGACCGGGATAACTGGAGATTATTAGGAGAGGCCATTTCCCTGTATTGGGCGTAGACGGGCTGGTGATGTGATGATCATGATGAATGGGCTGGAAAGTTGGAGGGCTCTACTTCGGCGCCTGCTGGAATCTCAAGACGGGTACATGTGACGCGGGATTGTCTTGACCATTATTGTAGGAATTTTGTCCTATGGTTGAGGTTCTTTTGGTAAAGGGGATAAGTGAGATGTTGCAAACCCTATATAGGCCAGAATGGAGCGACCTTGGGTTGACGTCGTGAGCCTGTGCTGTTGGGCACCGATGTGCGCGGCTTCTTCCTCATCAAGAGTATTGTGGAGGACCGTGTCAGCGAGAAGATAGTTTTGCGCGCACATGGGTACACCGTGCTCCGTTCGTAGGCATTTCTGGTTTCCGATCTCCAACTTATTGTTTTGAGTTTTAAGGTAGGGAAGGGGTTACAAAACTATGGAAAAGATATTTGCTTCCACTATCTTGCGAAGCTGGTGTTCTTTGAGGCCTGTGCTGTGGCGGGTGAGTCAACGCAGCATGTTATTGATTAAATTGATCTGACTGGTTCTTTCGATCTTTTGGTTAATACTGTGGTTTTACCATCTTGTTTCCATATAAAGCAGAGGTTGCGGATGTGAGGTCATCCAGGAATTGGGTGGCCGTTTACAGTGAGGCTGATAAGGGAACGACAGAATTTGTTTATTGCTCAGATTAAGAACAACGACATAGTCTGATTTTACTGGGGTGCATTCCAAGCCCACGAATTGTGCATCAGCTCGCACAATATCCAAGCCATCCAAGAGGGTACTCTCCTGAGAACCCGGACCACCTCAGAAAATAAAAATTGTGATATCGTCGGCATAAATGACATGGCGGAGATCCCTAACTTAAAATAATTTAAAGGGCACGTTTTTGATACGTAAATTAAACAGAATGGCCTATAGGATGGAGCCTTGAGGCGTACGACGGCGTATGGACAAGGGGGCTGACTGTTGTTTGACGGCTCCAATATAGCGGGCAGTGGGATAAAAGAGAAAATATTTGATATCATTGAAAAGGCGTGTGCCAGGCCGAGTTTCTTAAAGGCTTTGGAGGATCGTGTCATGGCCAACATTACCGAAAGCCTTTTTTACATCAACGCCGATGATAGTGCTTAGTTAGGCTGTGCTTGGGATTTCAAATACGTCTTTCTTAATCCGGGGCGCTATGTCTTGCGTGCTTCAAGATAGCGAGAGAGAGAGCGAACAAACTTTATGTCCCCTGCGATAGGAAGGGGGGGCAGGGTTTATTCACCCCCTCCACCCTCCCAGGAGGGTGGAGGGGGTGAATAAACCCTGTAGGGGTGAATACCCCTTGTAGGGGTGAAGGGGTGAATACCCCTAGGGGTGAATACCCACACAAAAAGATTCCACAACCACAAGCACCCCCTTCAAGGGTTTTATATGCTCACCCCCAACACCCCCACCACCCCGTCAGGAGTACCTCGGCACCACCCACCCCCCGAAACCGAAATTTTTGATAAGCACCCGGATACCAAAAGACGGCTCAGGCACCCAGATTATGCTTCTATTGCAACTACTCTAAACCAACACATGCACCCCTTCCATAAGGTCTGCCATCAGCTATTTGGGTTAGAAGAAACTAACACCGTGTGCATCCTTCACACCCTCCGCATTATCCGGGTTACGTACGGGACATCGTACTCGGCCATGAAACCCGCGGAGAAAGGAAAACGAAACATCGCCATACGACAAGCCTACAAGGCGGCCATTGAACTACCTTCAGAAACAGCAACAAGAAAACTTCAGCTCAGTATCCATATTATATGGGGGAAGTGGAAGACGCTCATCGCATCTCCAGATCCACGCGACTCAATCTCACGCCAACCAGCAGGGCTACACTCACGCGGATCAGCTACAGGCATCCCCGAAACTGCGAATAGATGCAACGCATCCCTCTAGCCATCCTACAATCTATCAAAGTCGCACCCAATCCTAGAAATATGCTACCAGTCTATAACACGACACGTCCAGAAACCCGGAGGCGAGTCCTTCAAAAACGCTTTCTAAACTCCCCTTTTACTCGCTACGCGGATGCCTCTCCGCACCACCAACAAGCTGCCCATGCTGTGAGCGTCACCGACGCCAACGGTGCACAACTTACGCCCGCTACAGTACCCACAACATCTATTGATGCAGCCAAAGAACTTGCCACCGCTCTGGCCTCCGCCATTGAAAACGACTGCCTCACTGTAATGACCGACTGCCAGTCTGCCTGCCACAAATAGCACCTTCCTGCTATGTCACATAACACCAGCGGCCCTCAAAATTCTGCAAAGCGCTCATCAACTACCGGAAATGCACATCATTTCGATCACCGGACACGAGTCTTTCGAGTCCTTCGAGTCCCCTAATAACCAAGCCTGTACCGTGAGCTTCTCCTGTTTCTAATTTACACTTCGCGTGCATCAGGAGAAAAAAACACTTGGAAACCATCGGCGTAACCTTCATCGGCCCAAATGAGTGAATCGCCGCCGTCGCACTTAGTTATGATGCATACAAACCTCGATACCACCTCAACCCAGGCCGTTTGCATAATTGCCTAACTTCGCAGGAATCCCAGCTGGAGGATGTTCACGCGTCCAATGCATCAGAATGCTGTCTCCAGAGCTCCTCAACGTCTCTTACACTCCATAAGAACCACGCAGTAGGCCTTGCTAACATGGTAAAATGACCGGCTCGTCGCACATGCCACCACCACATGCAGTATTGTTGCAAGCCTTGGTAGAAACATTTTGTAACTCCAGGCATGGTTGTTTGGGGCAATGCAAGAAACAAGAAAACGGACGCTCAAGGATGTTACCAAGCTAGTGTGGAACGAATCACTTTATCCATGGCACTCCTCGCGCACCTCTCGAACCACATAAACGGAATCGGCTCCACCGTGTGGCTGAGTGGCCGGTGCATACACCCTATAGAATACAGTGCAGCATGAATATAAGCATCACGAAGCGGATCAATCGTGCCTGCCTTGTTTTCCAGGTATTTGTTCAACGTCAACCCCCCACGGGCACAAACTCAACAAGGAGCGAAAGCATGCGTGCACCCCAAGATGATTGAGTTTGTGCAAAGGCTGCGGACCACTGAATCAAGCTGACGGCAGGTATTTTACTTCTTTTTATGAGGGTTGTTTTGGCTGCCCTTGTTAAATTTGTACTTTTTCAAAGCTTACAAGCTCTTTGTCAGTCTAAATACTACATTTTAAATAAATTTTCAGTGTACAATATACCTTCTGAAAGTTTGCACAAGCACTTACACAGGACAAACATTCTGGGTCGTATTTATTGTTGCTCTGAGCAATATTCTTTATTGGCACGATAAAATAATTTTAAGAGGTAAGGATGAGCATCTGTTTATCTGTACCTAAATGACAGCTCTGAAATCGGTTTTGTGGAAAGACGTGATGCCATCACCACTTTGAGAGTTCATTGAAAAGACCATGTCTGCCGTGTTGGTGTTCACAAAGCTTAGCGTATCGGACGTGCAGACAAAAAAACAAGCAGACCACAAGTCAATGCTGGAGAAATAGCGATTTGTGCCCCTATTTTCGTTACCATTTGGCCACGCCATTTATACCCAAGATCTTTAAACTTGAAATAACCATAAATAATTTTTTTATCGGGAAACATGGCTTGATATAGTGGTTACACAAAAGCATATCACCCCTGTTCTTTAGCTAGCCGGTCATCTTGTTTATTTTTTTGTTGTGTTTGGTGTTATAGCCTTCTGTAGCATGAACGAACAGACTCAAGCATTGAATTTGTCAGAACTGGAAAGTATCCTACCTAAACAAAAGACACCTAAATGACTGGAACATTTTAGCAGTTCTCATTAAAACATACTGCACCCTAGTAATGCTCGTGACGCCTAAAGGTTATACCATGCAAGAAATGCTGTGTTGGGTGCTAACTCCGACTGCGCACAGTTGGCATTCATTCAACCACCTCAGCAGCTGTACACCAGGGCTGCCTGCCTTATCTGCTTATTTCGATGCGTTTTATCCTCTTCGCATTGAGCTGTCTAGGCTTAATAATGTATGTAGCCTTACTAAAACTACAAGCTTTCTTGTGCGCATGGTAGACATTAAAAACAAGTGTAACACAATTTTGTGCCCTTGTTGATCTTGCAAGTTAAGGAGCCTTTGATTTTAGAATCAAGTACAGGTAATACACAATTTTCAGAGCATGACGGTACAGAACTGCTGGAGAGGTGGTCGGCCCAAATAGATTCACAGCACCTTACTTCCGGCACCATGCACACCACGACCATAGGTGCTGTATTTATTGTGTTTTCTAGGTAGATTAAATATTTGTTAAATAGACCTTAAGGCGCAGTGACAACTTTTTCACTCTGGATCTGGCGCCAGACAGGCTAGCAGCAACTGGTTACAGCAAGTCGACAAACCAAATAGATTAATGTTTTTTTTAAAACCAAGCTCGTAGTTGAAGTATTGGGCATGATGATATATGCTGCACAATCGTAGGCACAGTATGCTTATAAGGCAGGATCATTCTAGCAGTTAGAATATAGGACGCACTGAAATACATATCTCGAAATTCCGACATTTTAAAGAAGGTTCCCTGAAAGACTCAATTTTGCAGAAATAAATGTGCTTTTAAACCTACCTTTTCACGGTTATTTTGCAAGCTACAGTTTATTATGCAACCTATGGCTGCAATACTTTCTAGTGTTTGCATTAACAAGTGAATAAACTATGCAGTAATATAAGACCTGCAGACTTTTTACCCCTTTGGTGCAGCAAGAAAAAGTGTCGTTTATAGTATTTGTTAGAGTATTCATTGCCTCAAGCCTGCGAAAATGCTACTGTATAACTGTATTTTGTAGTCCAATTTACCTTGTTGTCAACTTTTTGGGGGTATTTGAAAGTATTCCTCCCTACAATTAATTTATTTAGTTTTATTCCTAGGATTGGTATTTTACAGTGCCCCAAGCGCTTATCCGACAGCGAGCAATGCTTTATTCCCTGAGAAATAAAGCAATTTATAGAAGTCGGGAAGGGACTTCAAAAAAGGTGTTGTGTTGGTACTTGCACCTTTAGAAACATTATAAACAAAAAATGCATACGCGTTTCGTTGCGCGATATTGGCAAATAAGAAAAAAATGCAGTTAACGGTTTCACCGAGGCTTTATCCTTTACTCTTGAAGTGGCGTCTTGGTAAGGACCAATCACAGTTCCCCTCGTCTGCTCAACCTCAGCATAAAGCGGGCTTGCAAACGGTCAGATAAAGTTACAACATTGGCGCCACGACTAAACTCACCATGCAATTGAACAGGAGACGTCTAATCTCTGATACGACTGATCAACATAGTCGAATTTTCAGTCAACAGCGCATGCGACTGGCGGAGGCAGAAGTAGCCCCGAATAAATTTAACAGGGTATTTGTAAAATCTTCGTGCTGTTTCGCACGAGTTTAAACTACCAATGTCTGTCTCATGAAGCCTGTAATGTGAGTTGCGCAAATATGAAACCTCTGACCTGACGAGATAATGAACCAAAAGCTCAAAATGAGCATTTACTACGTAAGCACGTTTATCGAAGGCACTTCAAGTAGTCTGAACTTAAAACTAACCCGTCATTTACTCATCAAGCGCAAAAATAACTTGTGAGAAGCCCAGTCGCGGAGTGCCGAGTCACCGAGTTCCACCACCACGAAGTTCGATTGCTTTCCGGTTACCTCCAATAAAATAATGCTGTTACCGTTGTTTCATTTATTGGATATGCTCCACTTTGGCCTTCTGCAAAAACTTTCAACAATATGTTCGCGGTTAATGCTCTGGGTTGATTAGAATTTATGAAAACACACCAGAGTGCTTGATTACAAATGAGAAGCGGCTGTTATGCAGCAGTTTTCTGCTGCGCGCGCTTCTCGCGTTGATAGTCTAGTGAGTAAGGCGTCTGACTTCAATGCAGCCTGGACATAACCTTGGGCTGGCCTGGTGGCCACAAGTTGAAATCGCGCACGGGGCACTTTCTTTTCCTTGAACGGTTTTGTGCCATGTGATACAAACAACGCATGATTCCAAAGAGAATTAGGCAAAACAACGTGAACCACAGAAGGGAAGCTCGCTACAAATCATTCAAACAGGCAGTAGATTTTAGTTCTGCTACAATGGTTGTCAGACAACTGAAGTGGTCGCGACACCGGTCACGTGGATAGAAAACTGTTGATGGCAACGAATAAATGATTCAATATTTTGCAATATCGGGTTTTCACTTGTACAGAAAAATATATACAGAGATTGTTTCACTTTTTAATGTTCTTACTGTATTGCCACTGCTAGTTGCGCTGCCGACCGATGATGTGCTCATGGTCTCCTTGCGATGTGCTTCGTCTTCTAAATTCCATGAGCAATGAATTGTGAAAATATTAGGAACTTATGCTGCTAACAGGTCATTCGTGCAGACAAAATTAGGTAAAGACAAATACAGCTTCTCTTCACGGCGCCTTCAAAACCAAAGTTTGATTATCCTTCTGAATCGTGTGTTTTGCGACGTCTGAGATTATGTATGCAGGGCAAGCCATTAAGCTAATATTAGTAGGCAGACTAGAGCTACATGGTCATGGGAGGTGGCGGCCATCTTCTACACCAGGGTAGCCAGATCCTTCTCTGGTGAGGGAGTGCTGTTTGCGTCCCCAAGAGCATTCTTAGCATGGTTAAACCATTCTAGTGTAGCCTCTTAGGTATTCGGCATGATGGTTACTTCCGGAGCAGGCATACCTCCCTACCTGCATGAGTCTAAACTACATGGCTAAGCGAATGATAATAATATTCTACACACATACATATTATTTTCTGAGCCATGCACGATATCTTTCCGTAAATTCGGTTTATTATAATTTCGTTTGTTTCACAATGATCGTTCCTACTTATCCTTCCTACTTATGATATTCCTACTAAACCAGCCACATGACCCCCTATTTCTGACATTCTTGCTCGGCCACTGGCAATCCGGTGGTGTAGCTCTGTCTAACGTACTTGGCTACTATTCTGGAATTGGCCGCCTGAAGTGCTATTATATCCGTTGTGCGCTGTGGCAAGAACAATTAATCAACACTCGGCCGACACGCGCATTCTTATGGCCACTCTTACGGCCCGCTATCTCCGCACTCACCCTACACAGCCCTTTCCAGCACACTCTGGAATCCCCAACCCGCTCCTAGACGACGACATCCATTTCTATGACGTTAGGGTCGCCCTGGTCAAGTTTCGCCGCCATTCGGAGCCCAGAATAGTTCAAATAAAAAACCAGGCACTGGCTACCCTGGACACCCCTTTCGTGCTTGATCTAACAGATTATCTCAATCACGTCTGGCAGACGAGATTATTCCCAGATGAATGTAAGACACCGGCAGTCAGGACCACACCTAAGCTGGGCAAACAGCCTAGTACTGATAACCTTCGACCTATTCTCCTCACATAATGTCTATGGAAACTGTTAGAACAGATCGTTTTAAACAGACATATTCTCCTCGCATAATGTCTAGGGAAACTGTTAGAACCGATCGTTTTAAACAGACTACAAAATATGTCGAAGATCACGATAAGCTTCCAACAATCATGTTTGTCTTTCCACCTCGTCTGTCCACGCAAGAAATGTTACCCAAGATCAAGGTAGAAGTGGCTGCCGGCCACGCGAACTCACTCACAGCCACTCTCGCGCTGGACCTCAAGGGGCATTTGACGACGTGAAACGTGCCGCCATCCTCTCGCAATCAAATACTCGAAACTGCGGGCTTAGAGTGTGTCAGTACATTAGGGATTTCTTCACGGTTCGTAGGGTGATACCGAAAGTGGAGATGTAATCACAGATCCAAACCTGCTGAGCAGCCACTACACTCCTCAAGCGGAGGTGCTCTTCCCTTTGTTGTTTACATTGCGCTCATCAGTCTCCCTCCCATATTGGATTCCATTCCGGGCATACATCACGTTTGCATGCAGACGATATTACCGTCTGATCGAATACAGGATCCCCAGGCGAGCTTGAGGAGCATCTGAAAATTGCAGCGAACATGGTAAATCATTACGCAAAGCCTTGCGGCCTACAATGTGCTCCAAAAAACTTCAGAACTCCTCCTTACTTCTATAAGAAAGAAACTCCTCCAAAGGTCACCAACTAACATAGTCGACATGCTGCTCCACACCATTCTTCCCTCCCCGGATACGAAGATCTTTGGTATGACCTTTCAAGTCGATCGCACAAACTCCATCCAAATAAATAGACTGAAACAAACCTAAGACCAAATCACACATGGTCAGGCGAGTAGCCACCAGAACACAGGAAATGCGCGCGGTCTACACTCTTCGCTTCGTCGAAGCATTAATAATCTTCTGACTTACGTACGCCATAACCTATGCTCTTCTCGCCAAGTGAACAATTGAAAAGCTGGATGTTATCTTTAGGAAGGCGTGCAAACAGCTCCAGGATTCCCCGTCAGCACGGCCACCGCCAAGCCAATAAAGCTCGGCATCACAATAACGCCGACGAACTCGCGGAAGCCCGTCTTTCCAACGAAGTATTGAGACTCGGATTCACGAGCACGGGGGGATTCTTCTCTCTCGTCCGGGGCTCACATCCCTTCTGCAGCGTAAGACATCTCAAATGATAAATCTACACCGCAATATCAGAAAGCACCTCTACATTGCGTCGCTCTGTCAAAACATGCATCACAGTGGGCGCACGGAAGCAAGAGCCAGGGTCATCCACACATACTGCGGGAAGGAACTAACCACAGCTTACACGGACGCGTCTTCCTATCCCGGCATACGAACAATGACAGCCATGGTTGTCCAGCACAATAAGCAGGTCAGCAGCCTAACCCTACCCGGATACGACCCGTACAAGCGGAAGAAGCGGCCGTCGCTCTCGCCATAACGCAAACTAAAACCAAAGTAATCATCACAGATTCGCAGGAAGCCAGC
This sequence comes from Haemaphysalis longicornis, assembly GCF_048455015.1. Classification (NCBI taxonomy): domain Eukaryota; kingdom Metazoa; phylum Arthropoda; class Arachnida; order Ixodida; family Ixodidae; genus Haemaphysalis; species Haemaphysalis longicornis. Next base: position 125,924,687 of record NW_027526295.1, on the reverse strand, counting down.
CGTAAGTTATCGTGCGGGCGAATTCACTGGAAAACCTACCAGCTCACCTGCCAGAGTTCCCCAGACAGATCCATCACAATCATATGTGCACCCGCCCACTCAACCGTGCTGGGATACGGAATCGCCCACCTGTTGGCTTGAGAGCTATCCCGCCGAGCCCCGGGAAGCGAGCAGATTAGGCCAACCCCGTTGATCAGGTATCACAAAATTACTCAACATTATGAGTCATAACGCGTCATCTATCCAGCACCGCATAAACACGTAATAAAAGAGGAGGAACGGCAGCTCCGTGCACTCCAGAAGACTACCTTTTCCTATCCCACTAAATGCCATATATTGCACCCCGACGTATACTCCCCACAATGCCACATCGGTGAACACCCGGGCGATCATTCAGATGGTGTTGGCTGCGCGCACGCCCCACTACATTCGCGAAATCTCTCCCTTATTTCTGAAGAGCTTGGGGAGAGAGCTCTGACCCGCTCCGACTTCAATGATCAGTGCCTGCTGGTGTTGAGGGCTGTTGAGGATGGAAAAGATGAAGGGAGACTTGAACTAAGAACTCCTCCTCGTTGTTTTTTCAATAAACACGTTTTTTTTCTCTCTCTATTCTGGAGGCGAGGGTGTGGAAGCGAGGTGTTGCATTTTGGTATACCACGAGGGTGAGAGCGGTTCGACCGTGGGCTTACTGCTTCCGGTTGCCAATGAGCGGGAGTGTTGATCCCCGCAGCGACAGCGGGGCGCTGTAAGCCTGGAGCGCTGGAGCGCGTTTGTGCGCCGACGGTAGTCGCCCGGCGGTGCGTGCAGCCAATTTCGCGACATCATTTTCTCGCGCGCACTTGTTACGCGGGCCCTTCAGATGCGGCTTAGACAATGCGCATGTAAGGCACGGTCACGCTCATATGAACAAAACGAACGTCTTCTGCACGACAGAACAGCAAACTTTATTTTAGGATATAAAGTAACAAAAAGAAAAGACGCATTTGCAGGCACGTTCGTGTGTAGTACTTCGTCGGCACTCCTCTCGCGGCCACGACGGCAGCCACACTGCTGCTTGCGTCACTAACCTCCTGGAGGAGAGGTGTGTGATGGTGCTTGAGTGGCCGCCGCAAGGTGCGGACATGAACGTTATTGAAAACGTCTGGGGGGAAATAAAGAAAGCAATTTCTCGCCGTCCACCGCAACTGTGTTCCGCGGACGACCTGTGGGCGGCGGTGCACACGGAATGGCAGAGGCTGGCGGTTTGGTCCACCTTCACCACCAGCCTGTACGACCGTCTGCCACGCAGAATGGCTGCCGTCGTGGCCGCGAGAGGAGGACCGACGAAGTACTAATGCCCCGCACTCCATTCGAACGCAACTGCAAATGTGTCTTTCTTCTTCGTTAGTTTACATCCTGGAATAAAGTTTGCTGTTCCTTCGTGCAGACGTTCGTTCTATGCAGATAAGCGTGACGGTGCCTTAAATACGCATTATCCGAGCCGCATCGGAAGGGCCCGCGTAACAAGAGCGCGCGCGCAGACGATGTCGCGAAATGGGCTGCGCGCACCGCCGGGCGACTGCCGTCGGCGTACAAACGCGATCAAGCGCTCCGGGCTTACAGCGCCCCGCTGTCGCTGCAGGGAACCACACTCCCGCTCACACGGCCGGGCTGGAGGAGCGGCGGTCGCGCACTTTCATACGGCCTGCGCTTCGGATATAGTTCCCACCTTTCACCGCCGCTAGTTCGTGGCGCTACGGACCAACCCTCGCTAGAGTTCCTGTATATGCTCCCTACGGGAGCATACAGGAACTCTAACCCTCGCCAGTTGACCTACAGCACGGGCAGGGTAGAGCGGCGGCGCGCGCGCATTTGCCACTGCCCTAGCCCTGCAGTGGGTACACGGGATACCTGTCCGTATAAATTTTCATGTGCGCCATTAAAATAGGCGATTCTTTCCCCCTTTCTGAATTTTCGGTCTAATAGGGTCAAACAGCCTAACATTATCACTCGGAAGCGCCTAATAAAAAAATTGAAAGAAACATTTTAACTCAGGGCACATGAAGAAAAATATGCGAGGCCTTTATATCTTATCAGCGGCTGTATTATATGAAAATGGTGAGGCAGGCAATAAACGCGGCATTTTCCGTGACTGAAATATGAGTTCTTATTTTTGCTTTCGGTTGATGTCTTGGTTTGCACCCGCACAGGGCACGACCAGTGACGCGAATGATTTCCCGCCGAGGGATGATACGGTTATCGCTTAGCTAAACGTGTTTCTGCTGCTCACGCTCCGGTCGGGCTGAGCGGACCGCTGGCACCGAGCGCACTGTCAAAAACATACAGCTAAAACTCATGCAACTGAAGTGCACGAGTCTACTTTTTGGTGAGATACAGCAGCGAAGGCTTTCATTGGTACCGGTGATATTCCGCGGCAGATCCAAAACACATGCGGCAAGCGTTGTCGGCTCGCTCGGCCAGAGGCGATGCGTCGACTAAGAAAAAAGAGGGTTGGGAGGGTAAAGGGTTGGTTCGAAGCGCCCTCACTTTGTCAAGAATCTGCTGTATTGTTTCCTTGTTGGGTGCGCAGGCCGTATGAAAGTGCGCGTTCGCCGCTCCTCCAGTCCGGCCGTGCCGCTCATTGGCATTCGGGAGCAGTAAGCCCACGGTCAAACCGCTCTCATCCTCGCGGTATACCACAATGCAACACCTCGCTTCCACGGGCGCCCACGGGCGGTGCTGCATGTGCCGGCGGCCACGCGCTCGCAGTGTCGCGTTTCAATCCGTGAGCAATGTACATGTGTATCTGCCTATTAACAATACAGGACCTGTACTCTGGGAAAATGCCCTAATCAGAAAAAAACCGAAGCCAAATCCCTGGTTAGGCGACGATGATGGGTTATGCTGCAATAGATATTGAATTTTGTTTCCACCATACACGCAATCGTACAATAGTGAAGGCCTCCGTACTGACCACAAAAGTGTTAAATACACTCAACCCTCGTTAATATAAGTAAAACGGAGCCTTATCTATTTCGTTACATCCATGATTTTGTTATAGTAATTATAATTGTTTACGCAATGTATGATCAGTTGGGTGAACAGCTATAAGCATGCGAAGGAAACCCCCTCGCAGCCGACTGTAGTGCTACGCGACCACGCATTCCACAGAAACTGAACAGAAGACAAACCTTTCGCTTGCTCAATACGGACACTGCCTACTTTATTGACCGCTAAACGTAGCTGAGAAAAATTCCGTGATGCTTCTTAGTTTCGAACATCGCAAGCCAAAGATTTTCTTGTCAGCGTTGGCCACCGCGTTGATGCAGTTTTCGCCGTCGCCATGAGTGCGAAGAAATGGCGTGGAAGGTCAGCCGCATCGAATGCCTGCGACCACCATGGCACGTCGAAAGCGTTTGCATTAGGGTTCCTGTATATCGTGTAGCGCAAGAGTTGCGCGTCTGATTGCCACATGCCACGGATTCCAGTTCGACAGGAAAGGCCGCTTTCACTGCTACGCCCAAGGCACCGTATTCAGTTAGTTCTGCTCAACTGAGCATCCGCGGTTGTGGAATCGGCGGCAGCGGCGGCGGCTCAGCTGATAAGCAGCTCAGTGGCCGCTCCTGGCCACTTCTCCTTGCCGCTGCCGCTGGCGCGGCAGCCTGCATACAAGGAGGGTGTCTTTCCCGCAGGACCTGGAACTCAAGATGGCGGATGAACGCGCAACTCTTGTCCCCTAGGGGAGCTACATGCAGGTACTCTAGTTTGCATGGTAACAAGCAATCAGTAACAAGCAATCAGCAATCAGTAACAAGCAGTCCTACTTATGAAACTTTTTCGTCTTTGCTGGAAAATCACCTGCGCACATCGATGTAATGCATAGTAGCTTCGACTTATACGGCATCATGTTGTGTTTTTTTTCTTTTTATTTGCTTTTTTGTTTTGTTTTTGGTATCTCAGACGCTGTTTGCAGCTGCATGATTGTTGTGATGTACTAATACTGAACTGTTACACACATAGGTGCACAAACCGATACTGTCTTCTTTAAATTTTGTATAATGTTGTACGCGTAAATGCTGTAGGTTTGTACTATAGTAAATGTTGTATTATTTTGCCCTTCCTGCAATATTCCCTGATGGGATTGGCAGTAGGAATAAATAAATAAATAAATAATTCCGCGCATTTCATCGCTCTTCCCCCTTGCTGAGCAATAATTGCTGGCTTGCTCGGCAGCGCGGGGTGAACCTGCGCAAGACAGCGAGGTGAACAAAGGAGTTTAAAAACAGCCACGCATAAGTTTTGAACTCAGCGGAATAGTTCACGCACCGTGGTCGGTTGTTTTAGCGGGAGGGGGGGGTATACCAATTTATTTATTTATTTATTTATTTATTTATTTATTTATTTATTTATTTATTTATTTATTTATTTATTTATTTATTTATTTATTTATTTATTTATTTATTTATTTATTTATTTATTTATTTATTTATTTATTTATTTATTTATTTATTTATTTATTTCATAATACTGTCAGTCCCGTTGTGGGATTATTACAGGAGTGGAGTCAGATTGTAACAACAAACAATATACAGGATAAAGATACATGTTGCAAGTACTTGGAATTTCAATCATATATCACGTACGTAGGGTAAAATTCGGCGCAGGGAAAGGCAAAGAATCGTTGTGAATATAAACATTGGTTCAATTTCCGGGGCAAATGACAACCATAACGAAAACAAATACAAACAGTAATTGCAGAGACAGAGTTAAAATTTGTGACATCGTCAACTCAAGAAATCACGGCTACATAAAAGTCTGCACGGATTCACTCGCTCGAATAACAAATCTGTCAACTTTCGCCTGTCTTAACACAGTGTGGTGCAGAGCATTCCAGTCGCGTATGGCTCATGGAAAAAAAGAGTGGCCAAAAACATTGTACTTGAAAGGATACTCATCAAGTACGTGGCAAAGCTTGTTTCGTGTTTGGCGCTTACAGTTAGCCTTAACATAACTAGCCGGATTTATTTTCAAAGAGTTGTGTAGCACCAGATACAAAAATCTCAGACTATGAAGCTTGGCGCGGCTCGCCAGGGTGGGCAGATCCGCTCTTTTCAAAAGAGCAGCAGGTGAATCGGTACGCCTATGACGAGTATAGCTAAAACGAACTGCCTTACGTTGTACTCTTTGAAGAGCGCCTACATGTTTGTTTGGGAAAGGGAACCAGGCCACATTAGTATATTCGAGGATTGGGCGGATAAGCATGGTATACGCTAGAAGTTTTGTTTCGGGTGTCGTATGAGGAAGGGTTCGCTTAAGAAAAAATACCTTTCTGGGAGCCTTCTTTGTAATATGTTCGACATGCGTAGTCCAATTTAGGTAGGATGATATCAAGATGGCCAGATATTTGCAGGCAGCGACGTTGCGAAGTGGTACACTTCCCAGCCAATACGAAAAATTTGCCTTGGTTTAGGTTTAGACTTTCTGAGCGACCCATATAATTTTAAATGATCCTGGTAGCTCCTGGTCTGCGAACAATCTCATTTTTACTTCCGGTGCGTCAGCGACGTCATTAATAAAAAGAAGAAGCAACATGAGGGCTAAAATAGAACCCTGGGGCACTCCTGATAATACCGGAAGTTTCAGACACATGTGCACCATATTCAACAAATTGGTAGCGGTCGGGCAAATACCTGTCCATCCACTTCTTCACAGGTCCGTTGCCCAGTGTACTGGTAAGCTTTTGGATCAGTTTGGTATTGGAAACGCGGTCAAAAGCTTTTGACATATCTAGAAAGATTACGTCAACCTGCGAATTGATCGTTAATGCCCCTGGCAAGGTCATGCAAGGTATCAACCAGTTGTGTGAGAGTTAGGCCGCGACCAAAAGCGTGTTGATTGTAACGGGAAATTGCATTTTCTTCCACATATTGGTTAAGGGAATTTAGAATAATATGCTCAAGAAATTTGCAGGAAGTACACGTAATAGATATTGGTCTATAATTAGATGGACAAGATGATTCACGACTTTTGTATAGGGAAAGAATTTTTGCAATTTTCTATTCCGATGGAACCTGGCAATCTTTAGGCGATTTGCAAAATTTAAGAAAAAGATAAGTACACACTGGATCAGCGTAAAGGTTTAAAAATGCGTTGGGAATCCCATCCGGTCCACTACCTTTTTTTTCATCGGTGTTCAATAAAACTGATACCAAACCCGGCTCAGATAATTGAGGCAAGCGTAAAGTACTAAAGTTTTTATTCTGAAACAGAAGTGGCGTTTTTCTACCATTGTCAGCTGTGAAGACAGACTGGAAATAAGTTGTTTATAAGTTAGCTTTCATTATTTCTTCCTCCGTTGAAACGACAGGAGAGGGGTTGTTTTTTGAACCAAGATATTGCAAGAACATCTTCCGCGACTCTATTATGAACTTATTTAGCGATATGCTGCAGACGTTCCTTGAAACCCATAGACTGAGCTTGATTTGTTAGATTTTCTGAGTGTTTTTATTTTTCGCTTAATCTGAATAATTCACGTGTGATCTAAGGGTTGTGTTTTTTTGTTACTCTTGCAACTTGTGGAACAAAATTGGTAATACAATAAGCAGTTATAGCTTTGAATTTAGCCCATATCTCGTCAATCGCCAAGGACCCATCAGCGCACATATCGAAGAAGTCGGGGTATACATGCTCTACATACGTCATACCTGCAGCGTCATCGGCCTTGTGAAACGCCGGGACATACTTAACCGGCCCTCTCATGCGAGCGGAGCATGGTGCAGATACGCAGCATGAAACCACTTTGTGATCATATAACCCCTCCAGGGTTTCTCTTAAGATTTTGTTTGATGAGAAATGATCAATAATACCCGTGCCACACGTACACAAAAAATGGCATTAAGTACTGAAGGCCTTAAGATGCCAAATGACATTAACTGGTCGGGCCGTGCTACACGCGAAACCGCAAAGGCATTAAATGTGTTAGGCATGATGGTGATCATGACTAAAAAGAGGAATTCACTTATATTTTAGAAGTATTTAACGTAGAGAAAAACATCTTACAAGGGTTACAAATGTTTTTTTGTGAAAAGAAAACGTTATGAGAAACAGTGTTTTCTTAAAAATGGTGTGAGCCATTTATAAAAGTGACTTCATCGGCTGCCATCGTCTGCCAGTGGTAGCCAAATCCGAAAAATTTAGCATGACGGGTGACACGATGTTTTGTTTTTTGCCGCTGTTTTAGTGAATTTCGTCTTCTTCAAAACTCCGCCACTAAGGATGCACAAAAAACCGCCTTATTTCGAAGTTAAGCTACGTTTTCGCGTCAACACTTTGTGGCTGAGAGTTTCATTGGTTTCATTTGGTGCTCATCACGTTCGAGCGTAGGCAGATTTAAGGTGTTCGTGAAGGTAAATGAGTTGTGTGGAACTCCCTAAACCAAAATGGCGTTAGAGCGAATGGCATTAGATTTTTGCATGTAGCAGCGAATTAATGGCATTAAAAGTTAAGGCATTAAGCACCTAATGTCATTTTTCGTGTACGTGTGGCACGGGTATAACAAAGATGAGATCTAGTAAAGAACTAGATACCTGTTGTTCACGGGTTGGCGTGGCAACAAGTTGCGTGAGATTAAATGACAATAGGTAATCGCCTGAGAAAGTCATTCATAGCAGCTCCTGGACTCAGACGCTCCCAGTTTACATCGGGCAGATTGAAGCCCTAAGCCATGATTACTGCTCCACCGGTCACATGGTTGTGCATGTCGTCATATAAAGATTCCAGATATGCCGCTTGCGCATGCGGGGATCTGTATACCGCATTAATGGATACAGTGACACGACTTAGGGAGACCTAACACCAGACCGCTTCGACGTCCGGAACATCTGGCATGACTGTAAAGCTTATGCCTTGTCGTAAGACAATGGCAACGTCCTAACCTCTGTGCTGTCTATCTTTCCGAACAATCACGTAGTTTGGCGGAACAAATTCGCGGTCCAATATTTCTTTATGCAACCACGTTTCTGTGGCAGTGACGATGTCTGGCGGATTGGCGATCAAAATGGCCTCAAACTGGTAGGCTTTGTTCACAAGTCTTCGCGCATTAACGTTAAGCACCGTTAGTGGCGTCGGCCTCCGGTGACCTGGCCTTCCGTAAGCGGACGATTTTTGTTTTTTGCCAGAGCAACAAGATCAGCGCGGTTATTGTCCCAGCCGTAGAGTTTCCAATAATGCTCACTTTATCATAATTCATGAACCAGCATCACCTTTTCACCTTTGTCTCGATTTTCTTTTTTTCGATCTCAGAGTTTCTTTTAACGTCTCGCATGGTACGAGAGACGTCGTCACTTATTGAGTAACCGGGACCTTTCAGTTTAGAGCAGTTTTTGAATATTTTAGTTTTTTCCTGGTAATTCGACAATTTCGAGATAATAGGCCTGATCTCATTAACATCTTCATTAGACTGTTTTCCTAGGCTGTGAATTTTTTCTATAACCCCGGTATTTACATTTAGTATACCTTCAAACATTTCCTTCGATATTACACTTACCCCACCAATGTTTCTGGCGACTCGTTGGGCTACTCCTGTACGCCATAAATGATGAGGTTAGACCTACGGCTCCTGTTTCACAGCTGGTCAAGTTATTTTGTAACAGCTTGAAGGTTGTCCTCTAGCACAGCTATTTTTTCACGCAGTCTGAAACCTGTTTTTTAAATCCGCTAGTATTTTCTAGTTTCTTATCTATCGCGCTGAGCCTTTGGTTGGTTTGTGCTTCTGCATTTTTCATTTCTAGAATATCGGCAGCGATATCGCTAACTTGCTTGAAGAGCCTATATCCATTTGCAGGTCCTTATGTCCATTTGCAGGTGAATTTTAGTTCTTTAACAAGGTTTGTTTCAAATGCACGGTGTTCTATGGATATTTCAAGAGGTATTTTATTTACTCCGTTATGTCTAATATTTCGTTATACCCCGTCATCTTATAACGAGTTTTGAGCCTATTCTGAAATTTTGCGAACATTCTAGAGCAGGTGTCGCATGTTAAGAAAGTGGGAGCGCATGATTCTTGTGTGTGTGTTAGTATTGTAGATCCGAGTATGGCAATCCTATCGCCACGAAAAGGCTGTATAAAAGGGCGGGTTCTTGACTGGACATGAATTGAAAAGATCCAAACTTGTTTTCAAAGCAACAATTACTAAATGCACCACACATTCTCATCCAATAGTCGTTTACTTTACCCCTCGAATTGAGAGTGGCAACTGTCGCATTGAGCTTAAATGCGTGACTCATGAAACAACTAACCTCTGGAGTAACTACGGTGCACAAATAAGATTGTGAAATACGAGATCCTATTCGTTTGGCCTCGAGTTAATGCTAAAAACATCTGAACTAATACAGAATGATTTATGTAGCCAAGACTTAAATATGAATGACTACAATGTCTCCGATATGGCCACACATATAAAATAAACAGCAATAGTTTTGTAATAATAGAGGTTTTCAGTTCTCTTTCTATTCTGAGCATTTTGATTGGTTACAATTTTTTGCGATGTCTCAATGTAGTAAGTACGGCCACTGTAGGCCTCTGTAGAGCATAGGCAATCGTATGTGGAACCTCCTCAAGCCAGTTTTTCATTTTGCTGTCCTGATGACAGAATATGTTTCCTTTTTAACCCCTTAAACTTTTAACTGCAGCAATTTTTAAAGTTCACAGCCTTTCTAACAAGTGCTTCAGTTGAAGCCATATTTCTCACCGTATTTTGGTAATTTTTGGCTTGGAGTGTGCGACAGCCAAGCGCACTTTTGCACAACCAAGGCCGCCATTTGAAAAAAAAGGTCACCAAATATTTATAGCCCGTGTGAGTGCACCTAAAACCAGCGATATTGTCACTACGTCGCTTGCCTCTAAAGGCCCGCTAAGTGCGAAGTCTTTAGAAACATGCGCCGAGCTTCGAATGCAATTTTCCGCATTAACAAATACGTGATAAAGCTTGCTGTTTGTATAACCGCATTTTGCTTCGCCGTCGTGCTACCAGGTGACATCTACCACGTCGGAAAGGTGCGTCAACGAAATTAACTAAAAATTACTCCTAAAAATGCCTTAGCTACTACTCGTAAGGAAGAATAATATCTGGTGATGAAATTTCCCACCTACTCAAAATATTCTTAGCACTTATTGTTGCTTTTTTGTGCTTGCAATGAAACTCTTTAGATATGAACACAATAACCCAATACCTGCTAACAATTAGCCTTTCCAGTTTTGTGCTAAATCTTGCCACGAAGTTTATATGGTCATTACAGCCGTGCAGGCAGTTTACCTTTCAAGTGATTTATTTGAAATTTATATTTCCATGGAAAGCGTATAGACTGTGACCTGCAGTTTACGCCGCTTCTCGAACGACTAATTGGGCTAATTTTCTTTGGATTTAATGTCTTGATGGGTAAAGTCACTAACATAAAATCTGGCAAAAAATTTCTTTGCCGTTCATTTCGACTCCTACCACCGTATTCAGAAAACACACTTGAGCTATGCCCAAGAAAGCCTTTCGTTAATGTCCCAAAAATACCAGTATAAGAAAAGGCCACAGCGCGCTTCAGCAACCTTCCTTATTGCGCCCTTACCAAAAGTTGCCTTTTCGGAGCACACCAAACTCCTGCCACCGCGGCTAGCGCGCGACGCTCCAATCCGCGGATGCCGTGTGGGTGGGGCTTGACTTTTGCACGAATAGGGGAGGACGCTCCCGCGGGACCCGCTTCGAAACACTCGGATCAGCCGGCTCTATGGGTGGCCGGTCCCTGCAAAGAACTTTAGACTTCAAAACCGCTGCCGATATTTGGTCGCGGCTAGCCCTACGGCCGCGCATGACCCTGAATTGAGTAAATTTTCACCACGATATCATCCCCCTTCTCACATGTGCAACTTGGTTTGCCCGATTAGTATCATTCTAGCAAGGGGCGACAAACTCTAGCAGCACCTGCCGGCGCCATTTTGTAGACAGTGGCCGCATCGCGCGATAGCCGTGGGGGGGGGGGGATGGAGTAGGGGGGCACAGCCTTTTACGAGTGGAAGGCGTGTGCTTAGATCTGTTTTTATTGGAGAAAACGCTTCGTTTTTTACTGTTGAATCCCCGTGTGGGGTGTGTGCTGTCAACATCTCAATCATCATCATCATTGTGTACATAATCGTGTGATTAAAGCGGGACCCCTGTTTTGTTCAGCCATGACACCTAACCTTGCTGCCTGTCTGCTCTTGCCCTAACATTTGGTGCCGAAAACTGGGAAGAAGATCAGGGACTGACGGGGACTGACGGGGACTATTGGCTTTGGGAAAGTCAGACACCGAACCATTCACCGCTGATTCACCCTGAGCCACCGGTCACCATGGCTGACAGCGACCGCATACCGACGACCGACTCCCTCGAAGGCACCGACGCCAAAACTTGCGTTCCTACCGCCGGCCTCGAGGGACTTGTGACTAATAAGACTCGACCGACACCAGGTGTGGCCATCCCCGGTGCACCAACAAAAACTGACCGCAACTCGCCCACCGACGCAGACAAGCCACGTCCCGACCAATCCACCATGCTAGGCACCAAGAGTGCCGATACCGAAGAGCAAGCTAGGCCCGTGCAGAATTCATAGCTACTCTTACCGATATTTACCAAATCACTACTCCGCTACCAGCTGTCGGGAAACTCAAAATGTGCCTCGAAAACCTCTAACGTAAACGGAAAACGCTAAGAAAATTGGATTCGGACATCATAGATCTAGTCGATGACCAACTTTAGGAGGAAGTAGAGGAGGCTGAATTATACACCGAGAGCTTTCACTGCGCCAAAGCCCGGCTTACTCATTACATAACTTGCCTAAAGAAAGGCGTGCTGCCCGAGGTAAAACGAATTACGCTACAATACCGAATCGCCAAACTTGACTATCGTCCTACCAATTCACAGACAAGAGATTAGGACGTAATTTGCACCGACACCACGAGTGCATTTATGTACCAGCCGACGCAACACGTGGCTTCTACAAGGGACAGCAAGAACTTGGTATTGATAGCGGACCTTCGGGACACGCCAGCGGCTCCTGCCGAACTGGAGATAGCACGAGCTCACGAATAAACACATATTAAGCAGCTAGCACGTGCGATGGAGTACAACGTCGTTGCGGACTACATGAAGAGTGAAGCCTTGCAGGAGGTTCTTGAAACCCTACCCGCGAGTGCGTGCAATTACCCGCCAGCACTTCAATCGTTCCACGGATGTGTTCTTGATACCGTATGCCTAGAAACCTATGAGGTCATTGCAGCATGTAAGCAAGGCTCGTCTCCGAGAAAACGTCGTCAGCCCGAACGTTTCCTGCGGTTGAACTTTGTGAACACCGTAGCCGCATGGAAAACGTTTTCCAAGAGCAAAACACAGACGGGGAAACATTTAAACCACCGATATGAACGCCGCGTTCCCCTGAAGATCTGCATAAGAGGGTTCAAGATTAAGGGCAACTGTCGGAATGCCGCATTTCCATATCTTAAAGACTGGAACTGTCGGTGTCGAACGCATAAGACGTGCAGTCTTGTTATGTGAATACCAAGCTGCAAGGAAGCTGCAGCGAAGGTTGAGGCACCGATGGAGGAAGGTTGAGGCAGCTTCTCAAGCTGCAACGAACGTTGAGGCACCGATGGAGGAAAAAGGGTACAAGTCCAGGGAATTTCATATGACCGGTACCGACTTGGACAAGTACAACAAAAGGTTATGACCGCCGAATATTGCCCTTCGAATCGTTATATCGCAGTCGGGAGTAAAGGGACTAAAAGAACTAAGAAGCCTTTCGAGCCGACAAGATTCAGCTACCTTTGGGGACGGCCAGCATTCATCGGAGTTAGCCGTGCCTAAGACCCCAGAAGCATTTTCTGCTTCCAATGACCGAGCCAGAATACTCGCGAACTTTCTACTACTCTGCGAACCTTCCGGGCGGACTGCGAAGCGGGCTGCGAAGGCTGGGAGTCTACCAGCAAAAAGGTCGCGAAAATTCATTTCTCCACCGCAAACTGGCAGTGCTAGGAGCCGGGGCTTTCGTTCAAGTCTTTGGGCAAGCTGTGGGATTCGCTTGGGGGGCATTGTTCTGTCAAGGTCTTGCTATATATAGTACGGGCTCGCACAATAGCCTCTAACGCTGAAGCATTATAGAGGCGCAGTGCCAGCAGAAAAGTTTCGGACTGTCAGCAAGATTGCCATCAATGCGCGATTTTCCCGTAACCGTTTGTGGCAGGCACATATTGCGGCTGCGGGAGTGTGTTTAATCCCCCGTGTGGGGTGGGGGGTGTCAACATCTCATTCATCATCATCATCATGTACATAATCGTGGGAACTAAAGCTGGGAACCCCGTTCCGTTCAGCCGTGACAACGAACCTAGCTGCATCTCTCCTCTGCCCTAACATTTACTGCTTTATCAATTTTTCACGAACAATGCTTAAGCTTTTGGAGAAAAGGGCACTTAAAATTAGTCAGGAGCCACCTTAAGGACGCTTAATTTCAGTGCCGATAAGTTCACGAAAAGGCACACTTTCAGCATAAATTCAGTTCTTGAAACTCGTTAAAGGAGCCATGAAGACAAAATACAAGTTGTGTTATTCGAGAGATTTCGTGTTTTGTAGTGCCCCCAGCGCTTGTTCGAATGCAAACGCTGCTTTATTCACTGAGAAATTAATCAATTTATGTTAAAATTTCGATTTTCCCGCTAAATCGTGTGTTTTCGTAGCTGCAATGACATCACAGACCGCTCTGCAGCCTAGGATCCCTTGATTCGCGCGTCCGCCATACAGGGCAGAGACACGTACACGCTGGGGCCGCCATTTTGGATCGCTCGCTCGCCGCCGAAGCAAGTCATTGTATCAAAATCGCGCTAAAAGTATCGCCGCAACGCGGTTAACTGGCAAAGTTTGAATCAACTGATCTGTTTCGCGTTGCTGGGTCGCGTGCGAAACGAAACGAACAACGCGCTGAGCACGTTGACCCAATCGCAGCGGCACGGGACCGTTCAAAGGGTGTCTCCACCCTGTACGGCAGAGTTGGTACCGAGCTATTCGCGGGTTTGTTCACGTTACTCAACCCAGATAGCGCCACCATACCATGGCGTGTCGTTTTCTGCCTTTTTTTTTTTTGTTCCGCGAGAAAATCGTTTCGTGAAACATACTGCTCGCTCGACAAATATGTTCACGTAAGACACCGTCGCGTCAATCCATCGGCCAGTGTCGTCTGAGACAACCCCAAAGCCCCGCAGTCCTGTGCAGCTAAACAAGAATAGTGCGCGCAGTACTAACAGCAGCGGTACGCAGCGGTACTTCTATGTTTACATGTGCTTTCGTAACTTACACTTACCACCATTCTTACGGCTTTAAAAAGAATGTGCCCTAAAGTTAAGGCAAATAGCTCGTTTGGCCGGCTTATACTCTGCCTAATTTTTGTTTGGTTTTGCCGCCCTCCGCCAATCGCAGAGCTGTCTCGTGTGACATCATAGGTTATGTTGCGGGAAATGAGCTAGTGGGTCGCAAGGCCATTTCCTTTTTTCCTAATTATGTGGCTTATTCCACCGAAGTTTACGTTAAAAGTGGTGTCAGTATGATTCTAACGAGGCAATCTTTTGAATGAACCAAACTTGTGTTTTTCTCTTCATAGCTCCTTTAAGGCAGTAAAATCTGTCCGGAGGGAAAAGTGATACTTAAGGTTGGTTTGTGGACACGGGGTTAAAGCAGTCTGGAATGGGGTATCGGGCGGCCAGGCTTTTTAAAATACTTTATTTATCGATCGACCAGATTTAGGGGAAATCCCCAAGGTGGAGTAAGTTTCTGGGAAGGAAAGTGTGACATCCATCTGCATTCAGGTGGATATCAAACTTTCCTTCGCACTTTAATTTATCCTAGCATCATAGAGCTGACTTTCTATATGTGGGCAGAATGAACGGTTCACGCAGGAAGTGCTGTCGCAAAAATATTATTTCTCGTTGCCGAGCACCTCCTCGACGAATTATAAACCAATGCATGGACACAGTCGGGCAGGAGACACGGCGCAGCATAAGTCGCTGAAAAGCACATGCTGACAAATTAGCACAGCTTGATCATGTTGCTGCGCGCTGGGCAACACATATTTCGAAAGTGTTGGAGCTGCTACATTTTCTTACCTAGGCCTGAAGAGTGATGTTGTTGTAAAGGTTAATTCTGGCGACATGGCAGGAGGCTGGCTCTACGCAGTTGAACATCAGCGACCGGAGGGTGTCCGACTTGAGCCATCCCAGCCTGTTTCCATCTCGTTTTCGTCGCCTGGCTATGTTACTGCCCAAGGTTATTCGTAAAATACACTTATTGAGACATCTTACAAACTATATTGAACACATACACAACGCGAGACAGACAAATGCAAAACAAAAATGTATTTGTAAATAGGAAAGCAAAATGCCAGAAATACCATGTTACATAAAAATAAAAGCAGAATGAAATTCCGTTATACCACATAAAACGAAACAAAACTGCGGGCCAATCCACCCTGCGGGGAGTGTTGAGAAGCGAAGCTTGATACACCACCTACAACGGGTGACCGCGGATCGGTTGCATTAATAATATGTTACACCGTACCTGTAACACGTTCTTTGTCATTTCCCTTCAGCACGCCGTACAGAACGGCCTTATGATAGGTGTGATACACACTCAGACATCGCGCTTTCACCGCAGTTAAATTATTCTTGAACATTAACTCAGTGGACGTTCCACGGATGGTAGTCCGTTGCTCGTTATCGGTGTTGCACACGTGTCCAAACTCTTCGACACGAAATGAATGCACCACTGGCCCACACACGTCCGCTACACGTGCCGCGAGGGAAGTGCACAGCACCGCGAAAGCTAGCGTGACGCTCTCACGTAAACTTCAGCGAGAACGCAGGGCGTTCTCGCTGTCTGTCTCTTTCGTCTGTCCCCGTCCCTGTCTAAACCGTGTGTCTCCCCCTTCTCTGCGTGCGCTCGTAGCACAATTCGTAAGACAACGGGCTATCGCTCCGTTTCTCTATTCTGTCCAGTTTTGATTCGTGGCCATGCCAGTAATTGTTTTTATTTGCTCGCGGAAGTTTTTTTTTTTTTTGACGCCGACAGTCGCTACAGAACTCTTGGCTGGTAGAAGTACAAAGCTTCGCTTTAAAAAAATCATTGCCAAAGGGTGGTAAGGGCATACCTTGATACATGTGTGCAACTTTTTTAATCATCTGAGCCTCATAAAGCTCGCACACCATGGTAGGACGGTTTGTGGAACGGGAATGGTTCCTTTGAGGCACGGAAAACAGCCACAACTGCCATCGTGAAGAGGCAAATAGGATCCAGTGCAATTTTATCACGACAAATAATGTCGTACCAGATGCGACCATTTATACAGTCACAATTTTGCTGAATGTGCACTTCGTCACTGGGAAGATATATCTCTCAGGAAAAGGTAATTTCGCAGCTCAGGTATTTCTGGTTACGTGCTTTTCCCGTAAATTAGGGTCGTTTTGCCACTTAACCGGCTGGACGTAGCAGCTAACTCGCCATGGCAGAAAAAAAAAAACAATCTGACCAGGCTGCGTCATGGCACCGTTCTTAGAGGGATCCTGCAACCCGCAAAGTACCTCAGCCTATAATCATTCTAAATCCTAAATGCTCGAAGAACGTAGTCAGCCAACACATAGAGTATTTAGATTAGGCAGTCTCAAAGTACCTCAGCCTATAATCACCGTCATATGCCCATCAAGTAGCTCAGAAAATTGCACAAAACATTTTTCTATTCTTTCCAGTTTTGGCCCTCTTTGACCGCTAGAATTACGTCATTACAGCAGTGTAGCAGCCATTGGATGGATTTACTTCAGTTGCAGCAAAGAACACATTCGATAGCCACTTTAAAGGGCCCATGAAGACAAAAGAAAAGTTTGTTTTATTCCATAGATTCCATGTTTTATAGTGCCCCCTGCGCTTGTCCGGATACAAAAGATGTTTTCTTCGCTGAGAAATTAATCAATCTACGTTACAATTTTTATTTTCCCTCTAAACCGTGTGTTTTCGTGGTCTGCAATGGCATCACCGGAACCGACCGGTCTGCAGCCTAACCCTTGATCATGCGACCGCCGTACAGGGTGGTGATGCGTATACGCTGACGCCGCCATTTTGGGACGCTCGCTCGCCGCCGCCGAAGAAAGTTATTGTATCAAAACCGCGCTAAGCTTATCGCCGCAACGTGGTTTACTGGCGAAGTTTGAATCATCTTATCGGTTTTGCGTTTCTGGGTCTCCTGGGAAACGAAAATAACAACAGCGCGTTGAGAACGTTGCCACAATTGCAGCGGCACGGGACCGTTCAAAGGGGGTCTCCACCCTGTACGGCGGCGTTGGTCTCGAGGGGCTCACGCGTTGGTTTACGTTACTGAACCTCGATGGCGCCACAATATCGTGGCTAGCCGTTTGTTTTTGGCCTGGTATATTCTGGGAGAAAATATTCGTTTCGTGAAACATATTCCTCGCTCGACAAATATGGTCAGGTAAGACACCGTTGCTTGACTCAATCGGCCAGTGTGATCTGATACAACCCCAAAGCCCGGCAGTGCTGTGCAGCTAAACCAAGCACTATGCGCGCAGTACCAACGGCAGTACGCATCAGTACTTTTATGTCTACATGTGCTTTCGTAACTTCCACTGTTTGTCCCACGATTCTTATTGCTTCAAAAAGAATGTGGCCTAAATTTAGGCACAAATAGTTCGTTCTGCATGCTTCTAAGGTCTGCCTAATTTGCGTTTGATTTTCCGGCCTCCGCCAACCACAGAGCAGGCTGGTATGACATCATTGGTTATGTTGCGGGAAATAAGGGAGTGGGTCACATGGCCATTCCCTTTTTTCCTAATTATATAGCTTATTTGAGCAACATTTACGTTAAAACTAGTGTCAGTATGATTCTAACGAGGCCATCTTTTTTATGAACCAAAGTTGTTGTTTTGTCTTCATGGCGCCTTTAAAAAGAAGGGCACAAAAGCAAAGCAGAAATGGAAGGCTTTATCTGTTGCGACGAGCTATTTACGCAGTGCCGCTTCGTGCTAGCAACAACTATAGCTTTCGCATGGCTGGGCGCGAAGGAAAGCGTGAAAGTGTTTCTAGAAAGTGTTGCACAGTGCCTTTAAGATTGGCAGCCGCGTCATTGCTCACATATTTCTGAATTTTCAGACCACTTTATATTCACTTACGTAGAAACAGGCGGTCAAACGGCGAAGGAAAAGTTCCTCTCAGAAAATGGGCAATGCTTAAACCATTACAATTTTTTTCTTCGTCTAGCGAATCGCCACGCGACACGACCGTAGGGAATAAGCAGAACTCGAGCAGGGACTAAAAGATCATTAGCAGAAATAGCGGCCGCATTTTCAACTGTTGTTTCTCCATTTATGTATGTGATCTCTCACCCGCATGACAATTCACCATATGCTCTTGAGAAGAACAATCATTCTATTTCCAGAGAAAACAGTCCTCCGACTTTGTCATTCTTCTTCCAGCCCGCTATGCTACGAATATTTGGCTCTGAACAAGTCATTTCTGTTTAATGATTTCAAATTTTTTCCGGGGCTGCGGCTAAATTTCCGCTGCCCACGTCCTTTTCGGTTACAGTGTGTCTGAAAAGAATTTGTTTTGATGAGTCTTGGCAGAAAAAAGCATTGGAAGGCATATGTGTTTACTGTGCTTTATGCGTTGCGCAAGTCTGTTCAGGTCTACAGTTTTAAACTTGGGTGCTGCTATGCCTTTTACCATCTGCGGACTGAGCTTCCAAGAGAATGAGAATGAACTTCGTATGCACTGGTGTCATCAGCTTTTGCGCGAACAGCCTGTCGGCATTAGCACAAAACCCCTCTTTTTCAAGAAAATTAAAAAGAGCGCAAAGGACGAGGACAAAGAAACACAGTAGACGGGACGCGCGCTTCTTTGGGACTGTGTTTCTTTGTCCTCGTCCTTTGCGCTCTTTTTAATTTTCTTGAAGCCATGAACCAACTCGCTCAACAATCCATTTTATTAAGTTACCCCTCTTTTTCCTGATGGCTACAGCTGAAGCGCGTTGTATGGCGAATGTGCAACCGGTATTTCTACTATGACGTTTTGTCCCACCTCGAGTTATGCTTATCCGCTAGCGCCGTGCTTTACGATGATGAGCTACAGAAAGAAACAAGGCAGCTGCACTGGTTCATGCGTAGCCCGTTCTCTCAACTACTTTCTTCCGCAGCTCGGCGAAACGGTTCTGCGCGAAGTTTGCAATGAAGTTTGCAACCTGGGAGGCAGCCTGAAGTATACGCAAGATCTGGCAAACTGGTCCCTTGGTTCGAAGACATATTGCTTATTCGTAACATAAAAACTTGGGTGTTTGATGTTCCGTCTTCCAGCGACTGAAGGACCTCCAAGCTTTGAATCTGCTATTTCCAAAAAAGGAAAACCTGCGATGGTATTTATGTGCCGAGGGTTCCTAAACTTCTCATGCAAACTGCTTTGGACGCCCGCGGCTTCGACTATTAAAAGCGAGGTACCCTCATTTTTTCATGTAGGCTGCATCTATTTCTTTACTCCGGCAACTGGAGCATTATGGGAGAATTGAGATGTTAGAATAAAAAAGAAAACCGTAGCTGATCTGCTGCCTTCTGTCTTCTCAGTGATTCCAAGAAGCGTGTCGCCACAAAATATAAATATTCCATTGTTTTTCCCGCACCGTGCAAGTAAGCTGGTATCTGCAGCTGCATCACTGGGCGATGACAAACATAATCTATGTGAAAAAAAGATCCGTAGGAAGCCAAATGTGAGAACACGATTTATCGAAGATGGACGCAAGTCTCACATTCGGGGTTGTTTCCTGCGCCTCAAGGACACCATTATCATTGACCGAAATGGGAACACGCGGGCAGGTGATCTTTGTTATCCTGATTTTGTTAAAACAATTCATGTGGTACGTCATTAAACCACCATTCTGAGTTCTTAGCAATTAATTCTGTTTCAAAGCGAATCTTTCTATGCTTCACTGATGGCGACCGTCCCGCCACAAAAACGCACAGGAGAAAAGTCATTTGTACATAATGTTTCACAAAACAATTATAATAATAAGGGAAGGCACATAACAGCCCCAAGAAAAAAAACGCTCCTAGTATTGGCATCAAATCTCGTACACTCGAGCTATGTAGCTGATGTACAGCCTATTGTGCCATATTATTTTATAGCCGCACTCCGGCATAATTCCAAACACAAGATCACAATGCTGGGCAAGACAAAAAACCCTTTTTCGCCATGCGGATCTCCCTGTTGGTATTTTCGTTATACAATTACTTAGATGTTCAACACGTTCCAAGCCATCAGGCATCGACTCTTGAAGTGTCAGACCTTAACAAACACAGAAACACTCTCAGGAAACATCTGCCGCTCCGGTTTTGATACGCACGTCACCGTCAAGCGAGGCCAGGCGTGCCGTCAAGGGGCTATGAAGGACCAGAAACATCAGTAGATAAGGCAGCACACCCTCCTTATTTTTGGTATGGAGGTACCGAATGCCAGGTAGGTGTAAAAAAAATAATAAATTAGTATTCGCTGCAAAACATCTAGAAGAAAGGACACTGGCCCCGATTGAACTTGCATCCTGTTGACTCTTTTTAGTATGTACGTCTTGCGCCTGGCCTCCAGGGTAAAAGGCTCTGTGCCGCTTTTAAGAAAAGAGGTTATCGCATACATATTTATACAAAGACTAGCTGCAGTACCTGGTATGTCCTGGTGGAGCATTAAACTAATAAGAGGAACGTGTTTAACACTTGCTGAATTATCTCTTACTTGTCATAAGTAGAAACTGTATTTGCATACAAGTGGGACCTCACACCTAGTTCCAATTACATAGGCTCCTCCCCGAGGCTTCGGTTATGGGAAACAGCGGGAAGCCGTGCTGTATACGAACTATCCAGGAAATAATTGTACAATGGTGTGCTCAAAGGACTACTTACTCATTAGAAGTATTATGTGGGTGGCGTAAATTGTACCGTAAGTCACAGTTTTATAATAAATAACATAGGCTCCTACGCGAAGCGGTTGGTTGCAGAAATTGCCAAAGATTGCAGGCGCAATGCTACTCGGTGAAAGTTAAACTCAATTTCCCTTCGAGAGCAATCGAGTAATTGAAAATTAAAAACTCCTGCTTCAATCTTTAAACGCTTTTTGTGACGAATACCGAAATTGCTTTTTGGATAATTTTAGTGGTAGCGTTTGTAAGCTATAAGAAATTGGAGACATTAGCGGGCTGAACAGTGGTTGAGAAATCCGTAAAACTAGGTAATTTCCCAAAAAACCTGATTCTCCACATTATATGGCTGTTATGAAAAAATAATATAGAGCAGGTTTAAAACATTGGTATTGGTTACCTACATAACAAACAGTTGTTGAATAACTAAACCAGCCTGTGATTAAAGAAATTCTGGAACATCTTTTTAGCTATTCTTCCTTCTGAGGTGCCTTCAGCCGTATTGAGCTCCCACATCATAAAAGCAATGCGCTCCTGAAAGTACAAGTTTCTACAGCCAGCAGTTTTTCTTGGCGTTGACATCACCTTTTAGACGTTTTCGAGCCGTCAGGGATGTAATTTTTAAAAATTACTTTTGGTTTTTTTAGCGGCGTTGCATGGCAAAGTTCTTAAAATTGGTTTCGTTATTTTCCAATATTTCTCAGCACAAACCATTCGGGTTCACCAAGGGGTGAGACCTATTTATTTATTTAAAGGTGCTTCCAAGGCCGAAGCATTATGTAGGGGAGTGGGTTTTACCATTCTCGAGCAAGTACAGATTATAGTACATACCAGGCAATTATACCAAGTGGAATAATGGCGCAAGAACACGGCAAAAAAGTTCACAAATTCTGTACACAAAATGTGAATGACTACAACAACAAGCCAAAAAGCTTTTCCACAAAAGATCAAACCAACACAACAGGAAAATTACTATCCTTTCATGGCTATTGGAGTTGCTTTCATTACTATTAACTGAACGGAAAGCAGCGATTTTCACAGTTGCTGCCGTAAGGCCGTTCCATTCAAGTGATGTTCGTGGAATGAATGAACGAACATGCTTACGAACGCGTGTGACTCATATAGATGGCAGCTACGTGGACGTCATCACTACGTGGTAATACCTAGCTTGAGGGAAAAATTAGTTTGTTGTTTAATGGGAAGATTAAATATTTTGTGAATTAAGTGAAGTCGTTTTATTTTGCGTCGGGTAACTAAGTCAGGTAGATAGACCTGCTTCGTACATTTCCACACGTGACGACCATGATCATAAAAAAGAACGTATATTTTCTCGCGCAAAGAAACACCACTACTCACCCCTGATTTTGTAGATAAATGAGTGGAATGCTCTGCCTGCTAGCGTTGTATCGCATACACAGCAATCATCTTCCCAGACTGCATTACTTGCGTTCCTTGAATGGGATGAACCATCTTAGCCATACCCACTTTTTTTGCTGCTGTATGACGTAATGTGCAGCTTTTTCAATGCGCTCGATGGTCAACACCTTGCTGTGTTTTTTCTTGCTTATTTGGGCTGACCGACTGAGTATCCTGCGCCTGTTTTCTTGTCTTGTTCTTTTCTTGTCAAAAAATTGCTGGTTTCATTGATTACTGCATGAAACCCTCCTTATGTAATACCCTCGAGGCCATTAGGGTAAATAAATAAATAGAAAAAAATAAAAAAAAATATAAAAATAAATATATAAATAAATAAATAAATAAATAAATAAATAAATAAATAAATAAATAAATAAATAAATAAATATATAGATAGATAAATAAATAAATAAATGGATCGTTAAAAATACCCAGTTTGCTCCCAAATGCAGTTTCGTCCCACTGTGTTGTTAAGGGCAAAGCCGTTAGGGAATCCTACCGGCAACATACATAAGGAAAAATCACTTCGCTATCTGAATAGGTGAGCGACAGTATCATGAATTCGGAAAAAACAAATTTCCCCTTTTTCCTCCGTCAGGGGTATAATTTCCCAAGATCCCGCCTCACTGAACCCTACGCCTTTGGAGAAATATGCTCTGGAAGTTTCAAGTCCCAATGTGCCGCCGTTTTGGCTTTCGTTGATTAATCAGTCGGTCAGCCAGTCGGTCACTTCATTTTATAGGTTTAGATGCACGTGAGACAATGCTCCGGTACTCCACTGAGATGCGAGCAGACAAGAATCGCGCCGACACCATTATTTTTCTGAATTAACTAAAATTCCCTCCTTTCATACGATGTTATGGCACTACAAACAGCGGAAGCACTGCACCTATGCGGGCCTCACACAGTTCTCAAAAACGATCAACTCTATTCCTAAGGAAAATTGCCCGCATTTCCTCGAGGGGAAGAATGTGGAAGTGCGAATGCACGAGTTGAATTTGCGCGGTTCGGTAATGTTCGCGAAAGAGAGATCACACACACACACACACACACAACTTCAAAGAAAGAAAGATGCATTTATTCACAGACACCTATTTGTGTTGTCGTTGTACTTGATTGCTAGAGCGGATCTCAGCTTTGAAATTTCGTGTCAGTACTCCTTTAAGCAGGTGCATTAGCCCTTCTCACGCCCGATTCTTGGCCAATCCCCCACGTGGGTATGTGCCATGTCAGCGGCCAGGCAGCGCGCGCCCATCTCCCCCAGTTGCCAAGGAAGACGAGGAGATTCCTGGCCAATCCCCCACGTGGGTATGTGCCATGTCAGCGGCCAGGCTGCGCGCGCCCATCTCCCCCCGTTGCCAAGGAAGACGAGGAGATTCCTGGCCAATCCCCCACGTGGGTATGTGCCATGTCAGCGGCCAGGCAGCGCGCGCCCATCTCCCCCCGTTGCCAAGGAAGACGAGGAGATTCCTGGCCAATCCCCCACGTGGGTATGTGCCATGTCAGCGGCCAGGCTGCGCGCGCCCATCTCCGCGTGCGCGGACATCGCCGGTGGACGCAGGTTCAGGGTCGCTTAAGAAGTGCATTGCACTTAAAAAAGAAACTGGTCACTTACAGCACAAAAATGTATCACAGCCAGCCCATCGTTCGGTACCTGTAATAAGAGGTTGCCTTTTCTGCACCTTTGTCACTTCGAGGACTAAATGAGCGCTGCGAATTCTCGGTGCTTTGTTTGCACATTGATAAGTGAACAACGTATTACTTGAATTGCGAAGCTCTTTGTTCCGTGTACTTGATTGCCCTCGTCATGGTAGCGCTTTTCCCACCATGTACAAATCATAACTTCGATATAAAAGCTACATTGCACAGAGTCGCCCTCACAGAAATAGACAGGTTGGTCCGTCTCCGATTTTCCTTTATTACGTGTTTCCTGTGACTTGGCAGGCCACTACGCATGGGTCGATGTTCAGGTAATTCTCAAGTTGTTGCCCCAGGTACTTGATTTGGCTGGTTTCCAAGTTGCAAAACTGCAGTTTTAAGTAGGCCAGCAGCCGTGCAAAACCCCAAGGCACTTGGACCCGTTCAATATAGTGCGTGTACGCATACTGAAGGTTTTGACATTCTTGACAGAAACACCATCCGCATATGCTAGCAGTATCACCTCAGACTAAAGTAGCTTAAATCATTGTATAGGTACGTTCCGAAAATTTTAAACATAATACCTAGATGTAAACACAAAACGGAAAGGGCTAAGGAGTAGCCATCACGCACAAAACACCGCATGCTTGTGTGGGCCCCCAGTGTCCTACCTAGTCGAAAACCTCCAATACGCGTGAGCTATACTTACCCTTATAACTGAGTGAGCCTACATTTACGTGATCGAAAGTACGAAACAATATGTTTTGCGGCATACAATAAAACGTTTATTCGAGGTTGATTAGAGCACTCCTACGCCGCCTCGAGCAGCATAACAGCACTCATGCACGCACCTGACTTTTTGTTTATTCGTAATTATGCTTCGACCCATGATGCCACATCTCTGATGCGCCCCTTTTAATTTCTCCGTTACCATTTGTGTTGTATGTGACAGTACTTTCAGAAAAAAATCTAGTCAACATTTATATAAAAAAATGGGCTGTCTGATGTGACCTATTTTAGTTTTTTGTGTTGTCGGCTTTCGGATTAATATGGTGCGCCTCGATAAAAGAATGGGGCGAAGCCGTAAGTTTGAACGCCTTGTTAAATAGGGAGGCTGAAAGGGCTTCGAGTGCACTAGCCAAGGCCTTGTTAAAACCAGCGCTTAAACCATCAGAGCCGCTGGACTTGCTGGGCACAAGTTTTAAATCACCGTTTCTACTAGAGCAAGTGCTTTTTCGTGTTCAAAAATTACTGCCCTTCCACTCTGTGCAGAAGGATGACCCGCGAAGCTGGGCGCAGTCCACGGAGGGCACCAAACAAAACACGTTTTTATATGATTCGTGATTCAGCATACTTTCCTAGCGGAATGAAACTTGGAAGGACCCTAGCTTTAGCCTCGCGTACAAACATGAAGCAGTCTGTGTCAATTCCACGTCGTAGGCATCTGACGGTCTGTGTAACACATCAACTCAATCCGCTCGACCACTCAGAGGACATCGGACAGTTCGCATTGGGCCGTCTGACGTCCAGGTTTAAGCCTTCCTCCTGAACAATGGGCATGTCATAATAGGCGCATGAAACATGCAACTTCGCGCGGAGGCCCACCACGAACTCAAAACCC